>NW_024423319.1:5868357-5902434 GCF_017311325.1 Ursus maritimus | reverse complement strand
TCATAGTAATGCTAATGTAGTTAATAACAATGGTAACAGTACCATTGACTAATAACCACAGATCAGATTTATCAACAGCCTAAGTTATAGGTGTATTTAGCTTGGACTAATGCGTGTCATTTTCACATAAATCAAAGACAAAGCACTGTCTCGGGTAGTTACAGAGCCTCTCTGTGCAGTGGGTTTTCTCGTCTGTAACATTAGTAAGGATAACATTAGTAGGATTGCTGCACAGGATTGCTACAAAGGTTGGATGAATTCGTGTACGTAAAACACTTTGGCCATCAGCAGTAGGTGCTATAAGAGTGTTTGCCACACCCATGCCTTGGGGAATCTGGCTCCAAACTTAGATGGTGAATACATGTCGTGATATTTATGTCCAAGCAGCAGTAAGGCCTGGAATGCAGATGAGGCCTGGGCTATATTATTATAAAAATAATAAAAATAATAAAAATCTCGAATTTACAAGCGTGTAAAGTGAGGCGCAGAGAGGTCAACTTACCCAAGGTCACAGTGCTATTTAAGTTAATGGGTGAGCCGGGGGTTCAAGCCCTAGTCTGTGTAGCTTGAAAACCTTGGCTGGTCATTCCTTAGTGGCAGGTTTATGGCTCAAGTGGGACCTTTCTATGTGTCGTGAAGTTTCCTGGTTTTCCAGAACCTCGTGATGTACCCTCCAGTTCCGAGCAGCCTGCCCCTCACTAGGTCCTTCATCAGTGTCGAATGACAGACTTGCCCATCTCAACTCATACCACCCCCCGGCCCCCCCACCCCCACCCATACAATGAACTCTGAGAGGGATTTTCTAAAACACGTCAGAAAAACCATCCTGGAATCATCGTAAAGGCCCGGTCCAGCCAATGGAGGCCTCTTCTTTGCCAGGGATTGATTTGTCATTGCAGGGAGCCCCAGCTGCCTGACGAATGCCTTTGTTTAAACTACTGAGTTTGCTTTGCCCCCCATAGCCTAAGGTTGGTTGATTCAGAGAATAAATTGAACTGAAAACGAAGGAAAGTGCTTGTGCTTTGTCTGGCCCGGGGCCAGGCTGAGCTGCAGGCCACGTGTGGTTTAGGTGTTACCTGGCCCACTCCTTTAGGGGCCTGGACCTTCTGCTGTCACCTGGCTGCCAGGCTGCCCTCTGGGAGCTCCATCTCAGAGGAGAGGCCTGGACTCAAGCCTTCCCACCCCCACTGCTCCCCTGCCCCTCTCTCCCCATCCCTGCAGCTGAAAGGAGGAGGGAACGTGAACTCAGGAGCATTGGAGGCGCTGGGGGTGGGAACTGGGAACTGTCTCTAGAGCTGGGTGGGTGGTGGTTGGGTGTTCGTTCAAGTCTGCACTCGTGGGAACGTCTGCAAAGAGTTTCAGTGAGTTGGGGCTTTGCCACCCCTTCACCTTTCATCACGGTGCACAGCCCGGCCCACCGTCTGCCCCCCACCACCCGCATGGGGAGGACTAGCTGCCCCACAGCTAAAGCCCTCTGCAGGGCTTCTCTGAGTGCAACTGGCTAAAGGGCAAGACTCTCCTGAATTCTATAGGATTTTCTCTCTTTCTTTGAAAGGCCCTTTAGCCCTTTACCCCATAGTTGCGCATTGGCCTCTCACAAATACAAACCCGTGACATGAGTAAGAGCTTAGTCCTCGTTGGCGCTTTAAGACAAGGCAGTTGTCAGTTGCACCTCCGATTGGGAGAAATTCTTCTAACTGACTGAGCTGAGTGTCTGGGGATCAAAAGGGGATGGCCTGAGGGGCAGAACCACCTGGGAGGCGGCCCGACTGAGCCAGCAATTTCCTAAAAGGACCCGGGGCCTGCCATCCCAGCTGCTGAGAGCAGGTCTGGCCTTTGAGAGACCAGGTGCCACGAAGCACTTTTGTGCCGGACTGTCAGAACTGGAAGAACATTCGCTAGACCAGTTCTACTGCAGAGAGATCCACCCTTAACAGATCATTTGCACCTCAGGAGATAGTGGGGGATTGGCCAAGGAAGTGTCTAGCGGAGGCACCACAGGGAAGATCTGCGAAGGCTGCAAAGCTCAGGAAGAATGGAAGGTGACAGGCATTCAGGGGGGCACTTCTCTGGGGGCTGTGGAACTCTCTGATGTAGAACTTGTCTGTTCTAAACACAGCTGCTCTGCAAAAGCTGCAATTATTTACCCCCACAGAATCTTACTCCAGCCCCCTTTTCTCTATTCCCTCTCTTCTCCTTTACCCACTTCCTCCTTCTCTTTTGGGTCCAAGGTGTGGGGCCAGAGAGGGGAGGTCTGTCTGGGTGAGCTGACCCCAGGCCCTGGAAGCATTTAGGCATGGCGCCTCACCACTAATCGCTGGGCTTAGCTGTCTTAAACAAAAGGTCCTTTGTCCTCTGAGATTCGTTCTATGATGACGAAATTCACCTTTCAACAGACTTAAACAAAGACAAAGGTTTTCCAGAATTTTACACCAGAATGTTTTAAGTGATTGCAAGAGAGCCGTCACAAAGTTACTGTCAATTACCTTTAGTGCTCTGAGATAGCATTTCCTGACCTGTGTTCCAGGAATTTCCATTTACATTATGTCATTCAATTGTGAGTTAACAAGTGTGGTAAATAGGTATGATTACGCTGCTTCGTTCATTCATCAGGCAACTGACAAGTTCTTAGGAGCCGTCCCTGCGCCATTTTGGCTGTTGGGGGTGCAGAGAAAAGCGAGAACTAGCGCCTGCCCTCGAAGTCCAGTGGAGGAACCAGAAATGTAAGCAGGCACACACACTACACTGTGACATATGCAATTGACAGCCGAAAAGATAGTTTTTTAATGGCACAAGAGAAGAGAGGCAACTAACCCAGACAGAAGTGTGCGTGTTGAGGGGTTGGTCAGAAAGATGTCCTTGAGGGACCTGATGTCTATCTTAAGCCCTACTCATCAGTACTAATTACTGAGCTACAGGGAGGGAGTTGGACAAGAGTTGAAGGTTGGTCCAGACAAAGGGAGAAACACAAGGAAAGGCCCGGGGAGTAGTAGCTCAGTCTGACTGGATCTTGCAGTTGAGGGCAGAGGGTTCTCTGGGAGCTGTGAGAGACAGAGATGAGATAGGAGAGACAAGCATGGGCCAAGTCATAAAAAGGGATGTTTCCTATGAAGAAACTAAGGTTCAATAAGGTTAAAAATGAGCCCAAGGGCACACAACTGCAAGTAAGTCCTTGAGCCAGGAATTGAAGTGGATGTATTGACCGCAGAGCCCCCCACCCCTGCTTCTTCCCCTACAGCCTGCTGCCTCCAGGCTTCCCAGGCCCTGCAGCAAGGCTGGGTTCACGGAGTGCTTTCGGGGCTTTACCAAGCAAGGGCCTCCTTTTCACGATTTGTATTTGTATTTTGGTATTTAATTAAAATCTGACACAGAAGTTAAACTTTTTAGTATTTCATTATAAGTCTCAGACAAAAATAAGACAAATACCCAACAATGCAACCTAAATAAGCTAAGGAACTCAACTTCTGGGGAAATGTATCCGAAGGTCATGATAAAGTTTGCATGCCAAGATGGGTGTAAGAAGATGTCTACCTTCATGTTGTTTGCAATAACTAAAGGAGAAAACCATGTGTGTGTCCAACATGTAGGGGGTTTCCTATACAGTAACTAATGATGGTATTTTTTTAAGATTTTATTTTTAAATAATCTCTACACCCAACATGGGGCTCAGATTTACAACACAGAGATCAAGAGTTGCCTGCTCTACTGAGCGAGCCAGCCAGGAGCTCCTACTAATGATGACATTTATAATATAATGCTAACTTTCTAAAAAGTTGCTCACCAAAAAGTGTTATTGTATCACATGCATGGAGAATTATCTGGAAAGCTTTACCCTAAGGTCCTAATACTGTCTGTCTTTTGATGGGTGAGATTATAAACACTTTATTTCTTCCTCTTGCTTTTCTGCTTCTTTTTTACCCTGATTTTTAAATGAGCATATTTTGCTTTCTGAATGAGGGGAGAAAACCCTCAAAAACAATGAAAGAGGGGCGCCTAGGTGGCTCAGTCAGTGAAGTGTCCGACTCTTGATCTCAGCTCAGGTCTTGATTTCAGGGTGGTGAGTTCAAGCCCCATGTTGGGCCCAGCATGAAAGCTCACTTAAAAAAAAAAAGCAAAACAAAGCAATGAAAGAAACTTGATTTCTATAATAATGGTTGCTGTATAAGTTCCATTTCCTGCATAAGCAATCAAACTAGGGGACTCCTCTCAAAATGGCTGGGTCACATGTTCCGATCTGTTCACACCCACACCTGCCTCAAAATATCAACCCCATTGCCTCTAGCCCACAATTACTACTCAGTTCCTTTCTGATCTAAAAAGTAATGATAATAGCTAATACATATCACAAGAATATTTAGTACATACTAGGGGCTAGTATCAGTATTTACGTGTATTAGCTCATTGAGATCCTCAGTGAAGTAGGTGCTATTAATATCCCCATTTGACAGGTGAGCAATCTGGGCAGAGAAATATAGTGAGTGGTTGAAACAGGATTTGCACGGGGCCCTCTGGGTTAAGAACTCATTCAGTTGACCACTATATCCAGTCTCTACAGCTTGTCTTTCAATAGTCACTGTGTTGGAGTTTTCATGGTATTGACGTCCTCGGCAGTTAGGGCCTGTGTGTGTTCGGAGTGATGATGCAGAAAACCAGGTCAGCAGTTTCAGGGGAAACTGACTTGGGGTAAGCAGGACCTGACATGGCTGTCAAGGGGCTTTCAATGGGACAGATGGACAATGGAGATGGTTCAGACAAATGGACGGGGTTAGAGAGATAAGGTTTAGGGTGTCTGAGAATTGCATGAGGCCAATAAGGATAGGTCATTCTTTGGGGTCCAATGGTGTGTGTGGGGAGGTATGCATCTAAAAGGGCACAGTGAGTTCTCTTAATTTGGTGAAGTCCGGGACTATCTGTAGTATATAGTCAGCACTTACCCGGAAACCTAGTAGATGGTCAATATCTGTCTGTTGAAGCAATGGAAGAATGAATTCTCTTCCTGTTCTCAGCTGCCAGGCAGCTAATCCCTGCTCCAACGAGCTCGCCGATAAAATGTCAGTTAGCTAATAAACCATTCTAGGGAGTCAAGTCTTAAGTCAGTGGGGCTGTGACACAGACATTTTATGTATTACAGTAACAAAATCTCCCTGGACCCAACCTGCACCCATATAAAACCATGTGGTCACAGGAAACCCTCACTGGCTGCCGGAGATGAGAAATGCTGTGACTCAGGCTCCCACAAAGTTCAACAAAGGAGAGTTCGTGTCTTCTCCTGATAGCCTACATAGGCTCTCCAAGTCTGTGTGGAGATGCCGCTGTGAACATGTCTGTTCGACTGAGCATTTGTAGGAGCATGGGGTACAGCCTCCTCGGCTGGGCCAAGCAAATGTCAAATTCAACATTCAGAAGAGAGGAATATTTTTGGTTTTGATTTATAAACATCAGTGAGTCAGCTTAACCAGATCCTTCTGCACAGATAATTGCACCTAAGAAATTAGGAGCAAGATACGGGAGCGTAGGATTTGGGAGTGTGCAACTACTTTTAAGACCCAAAGGTTAGTATCTCTTGGGACCCCAGTTTCCTCCTGAAGATTGCTAGTAACAATTCCTGCCACTACTTCTTTCCCAGATTCCCCCAATTCTATATTTTGCGAGTGAGACCATGCTTTGTCTTTCATTCTTGAATGCTAGAATTTTAGAGGTAAAGTATTTAAAAACACACATGAATACAAATTGTCCTGGGCTTGGCTGTGCTTGCCCCTGGGTACAGGAAGACAATCCCAGACAACCGCATTGAGTTACGATGCACATCCTAACAATAGATCTGCCATATTGAAATAGCCTCAAGGAGGGAGGATGGCAGAGGTCTGCAAACCCGGGATCAGCCCCAGACTCAGCCAGACTGAGAAGAATACGTAACCACCAGGCTTTGGGTTGTTAGAGCTCAGGTCACCCCCAGGCCCACATGTATGAGTCAGCACTCAGGACTTGGATGGCTGTATGCAGGGTAGACTAGGAGGGAAGGGGCAGAATGCCGCAAGCAGGCCCAGGAGTTCAGTGCTACCGCTATATACGTTCAGCAAATCTCACCTGTGTGCAAGACACAGGTGAAGATCGACCAAGAGGAGAGCAGAGCCTGGTGGAATCTAGCCAGCTGCCATGGTGGGAGCCAACAGCAAACATCAGAAACTTAAGTAAAAGACTAGGTGAATAAGGGTCAGGAACTCAGACAGATGTCTATGTANGGAAAGAGGAACAAAAGAACAGGTCCTAAGTGACTTCTTCAAGGGTGGAGCTTGGCAAGAAGCCAAGTTGGGTCTGAGTCAGGAGCCCCTTATAGGTTTCTTGCTGCAGGGCAGAGCTGGTCCCTTAGTGTAGTCCGCAGGTGTCGACAAGCCAGCACACCTGGCTAACGTGGGGGTGTTGACAGTGTGTGGGAATGAGACACTTGGTGACAGGGAAATTAGCCTGAGTGATGGCTCACATGACCTCGCGTCTTGCTAATCAGAAGCCCTTAGAAGTTCGTTATTATTTTTCAATTTTCACATCCAGCTTTAATACATGATAGGACATACATTCATTATGGAAAGATTAGAAAATTCTGGCAACAAAAAGAAAAAAGTAAAATTCAAACAAAATGCCATCATCTAGATTTTAACATTTTGGTGTATATTTTATACACTGATAAAGTATGTTCTTATGGATCCCCAAACTTCACATGTGCCTCCCCTACTCCATTTAGTTTGGCAGAGTTTTCTGAATATATTTTTAAAAGTTTTTCTGTTCAGTCAACGCAGCTTCTCCACAGAAACCCTAATATGTTGTGTTTCATGGCCTCTTATTAAGTAGATGTTTTAAAAGGCATTATTCTTTAATGGCTTCTTTATAGAGTTTCTGTGAAATTCACAACCTGTCAGAACAGAGTGGCTTCCAACCAGCTCAGAGCCCCACTGGGCTACGTACTGAGCACTCCTTCTTAAGACAATAACACTAATTCTAGGAAGGAAGAGACCGGAATGGAGAGACATTGGAGTTCTAAGCAGCAGAGAAACAGGAGTCAACAGTACGGTCAAAAGGTGAGAAAAGATAAAAGTTAGGAAAAAACAGAGTGACCATGAAAGGGAAGAGTGAGTCAAAGGAGCGAGTTTTAGGTGTTTACCTCTTTCTTGTCCTTCGTACACCGGGACCTCAGTTTTTTCTTTATATTCAAGGACGGCCTGGTGTAATGAAGTGGGTTCAGTCCTGGCCCTGCTTTTTTTTTTTAATGATTTTATTTATTTACTTGAGAGAGTGAGCACACGGGCAGTGGGGAGGGACAGAGGGAGGAGAAGCAAACTCCCTGCTGAGCAGGGAGCCCGATGCAGGACTTGATCCCAGGACCCTGGAATCGTGACCTGAGCCGAAGGCAGAAGCTTTGCCGACTGAGCCACCCAGGCGCCCCCCAGCTCTGCTTTGAGCTTGCTGAAAGCCCTTGGGTGAGTGTCTTCTTGTTCTGGATCCAAATCTCCTCACTTATAAAATGAAGGGACAGGACTACATGACATCTCATGGTCTCTCTTGTGTCCTGAGTGTCTCGTGTTGCTAGATAACGTACAGAATGTTTTATCGGCTTCAGGCTCAAAGGAAAGCTCCAGCTCCCGTTTGGAATCTGGTGCTGCATCACACACACCGCATGGTTAGTGCTAAAGCATTACATGGAAACAAACAATTATCATTGTTTTAATTACCCAGAGGAGCTAGCAATTTCGACAAGACTTGGGAGCACTGTCTTGAGAATGCTATTATTACCCCGTCACTTTTCAGCAGCCTTTCCAATATAGGCATGGTAATTTCAGTGTCCCAGGAGTGGGGGCAAGATTGCTATTAGGGTGGTACTCTTGGTTTTTTTTTCCTTTTTTTCCTTTTAGTATGAAGGGTGACTCTGAGCAATGAGACACCATCCAGCAAAGAGTGTGAATCTGACGCAACCTGTCGAGATCATTGCTAGGCCTCTGTAAGGCCTCAGGCAACGACACCATCAATTCCCCTTGTAGCTTCAAAAAGGTGTCTGCCAGAAAGTATCATCTATCAGGCACTAGACTAGCTCTCTGATTCCAGAGCTCTCCTCCGAACTCAGTTGGGTCAGTATCAATATGGCTGCGGGTATAGAGGGTGGCAGTCAAGCCGCTGCTCAGTTTGAGTCCCCCAGACCGCCCCCCCCTCCCCAGGACAGCCACGTGGGCTGGAAATCTTTCTGAGCAGTTAATCCTAAGCAACTTTAAGCCTCCCATCTATCACACACTCAGTACTTTGAACTGCTTTGGGTTTTCAGAAATAAAATAAAAACCAGTTGTAACTTGGTGTGAATTTCACACGTGCACAAGCAAATACAAGGGCTGCTCTCTCTGCTTAGCCCCACCAGGAAATCGTAAGTACCCAGTTAAACTGTGCTTCCCTCCAGGGTTATTGCTGAGCCTATGCACTCCTTGGAAAGGGCCTTGGTTGACTTCCTACTTACTCTTTGTTCTTTGAAGTGTCTAACTGCACCTTGCTCTCCACCAGATGCTAAAAGCCCAGACTGCCTGCAGAGAGGGCTTCATTTTAGAATGAACTGCTGCTACCTGGTAATCAGACTCTCAGGGGTTCTTTCTTTTCACCGGGAGGAGTTCAGCCCCCCAGAAGGGTTACAGCTTAGCCAATAATTTCTTCCACCTTGCCCCGAAAGAGCTTCATTTCCTAGATTCCCGGGTGGTTTACACAGTGCGTACTCTGAAATCATGCTCAATTTCTTTCTTAGAAAACTGGTTGCGTCTGACTCCATTGGTAAATGTGTGAGACATGGGCCTATTTATTTATTTATTTATTTTTGCAATGTCAGGATATTTGCATTTTTTAAAAAGATTTTATTTGACAGAGAGAGAGCACAAGCAGGAGAGTGGCAGGCAGAGGAAGAGGGAGCCTGACAAAGGGGAGGACTCGATCCCAAGACCCTGAGATCATGACCTGAGCTGAAGGCAGACGCTTAACCTACAGAGCCACCCAGGCGCCCCAGGATATTTGCATTTTTAATGAAAAGTGAATCAGTCTTTTAAAAGGGGCAGTCCCAGGGTTTAATCCCTAAGGGGTTCTGAGATTTCTGGATGTAGCCTATGGGTGACAGGGAAGCAAAAAGACTTACCTCTCTGTAAATGAGGTGTATGCCTGTTGCTGTTTATAAACAGAGAGCTAGACTGAGGTAAAGGAGGATAGACTAAGATGCAGAACAAGATTTTCCTACATGATTGAAATTAAATCAGCGTCACTGAAAGCATTCAAACCCTGGAATGGTACTGAATGGTACCAAATGCAGAAATATCTGCAGACTCTATTCTACTCAGTACAAATCACATACTCTCACTAGAGTGCCTTGCATGGTTCTGGGTTCTGAAATGCCACTCGGAGTTCACTACAGGAAGAGGAAAAAGAGAGTTGGAGATTAGCCATCAGGTTGGCCAGAAGGGACTAGCTCACAGTTGTCTACATAAAGATGCTGAGTGGCGATGTGCTTAAACTATTCCTGGACAGAACTGATTCTTGGCCTGCTCCAGAGTGGGTGATTGGGCTAAGTTGCAAATGGGATAATACCCAGGAAAGCTCTCACGTGCACTGTAAAAGATCAGAAAGAAAATTCCAAGTGGGCGACTTCAGAAGGAACCGGTGAACACATCAGAGACAGAGTGTCAGGGGCCTCTGGGGGGCTCAGTCAGTTAGAAGCCTGCCTTCGGCTCAGGTCGTGATCCCAGGATCCTGGGATGGAGTTCCTCGTTGGGCTCCCTGCTCAGCGGGGAGCCTGCTTCTCCCTCTGCTTGCTGCTCCTCCTGCTTGTGCTTGCTCTCTCTCTCTGTCAAATAAATAAATAAATAAACAAATAAATAAATAAATAAATAAATAAATAAAATCTTAAAGAAAAAGAGAGAGACAGAGTGTCAAGAAGATATTTTGTAAGTGTACGTCGGCAGAAAGCTTTTGATATGACAAACCATGATTTTCTTTCCAGACTGGTGCAAAGGGTAGGGAGTGTCCCAGGAGGGGCTCAAGTATGTGCAGGCATTGGTGAGGAATGTTCCAAGCATCCCCGCTCTCAGATAGGTGGGTATGGGAAGAATTCAGTAGCGAGGAGTGGTGAGAAGTGAGGGAGGCAAGCGGCTGGGATAGCCCCTTGTTGTTCATGTGGTCGGTGGGCCAACTGGTAAAGAAACAGATGTCAGGGATGAGCAGGGCGATGCAGAAGGGTGACTAAAAGGCAGCAGAATGTAGCCTAGGCTCCGCCATGGTGGATGCAAACCCCGGCCCTGGCCGAAAGGAAAAGGTGGCAAGCGAAGGGAACACCAGGACCTCCAGGCCTCTCACTCTCCCTTACCTCCCCCAGCCCGATTGCACTGGCTGTGGAGATGTGTTTCACCCCTCACCTCCTTGTTGCCTATTTTGCCCCCTGGCAGACCAGCAGCCAGACCAGTCTCACCTGGAAGCTTGGGAGAAATGCAGATTCTCAGGTCCCACCTTCCATCCCTCGAATCGGAATCTGTATTTTAACAAGCTCCCAGGTGATTCACAGGCACCTTACAGTTTGGGGGCCTCTGCCCTAAGCACGGCCTGGATGGCGCTCCTGAAACCCACTCCGACCATGTCAATTTCCACTTAAGATCATTCCGCAACCCCCACCTCAAACCCTGCCTTCAGGCTTATGGCCTCCCCGGCACAAAAGGCCCGTCTTGGTAAGGCTCCCGCCCACTTTTCCAGTCCCCGTATCTCATTTGCTCCCTTAGGAACACCTCGCTGCTGGCAGTTTCGTTCACGCCAGGCTTTCTAATCTCTGCCTCTGACATCCTTCCCTTATCCTCCTCTTCACCGGGCTAACTCCCAACTCTTGCTTCCTGTCTCGGGTTAGGTGTCCCCTCCAGTAGGAATCCGTTGCGCTATGCCCTTTTCCATCTTTCTGGGTTAGGGGCCTGTTGGATGTGGTCTCGTATTACCCCTGCTCACATGCTTCCACAAGGCCCCTTAGGCCCAGCTACTGCGATTACCTGTTGATGGGCCTGCCTAACCTGCCAGCCTGTTATGTATTCCTTCATGGTAATTCCTGTGTCCAGTTCCCCCCAGTATCCCCGGAGCCCGGGAAAGTACCTGGCACAGAGTAGGTGCTCAGTAATGTGCATTGCATCGAAAAGATGGGAGAAAGGTCACAAAAGAGTAAAGGCGTGCGCACATAGAAGGACGAAGGCAAGGGCATCAGAAGTAAGCCTGGAGTTTGGGCTAGGGAAAGAGTGGGGCAGGAATTAGAAGAGAAAAACAAAAAGAATTGGGTAAAGAGAATAAAGAATGGAGGAAAACTTGCTAAAGGGGAGGTGAGGGATTAGCTTTTGAAGGGTTTATTAAAGAGAAGGCTAAGACTGATGAAGGCGTTCTCCTCCGGTTTTTTTGTGTGGCTGTTATGTGGAGCTTGACCTGTGAAAATGTGGAGTCAGAGTGTTAACTTGCCCCAAAGGCAACTCATTTACTTGCCAATGAAGGAATGATCCACAGGCACTGGTTTCTATGAGGGGACACTTACAGTTACGTGTGTGATCTTTAATATTCCAGATCCTGAATATTCAAATGAAAGCTATCCTCATCAAAACAGACCCTTTGGGTGATCCAGATGCTAACGGCTAGATGACCACACATCAGGGTTTGTCCAGGACGGTCCTGCTTTACACCTGCCGTGACAAGATAATAATTATTAGTACCCCTGTCAACCCTCGAAAGTGTGCCAGTTTGGATGATGGTCAGCCTACAGTCAACACTTCTTTTTGAGCTCTTCCTATAGCCCCGACACTATGTAAAGCCCTCAACATCAATATTCTCATTAGATGCTCTCTATGAATTTTTAAAAATTGAGACACTATTCACATACTGTAAGATTCATCCTTTTAAAGTGTAAATTCGGTGGTTTTTAGTATACTCACTGTGCTGTGCAAACATCACAACTATCTAATTCTGGAATATTTCCATCCTTCCCAAAAGAAGCCCCATCCTAATTAGCAGTCACTCCCCATTCCACACCCCCAAGTCTCTATGGATTTGCCTGTTCTGGACATTTCCTATAAGTGGAATCATAGAACATATGACCTTTTGTGTTTGGCTTCTGACAATCTTATTTTACAATTAAGGAACCTGAAACTCAGATGAAATAGCCCGTCCAAGATCACCCCTCCAGCAGGTAGAGGGCAGACCCTGGCTGTGTCCCGCTCCAGGGCCCTCATTCTTCGCCACGTCCTCATATTTATTACAGGTATTCGGCACAGTCTTGGAACTCTGTTTTGGCCTTCTGTAACTGGGCACATTCTTTCCAAAATGCCTCATAAATCTTCATTATTTGAGACTGGATTTAATGTTTGGAAAGCGCCAAAGTCATAAAGACCAGATATGGTAACTAAAGTGGGTCATCCAGCTGGGTCAATGCTGTGGACCGAATCGTGTCCCACCCAAATTTGTCTGTTGAGTCTCTAACCCCCAATGGGACTGCTGTGGTTGTGTTTGGAGATAGGGCTTTTAGGAAGTAATCAAGGTTAAATGGGATCATAAGGGTGGAGCCTCGATCCAATAGGTCTGGTGGTCGAAGAGAGATCTCACAGAACCCGACCGTGCTGGTACCCTGATCTCAAACTTCCAGCCTTCAGAACCAAGTGAGAAATAAATGTTTGTGGTTGAAGCCACACAGTCTATGGCATTTTGTGATGGCAGCCGGAGCTTATCCAGTCATATTTTGGGATAAAAATAAGACATAACCATAAAGTCAGGAGAACAAGTGATAACCATCTGTGACTTCAAGAACAATTTCCTGCAGGGAACATAAGAAATATTTTGAATGCGGGAATCAGCACTGGCAACAGGAAAAGCATCTGTTAGACTTTTCGTATGGCGCTACGCTTTTAGATTGTATAGAGTCTATTGCATTTCTCTGAAAAATATAACAATTAGAAGGAAAAGGTGAAAATAATCAATTATGCTATTGTTAATAATGTGCTGTATTTGGCTCCAGTTCATCCTTTTCCGAAACCTTAATGACACAGTCTATATTTTTTTTAAGTACACAATCAAGGTGTAAATACATTAAAATCTCCTTTCTCTAATGTGGTCAAAGGTGGTTGTTGGTCAGTTAATCAATAATATTTGTTAAAGCAGAAAATCATGGAGCACCTGGGTGGCTCAGTCTGTTGAGCGTCTGCCCTTGGCTCAGGTCGTGGTCCCAGGGTCCTGGGATGGAGCCCCATGTTGGGTTCCCTGCTCACGGGGAGCCTGCTTCTCCCTCTCTTCCCTGCTCATGCTCTCTCTCACTGTCTCTCTCTCTTTCTAATGAATAAATAAATTTTTTTTAAAAAAGCAGAAAATTATAATAAGTACACACACACAGACAGCTTAAACTTCTATTTTTTTAAGATTTTATTTTTTTAAAGTAATCTCTACATACAACGTGGGGCTCGAACCCATAACCCTGAGATCAAGAGTCTCATGTTCTACCTATCAAGCCAGCTAGGTGCCCCTTAAACTTCTAATTTTGACATAAAACATATACATTGTTATTCATATGCCAATCTTTTTCTATAGGGTCAAAGCTTTTTTGAGTAAGGACTTCTGATTCCTTTTGTCTTTCTTCCATAAACCACACCATAAAATACATCCTCTGTGATTTCTAGCATTTGCTTACTTAATGTGGATGCTTGCAAAGCAATTTGAGTACAGAATCCTTCCGGAGTTTTCTCCCCCCCCACCCCGCACATATTTTACTGCTGTCATATCCAAAACTAATTTGACAGCACAGTTTTGGGGACTCCCCCCTACTGAGTTTTCACCAACTGATGAACTTAGTTTTCATAGAAAAAATTCTTGCTTTTAGCGTTTATGATTCTTTGGTATACATACAATTTAATTGTGCGATTACAATAACAAGAATTATCAAAAAAATGTTCAAGAAAGTAATTATTACTGAACATGGAACTCAATTGATGGGTGTAGAAGTACACAACCATTAGAGTAGCCCACTGGTCATGAGCTTTCATCGTGATATTGGCTCCTGCCAGGGTTTTAAAGAGAGAATGTAGGAGCGCCTGGCTGGCTCAGTCAGTGGAGCGTGGGACTCTTGATCTCAGAGTCATGGGCTCGAGCCCCATGTTGAATGTAGAGATGACTCAAAAATAAAAGCTTAAAAATGAACAAATAAAGAAGGAATGTAAAGCATCCTCTGTGCATCGAGTGGAATTTGGTTAAGAGAGTTTCTACTGTCCTTGCTCATTAAAAACATATCCAGATATTCACAAAGTAAAAAGTTAAAGTTCCCCCTTAATCTATCCTCCCTCCAGAATGCTGTTAACATTTGCCGTGTATCTTTCTAGACTCTTCTACGCGTTTATGTATATATGTGCATTGCGTAAGTCATATGATGTGCCAGGCACTGTACTAAAGGCTTTGATGCTAATTATCTTGTTTAATTCTCACAACTCTTGAGATAATACTACTATTATCTCCATTTTCCAGATGAGTAAACTGAGGCTCAGAAAGATTCAGTAATTTGCCCTAGGTCACATAGCGACTAATTTGTTCTTCCTCCTGAGAGAACAGTCTTACTAACGCACAGGAATCAAGTCAATTGTTTGGATCCATCCATTTATTTATTCAGCAAACATTTATTGTATGTCCACTCTTTATCGGGCACTGTACATACTGCCAGGTATTCAAACACATGGTCTCTGTCTTCAGGTACTTGGAAAAGACGCAGGTCAATCTGTGAGCTAAAAGATTTTCCCCAATTCACCTAGTTAGTAAGGGGCTAGAGCAGGATTACAA
The DNA here is from genome assembly GCF_017311325.1 of Ursus maritimus. Lineage (NCBI taxonomy): Eukaryota > Metazoa > Chordata > Mammalia > Carnivora > Ursidae > Ursus > Ursus maritimus. The sequence goes on along the minus strand of NW_024423319.1, from coordinate 5,887,596 downwards.
TTCAGGTTTGATTTAACAAATTGTTGTATGACAGCTTTAGCTGCCTAGAGGCTTGTTATGTACAGGTAACCACCTTGACTATTTGTTGTTCCCATGAGAGAGGAGTTTGGAGCCCCCAGAAATCAATGTTATGATTAAAACACAGTTTGTGAATTGGAGATTATAAATAGAAGTTCTAAGAAGTTCTAAATTATATGTGTGTGTGTATATATATATATATAGTCTTTGAACAACACAAGAGTTAAGGGTGCTGATCCTTTCCATGGTCAAAAAGCCATGTTTAACTTTTGACTCCTCCAAAACTTAACGACTAATAGTCTACTGTTGACTGGAAGCCTTACCAATAACACAATTGATTAATACGTATTTTGTATGTTCTGTGTATTCTATACCGTGTTCTTACAATAAAGCTGGCGAAAAGAAAATGTTTTTAAGAAAATCATAAAAAAGAGACAATACATGTGTAGTGAGATACTGCAGTACTAGACTGTATTTGTCAAAACAAATCCACATGTAAGTGTTTCCATGTAGTTCAAACCCGTGTTGCTCGAGGGTCAACTGTGTATGTGTGTGTAGATAAATATTTTTTTCAGGCAAACGCTGTTCTACCGTAATCCAAGGGAAAAGGTAAGACAAGATTCAGGATTGTAGTTCCAGTTCCTTGAGTCGTAAAGAATTTAGACCCACTAAAGAGCTTGATTAGAAAGCTCAAAGTGTCAGCTTGAACAAGAACTTGCAATGGAAAAGAGAATCAAAAGTCCAGAAAGGGGAAAAAAAAGTCTAGAAAAGTTGCATGTAAAGAGTTATTATGAGAAAAATAATTGCAACGTAAAAATCGCGGAATTGGATTATAATGGTTAAAAAACATGAAAGCCTGCACACTGAGACAGAACCAAGACCTTGCCTATTATGCAACACGTTCCACAAGGCTGGCCAATTTCGACGTACATTATGGAGGGCTGAAGGGAAAGGCCTCTCCCGAGATGGGGGTGGAGAGCCCCAGCCACGTGAGCGCCTGACCTCCAAATGCATAAATGCCAAAGGCTGTTAGAGCCAGTTGGCAACATGTGCAGGGATAGAAGAATCAGGAGATTATTCTTATAAACATGGTATGGGGTCTTACAGAAGGGAGCAAAAAGGAACCCTTGATTGGAATCCTTACAAGAACGGCTATATATTCTTTGTGACAGCAGAAACCTTTAAATATACAAACACATGGAATGTGGCAGCCTTGATGGGGAGGATTAAATACTCCGATGGAAAAAAAGAATCCAAAAATGAGGAGGAGAAAGGAAAATCTTGAGTTTCTTAAATTGTTTGCAAAGAAACTGGAGTCTATGACGGAATTTGGTCCTCATGACTGAAATGTTTCTTTGGTGTCGGAAAAAGTACTGCTGTCGTATCTCTCTTTAGAAATTCTTCTCTTTTTTTTTTTTCTCATAATAAAAATCCCGTGGCAGCTCCTTGTCTGGAGGACTTTAAAAATAGGAGCGATTTCATCTGTCTGGAATGGTCTGTGTCAGCACTTGCCCTAGGCAAGGTTGCCACATAGGCAAAAACTCCCCCTTCCCTCCTCCCTCCCAGACGCCCCCTCCTCCACTGCCCCCCAATGCCCTTCATGTCCTTGTGCACCCACCCCCAACTCTGTGTGGGCTGACCCCCTTCTCCAGGACCACAGCTTCAATGTGACCTCGCACATAAAATCCAAACCCCTTTCCCCTGGCTCTCTCCAGGTACTGGGGATGCAGTAGGTGTCACCCTAGCGGCCTATTTGCATTTTAAAATAGGACCCTGGTTAACCCGTGTGCGTCTGGAGTTGGTAGAGCTTTGGACGGTGTAACCAAGTGGATCGGGGTCCAGGGAAGAGGAGAGGATTTTTGGTCGCTGGGGGAAGGGGGTGGGGTAGGCCGCCTTCCTGGAAGCTATTAAATCCCAGATGTGGGCCCCCGTTCAGCGTGCCACTGCCTTGAGGGAGAGGGTAGGGGGTGGGAGGAGGGTGGCTGGACTCTCTGACCTCTCAAGGTGGCCGTAAATTCTATGGGTCGGTGATTTCCAGCTCCAGTTCCCCTCGCCCGGCTTCCTGAGCCGCACCATGGGCACCGTGTGACTTGGCTTTAACTAGGGGTTTTCAGCGGCGTGTCTCTGGGCCTATCCGCCAGGGCCCAATTTTCCCATCACAGTCCTGCCTGTAGCCACCCTCGGGCTCAGCCATGGTGGCGGCTGGAGAGCAGCCCCAGCCGCGCTCCGCTCGAAGAGGTTTCCAGAGAGATCTTCAAAGCTCTTCCTCTTCTCAGAGAAGCCTAAGAAAGGGGCTGTCTTGTGCTCACCGTGTACGTGGGCTTTAGGGGGAAAAAATGATGTGTGGCCTTATGTGAACGAATGATGCCGTGCACAGATTTGGTGGGAAGGGCTACAAAGTGAAGTCTACTCAAGGAGCTCGTGTGAGTCATTGGGCCAGTTTCATGTCAGCGCAACAGACTTTCAAGAGTCCCTGCTAGGTGCCCGGCTCTGAGTTAGACGTGGTGAGTCACAAGAAAAATGAAGCGAGGTCCCTGCTATGAAGGGACTCGGTCGAATGGGCAAGACAGACATCCCGGGTTAAGAGTACCAAGTGTGAGGTAAGCGAGGCTGCTTGGGAGCACCGAGGTTGCCCTTGACTCAACCTGTCGCTGATAGGGATCAGGGAAAGCTCTCCAGGGAAGACGGCATCTGAACTGAGTAGGAGTAAGCCAAACCAAAGAAAAGTGGGAAGGGCGGTCTGTGGAGAAGGAATGACAGGAGCAGAAGCAAGAGGCTTGAAACCACTTGACAGGTGCGAGGAACTGTGAGAGGGCTGCGATTATTAGAAAGGAAAATGCCAGCAAGGGGGAGGGGCAAGAGAAGAGGCTGGAGGGGCAGGCAGGGCCACATGAGGGAGAGAGGGCCCAGCCTCCCGACCGAGAGTATAGACTTTATCCTGAGGGGAGCCACAGAAGGATTTTTAAGCAGGTCAGATTTGCATCTTGATTAAACTATCTGTCAATTTTGGGGAAAGCATTCAAATTGCCTGCGGGATGAACTGATTAAGGACTTCCATTGAAAGGGTAGATTTGCAGATCTCGCCATAGTTAAGTGCAAGGCTTTCTTTTTCCAAGAGGGTTTGTCGTGAGTCTGAGGCTTCGGGCGGGGGATGCCTAAAACAATCTCCAGGTAGATGCATGTATTTATCTGTAAAACGTCCACGTTTGAGAGAAGGCAGGACCACTAAACGGTGCTTACGGTGCTTACGGGAAACAGTGTTTGGGGAGAGCTGGGTGGCTCCTACCCTTTCTTCCACACTGTCTAACAATAGCAGGTTAGGAACCTTGCAAACTGTGCTCTCATCTCTCTGTTTTGTTTAGCAAAAGTCATCCGGGAAGGCGCTGTTTAACCTGAGCTGCAGCCACTTAAATCTTGCTGAAAAGGAGTATTTCGGATTAGAATTCTGTAGCCATTCTGGAAATAATGTAAGTTGGTTTCATTACAGGGTTCTTTATGTCTAGAATTGCCTCTAAAATGCAGTTTGCGGCTAGGTACGCAGGGCTCAAACCTGACTGAAAAATGAAGCATTGAAACCCTTGCAAAATGCCTGGATTTAATAACAAGTTTCCCTCCTCCCTCCTTGCCTGTCTAAAATCACCTCAGTTTACCAAACAAACCCTTCTCTCCTCTGCTCCTCTTTTGTCACCCCAAGAACAGCAACTTCTGCGTTATCTGTTCCGATTTTCCGGAGGCTGGACCTCAGCCTCCACAATGAAGACTCCTAACCTCACCAATGATTCGGGGGACTCCTCTTTCCCCTCTCTCAGCTCCCAACATTCTCTATGCTCTTCCCGCTGTGTCCTGCTTTGGCATATCTGTTGTCTGGCACCTTCCCAGAAAGGCTCATTAGATCTATTAAGCTGGCATTTGGGGGCTGTAGGGTTCAAATGCACAGCCAAATGCCTTCATTAGTCTTTGTAGTAACGAACGAGCTTTGGATGTGACACCTTTGCCACCGTACTTAGGCAGAGGAGCAGTGATTCAAATGTCAACAAGGAGTTGATAGATCAACGTTCACTGTCCCTGGAAAAATACAAGGGGGCTGATTGAGTGTGGTGGAGGTACGTCACCTCTTTGGCACTGCTGTTTCTAACTGTCTTTAGAAGGGGGTCCACGTAGTCTTGGTATTTGTTTATTTTGTGTTGACTTTTATTTGTTACCAAAAAAAAAAAAAAGCTGTACTCAATGCCATGTTCTACCAAGTTTTTTTCATTAATGTTATCACAGGTCTGGTTGGAACTGCTGAAGCCCATTACAAAGCAAGTAAAAAGTAAGTATGGGAAATCACTGAAGAGATGTAATTCCCAGTTACAACTTGAAAAGGTTTCAATGACACCATGCTATTCCTCACCAAATATAAGGGGAGAAAAGGGCTTCGATGTATTATTTTAAACCTTCACAGGTCCAGTGAATTTAGTGATTAAAAATCATTTTAATTTTGCCCAAGATGAGAAAAAAACATGCTGCTGGTTCTTCGTGTAGAATGAAGAACACTGGTAATGACAGCACTCTGGGGATTGGCTCAAGTCTCGGAGAATCCTTGATATTCCCGGGGAAGGAAGAACTTCCTCTGCCCTTCAGGGTCCTTCTAGCCAGACTAAGAATCAAATGGACACGAGACAGAGGAACAGGGAAAATTCAAATTGAATCTTGTAAGTATGGGGAGGCCACACAGACATGGAAATTACGAAGACAGTCAGACAAAATGAGGCTTATGTGTCATCCTGAACGAGGGAGAAGGGAGTAGAGGTCTGGGACTTCAAAGGGAAAGAAAGCAATTCACAGAAAGAAGAAAAAGTAAATGTTTGGTAAACAAATGTTTGCTGGGCCACTCAGAAACAATGGGACATAGAGGACTTTGATCAAACAGGCCTTGGGAGGTCCCTCCCTGTCTACCACACCTAGTTCATATTATAATGTAGTTATCTAAGATGATAGCTCTCTTCCTGGTACAGACTCTCCTTTCCAATGTTGAGTTTAGCCAGTTGAGGGGGAGGTAAAGCGCATTTCCTGAATTGACTGGGATCTGATTGCTTTTAATTCAAACTAATCTTTTTTTTAAAAAAATTTATTTATTTATTTGAGAGGGAGAGAGAGAATGAGCAGGAAGGGGGAGCAGAGGGAAATGGACAAGCTGACTTCCCACGGAGCAGGGAGCCGGGAGCCTGGAGCCTGACGCGGGGCTCGAGCCCAGGACCCCGAGATTATGACCTGAGCCAAAGACAGGCACTTAAGTGACCGAGCCACCCAGGCGCCCCTTAACTCAAAATAATCTTAATGCCCAACTGGCCCATCTTAGGCAGCCTGACCTTGTTACTTATAATGCCCTTCACCTTCTGCCTGATGATGTTTTAGTTTTGTCATGTGACAGACACTGTCCATTTGTTTCGGTTCACATTTGAGTGACTGCTACGAACAGAATCCCCCCCCCCCCGTATTTCGCCACCTAGTATGGCGGTTCTGAAATTGCAGTGTGTATTAGGATCACTTGTTCAAATGCAGATAATGGAGCCTCATTCCCTGGTTGGGGCGCCAGCAGCCTGCGTGTTAAATTCCAGAGGTATTTCTGATGCAGGGGGATTTCAGCCAACACTTTGAGAAACGCTGTCTTATGGTGTGTCTTCGCTCACCTGCCCTCTCTGCGCTGATTTTGTCTGCTCCCACCGTATTTTAATCATCTGTCACATTATTTCAACGGCTTCCTAGCTGATTCCCGTAACTGATTCCGTCATCTACCCTACTTCTAAAGGGAACTACTGAAAATACAAAGGAGACCACATCACGCTCCAGCTTAACATGCCTGCATGGCTCCCTATCACGCTCCAGCTTAACATGCCTCTGTGGCTCCTTATCACGCTCCAGCTTAACATGCCTCCGTGGCTCCTTATTGCCCTTGGAATGAAGTCCGACCTCGTTAGCACGATCCGCGAAGCACACCTGCCTGTCTAGTTTTCCCTCTGCCACTGACCCCTTCATATTCCTCTCTCTCCTGACTGTGGCAGAAGTAACTTCAAGTGTAGGGCTCTCCAAGAAAAGAAAAGATGTGCACCTAAATCAGAATTTCAAATTAAGAAAGAAATACTTTCTTTGTGTAAGTCTTTCCTTGTGTTATTGTCGTTTATCTACAATTCCGATCTAACCGGAGCCCTCTGTCCTCCCTCTTGTGCATCCCCGGCACTCAGGGCTCGCAAGCAGCCGTAGTGCTGCCTCTTCTACCGGGCTATGAGCGCTTAATTGTCTTTCCATTCCCTGGACTCTAGTCTAGTACAATGCTTGGCCTATAATAGGCACTTGACAAATATTTGCTGAACGAATGGTGCTAATGGTGCACGGATGTGTTTGCTTTTGATGCAAAGAGTTTCTTTTTTTCTTTTCAAATGCAAGTAGGAGTGAAGGCAAGTAGATGTGTTTTCTTAAAGCAGATTTTAAGCAACAAAGAAGCAGCAGTCCATCCACTTCTAGTTCCCCTTATGAGATGCTTGATGCCAGATGATAATTGCTTGCTTCTAAAGCTGGGCTCTTCTCACAGCCAGGAATGCAGAATCCCAAGTGGCAAATGGTATATATTTTTTTAAATGGGATACTTCTTAGAGGACCCAGTAGGGCCCAGAAAGAGGCACAGCTTTACAAAAAGAAACTCAGAGGGAGAGAGGGTAGAAAGAGGGGCAGGAGAACTTTCCCGATTGCTGTCCACATAAAGACACAATCCAGATGTAGCACCATCTTAGAAATATGAAAAATTGAAATTTGAAAGAAACGTCTGAGGGAGGGAGTGTTGGAGAGAGGGGGGAAGAGGACAGGGGGAAGTGTGTGTGTGTGTGTGTGTGTAAAGACCTGTAACTGTTGTGATGGACATTTAAATAAAACTTATGGAGATATTATGTTTTAAGATCCTAAGGAGGTTGTTTTCAAATTTATGGTGAAATTTTTCCCAGTGGACCCGGGACATCTTCGAGAAGAGCTTACAAGGTAGAGTAACTTCCCTGTATGTCTGCTGCATGATGTTACTTAAGAATCATTACTCTCCGTTTATCAGAGAATGGGCTTCTAGCCTCCTTTGGCAAGCGTGGCTCTCAGTCACTCTCTGGGAGATGGTGAGGAGCTAGAGAGAAGGTGGGCCTGGCTGGTCCCCAAAGTGTTAATCTTCCAAAGGGTGGGGATCTCAGGGAGAAGGAAGGGTGGCATTCTAGCAGGGCAGCCAGCCTGGGTGCCCACTTGGGGGTTCTGCCATTAACTGCTACAGCAATAAGAGCACTTGCCTTCGTTGCATCTGTGTTCCAGTCAGAGGGCTGCTTGATGGCCCAAGTGTGGTACCAGCTAATTTCTGTGGATATTGAAAACCGAGCGTGTGTGTGTGTGTGTGTGTGTGCGCATCCCATAGGTAGAGAGTGATGATGACGTATGCTTATAAAAAATTTAAAAAGTAAAAAAATAAAAAGTCTAAAAAATGATTTAAATAAATTATTTATCATGTATAATATAAATCATTGATAATTTTATTATAATTCTTTAATAATTATAAATTATTCATAATTTTATATAATTTTAACAACCATTTATAATTATACATTATTCATAATTTTAGATAGGTAAAATATTTTATACTCATAAAAATAAAAAAGTTAAAAAGTCACCAGTATAAAACATTTTTTAAAAAGTATATTTATACTTATATACAATGCCCTTAAAAATTACAACGTAAACCTACTTCTCCAAAAATGCATTGTCAACCTAACACTCCTCCAAACGCGAGCATGCTTGCTAGACCCGAGAATCTCACCCTACAGGGGCTATGTGTGATCATCCAGCCCAGCCCTCCTGGCTTACAGCGGAGGAAACGGTCCGGGGAGCTAGAGTGACTTGGCCCGGCCTTCCCCCACAATGACACAGCTTGCAGCCAGTTCTTCTTCACTCCTTTGGTACAGGGGGCCTTGTTTGCTTGAGGGGTCTCTGCAGACAGACGTCACTTTTCACAAGTCTGTCACTGGCTCTCCCCCTCTCTCCACATTTGTGAGTTGTAGGCCACTTTCCCAGATAACCCGATATCTTGGTATCTGTATCAGTTTGCACTTGCTAACCCATTTCAGTTGAGTCTCAAATTGTGACCAATTTTAATGGAGATAAACTTTCTCTCCCCACCGCCAAAAAAAAGAATGAAAAAATCAATGTGATGATAAATGATTCATCAGCTGCTCAGAGTGAGGATTTGGTATTTGTAGCAGGCAGCTGCCCTCTTAATAGCAAGGAACGTGTCAAATGACAAGAAGTTTCCTTTCTTGCTTGCTAGGAGCAAAATGAGATTCTCTTTCCCTTTAGCAATTGAGGTCTATTATTCTCATTTACATCTATATTTGAAAGCAGGCAATGGCGAAGTTCAGACTTCCTTTATTTTTTCCTCAGTGGTCTGTTGAAGATACTTAACCATAGTTGACCTCACAAAGATGCCTTGTTTGGGGGCCAATCCATGAGTTTCTAAGAGTGGTATGCAAATACAAATTTTCTAATTGAGTCATTTCTAGCCCATTAGGAGAGCTCATAATTTGAAGGATTATAATGATGAATGCGTTTATAAATTGAATAATCACTTACTAATTTTACCTGTTTTTTCTAATCTAGATTTTTATCTATCACCTGCAATTAATTTTGATTTACCACATTGCCTTCAAGGCTTAATTGATTTAAATAAAAAAGTCCAGATAAAATGTTATTTAGAAAGGCACATCTTATATTGGGAAATGCCAACAGTAGATACTTAATGAATATGAATGTTTGAGTGTATAAAATAAAATACTGGAACCAATTTTGGACCATGGAAGAAAGCAGTCAATGATAGAATCCTCTTTTTATACACATCTTTTCAAAAGTTGATTCTCTTCTGATAAGGGCTTGAAAGTATAGGACAAATGCTGTCTCTTTGGCAAAGCTCTGGATACCTACCTGCACTTTCTGGGTCCCTGACGAGCCTTTGGTGGGTAAAAGGGTAGTGTGGTTTTGTTCCATTCAGGACATAAGAATTTCCTACCTGCTCTGTGCCAAGTGCTGGGCCGGGCTCTGATGATACAGAGAAGGTGGTCCGGGTGAAGCATGGCCTCACGTTCTTGGTTTCTGCAACACAATCTTTTAGATAGGAGAAGGCCTCAATTCAGTGGGTGACCTGACGTGTAGCCACAGTTTCACTATCTTTGGGCAAAATGACCTTGCCAAAATCACCTAAACTCTGACTTTCTGTAATTGTAAAATGGGGGTGATTGTTCCTGCCCCACCAACCTAAGTTGTTTTGATAGGGAGTGCTTGATAGCATTTGGTAAACAGAGCGGCCCGAGTGGGCTTGGTCTTGCTGAATCTCCCTTTCTCTCGGGCTGGGTATGTGGCTTTGCTACGTGGCAGAAACCACGAGAGGATGATTGGCCAACTCCCTCAAGTTGGCGGGAGGATTTCACCGGGGTGATTCCTAATGGCTGTGAGGCCTGCCAAAATGCTGGATCAGCCGAGCTGTGGTCTGGTGCTGGCTTGGGGCTGAAGCAAAGCCTATGCCTTAGTCACCATTCCAAAAAGGCATCTCACTGTCTGGGGGCGCCGTTTCTTTCTTGAAACTTCTTGGATCGGGGAGAAGGGAAATGATTCTCTCTTGTTCCTGTTGCTTTCTCAAGAGATTTTCCCCCAACTTCTTTTCAGGTATCTTTTTACTCTTCAAATAAAGAAGGATTTGGCTGTAGGAAGGCTTCCATGCAGTGAGAACTGTACAGCGTTGATGGTATCTCACATCCTACAATGTAAGTAGCAGACGTCGGCTTCGGGGCCTGTTAGGCAGATAGAGAACCGAGCAAAGGAGCAGAGCACCCCCCCCCCGCTTGTGCCCATCCTGTGTTAGGACTTCCAGAGGAGAGAAAGCCTGCTTAAGGTGTATGGAATCCTCATGGGCCAGTAGAAAGAGGCTGGACATTATAGTCTCTCAGCTTTGGATTCCAAATCCAGTCCCTGCTATGTTCTAGCTGTTGTAGGCTTGCGTCCCATCACCTGTCTGTGCTTCAGTTTCCTAGTCTTTAGAATAGTGACAAGAGTACCTTTTCACGGAGTGGTTATGTAGACTAAAAGTAAATGCCGATTTTCTTCTATCATCGTGTGAATGTGCCCCCCCTCCCCCCCCTCCCGCTAGGGGCTTGCTGTCCAGGGGCTGGGTTGGACTCATTTGTCCAGGCATGGATTTTGCGGGGCCAGCTCCATTCTCTGCTTGCCGCAGGATATATTTCTGGTACGGGCTTTCTGCAGCACACTGTCATGTTTGATGGGATTATTGCATTGCTCTTTATCATGAGTTTGGAGAACAAAACACAGAGTACAGCAGGTGAAAGAGGCTAAAAGGGAAAAAGGCCCCAGGCGTCTATTAGAGTTCCCCATTTGCTGACAGCCAAGTAGTTGGACTAGGCTGAATCATGAAGGCAGGGAGAAGGAGACCCCGGGAATGGTGGGAGCCTGCTTGGGAGGGGGTGAAGCTGGGCAGGCCAGGCTTCTCCTGCACCCCTAAGGCCGGGGTCCAGGCAGCTGGAGATAGTATTTCGTCTCCTATGGCCAGTGGACTCTCTCTCTCTTTTCTAGAGGGGTCTTCCAAGAATAGGCTGTTATTTACCACTTTTGCGGGATTATAACGTCATTTTTTAGCTTGTTTCACAAGTTCGGTGTTGACCTCTGTCCCTGACCTTCCTGACAGGCCAGAGCTGGTCGATTTCTGATTTCACTGGGAACACCAGAATGAAGTGCTTGGATAGGGACAGTGTCTCAATCAGTGTTTACCAATGGACACCTGACTGGGACAGGTGATGACAGCCCCTGGGATATAACGAATGCAGCGGGGAGTGAGAGCAATAGTAATCGGAAAAGGCTTCTGGAGGTGGCTTTTGTGCTGGACCTTAAAGGGGCACATAGGAATTGGATAGGCAGTGATAGGCAGAGATGCAGCTCAAGCATAGGGTCTGTTTAGAAGAGGGGCAGAAAGCTACACATCATACTGATGGGATTTGAATGCTTGGCTGGTGGGGGGCACGGGGGAAGGCGGATAGACGAAACAATGTGGGAAGACTTATCCTTTTTTATTATCAGCCTGTTAATGACGGGGGCTCCCCAACAGCCTCTCATGCCTGTTGGGGAGCCCAGTGTCATTGCTAACAGCTGAGCATTATGGATTTGGGCATTCCCTAGTGGCCGTTTCAGGCATAGCACAGAGGACTTGAGCTTTTCTAGAGGCTCTTTTGTCAATACAAGTTCTCTCCGTAGGGAAAAATCTAAAGTTTCAGTGAGTCCCACGCCTCACCATGCCCGTCACTGGGTGCTAAGGCAGTGTGCAGAGCACCAGCAGGCGGCTCGTTCGTTTGCTCATGTATTCATTCATCCGCTATTTATGTCGTAGGCACTCAAGAATCTCCATACGCTGACCTCATCTGCCTGTCTCTCCTACACATCCCTTTTATGAACGCTCTTAGTAACTTCTTTGTCATTCGCCCTACCACATGGCAGGTGCTGTTAGAGGCACAGGGAACGTGGCAGCGAACTGAACAGACACAATGCCTTGCTCTCCTGCAGCTCACATGTTGGCGGTGGAGGACAATCAGATAATAACCGAAATAAGGAAATTTATAACGTATGTTAGAAGGTGATAAGTGCATCAGAGAAAATCACATATGGAAGGAAGATGGGGAATCCTGGGGGGGGGTACTGAATTTTTCAATAAGGTAGTCAGGGTAGGCTTCACTGTGAACATGACAGGTGAACAAAGACTTGGAGGAGGCGAGAGGGCAAGCCTTGCAGAAATCTACTGTAAGGTTGTTCCAGGTAGAGAGAACATCCTGTGCAAAGGGCCTGTGGTGGGAGTGTGCCAGGAGTATTCAAGAAACATTTAAGCAGGCTTTGTGGCTGGCTGGAACTGGGAGGTGGGGGACAGTAATCGTGGAGGTCCTTAGAAGCCTATTAAAGGCCTAGAACATTACATGAAATGGGAGACCATTGATGCATTTTAAGCAGAGGTATGAGATGATCCGAATTGGGTTTTTTGTTTTTGTTTTTGTTTTTTTTTTTGTTAAAGGTTTTATTTATTTATTTGACAGAGAGAGAGACAGCCAGTGAGAGAGGGAACACAAGCAGGGGGAGTGGGAGAGGTAGAAGCAGGCTCCCAGTAGGGCAGGGAGCCCGATGCGGGGCTCGATCCTGGGACCCCGGGATCAGGCCCTGAGCCGGAGGCAGACGCTTAGCGACTAAGCCACCCGGGCGCCCCGATCTGAATTAGGTTTTAATGGGAACATGTTGGCTGCCAGGATGAAAACCTAATGAGGGGACACCAGAGATGAGGCTGTTACAGTAGAGAGAGATGTTGGTAATTTGAGCCAGCGTGGTAACAGTGAAGATGCTCATAACATTTGCTACCTTCTTTTACTGCTGATATTTACTCATTTGTGTTTTGTAGGTCTCTTCCTAAATTGTCATAGTCTTGCATGGAGTGAAAAACCAGCACAGTCTTATGTGTTCTTGTGTTTTCTTAGAGTCAACATAGGGTCAGGGTCTTGTGCTTAATAAACAGTAGGGTTGATGTGTGTGTGTGTGTGTGTGTATGTGTCTATTTTTTTAAAGATTTTATTTAATTGAGAGAGAGAGAGGGAGAGGGCATGAGTGGGGGCAGGGAGGGGTAGAGGAAGAGGGAGAGGGAGAAGCAGACTCCCAGCTTAGCAGGGAGCCCGATGCAGGGCTGGATCTCAGGACCCTGAGATCATGACCTGAGCCAAAATCAAGAGTCAGATACTTAACCGATTGCATCACTCAGGCACCCCTCTAATTTATTTTTAAAAACAGTTCTATTGAGGTATAATTTACTTATAAAATTCACCCTTTTAAAGACTACAACTCAACAGTTTTTTTGTAAATTTACAGAATTGTGCAACCATTACCACAATCCAGTTTTAGAACATTCCCATCACGCCAAGAGACTTCTCGGGCCCATTTGCAGTGACTCTCTGTTCCCACACTCAGCCCCAGTAACCACTAATTTACTTTCTGTTTCTATAGATTTGCCCTTTCTAGACATTTCGGTCAGAATGATAAAATGCATAGTCTTTTGCATCTGTGTGGCTTCGTTTCACTCAGCATAATAGTTTTGACATTCATGCATGTTCTAGCATGAATCGCAGCAGTTTGTTCCTTTCTCTTGCTGGGTAATATTCCATTTTATGGACATACCACAGTTGGTTCATCTATGTACTTGATTGTGGACATTTGGATTGTTTCCAGCTTAGCTAATATGAATGATGTTATGAACATTCATGTACAAGTCTTTGTTTGGACATGTTCTAGTATCTATTGAATAGATTCCTAGGAGGGTAATTGCCTCATCTTAAGGTAAATTTATGTTGAAAATGTTAAGAAACTGCCCAACTGTTTTCCAAATTGTAACAATAAAACCAGAAATGTATCACATTTCCAGTTTCTCCACATCTTCACCAATAGTTGGTATTATCTTTTTTTTTTTTTTTTGGTTGTGGCCATTCTAGTGGGTATAAAGAGCTATCTCGCGGCAATTGTAATTTGCACTTAGTAATGATGTGGTGCACCTTCTCATCTCTTTATTAACAGTCCCTACGTTTTTGTTGGCAAAATGCCTTTCAGCTGTTTTGCCCATTTTCAAATGGATTGTTGTCTTCTTATTGAATTTTGAGATATTTTTTATATATTCTTTTTTGAAGTTTATTTATTTAAGTAATCTCTACGTGGGGCTCAAACTCACGACCCTGAGATCGAGTTGCATTCTGTTCCAACGGAGCCAGCCAGGCGCTTCAGATTTTTATATATTCTGATTAAAAATCATTTATGAGATATGTAATTTGAAAAATTTCCCCCCAGCTTGGTGGCCTGACTTTCTGTTTCTTAATCCTGGCTTTCGGAGTGGAACAGTCTTTAATTTTGGCAGAATTCCCCTTTCTCAATATGTTTTAGTGGATCGTGCTTTCGGTGTACCTAAGAACTCTTTGCCTAACCTAAGGTCACAAAGATTTTCTCCTGTTTTCTTCTAGAGCCTTTGCATGTTTGCCTCTTAGATTTAGTTATATGACCCATTTTGAGTTATTTTTTTGTCTGCTCATATGGTGTATGTTGTGAAGTATGGACCCGACTTCATCTTTTTTCCCATGTGGTTGTCCATTTTCCCCATGTTTTGAAAAGACTATCATTTCCCCCATTGAATTGTCTTGGCTTCTTTTTAAAAAAACAATTGACCATTAATGTAAGGGCTTATTTCTGGATTCTTAATTATGTTCCATTGATCTATATGCCCTTATGCAATTATTACACTGTCTTATTTATTGTGGCTTTGTATTAAGTTTTGAAATAGGGAAGTATGTATTTTCCAACTTCATTCTTCTTTTTCAAATTCGCTTTGGTTATTTCCTGTGTGTTTCCATGTCAGTTTTCAGATCATCTATCAATTTCTAGTAAAAGATGTGGTGGGAATTGCATTGAATTTATAGAACAATTTTGGCAGAACTACGAGCTTAACAATATTGAGTCTTATAATGCGTGAACCCAAAATGTCTCTCCATTTATACAGATCTGTAAAAAATTTCTGTCGGCAATGTTTTGTAATCATCAGTATACACGCCTTATACATCTTTTTGTTAAATTTATTCCTGAGCATTTTATGTTTTTTTAGATGCTATTGTAAATGGAACTTTCTTAGTTTCATTTTTGAATTGTTCATTGCTAGTGTATGCAGATACAAGTACTTTTGGTATATTGATCTTCTATTTTGCTACCTTGAAGAACTCCTATATTTTAGGAGGTTTTTGTGGATTCCTTAGGATTTTCCACACACACGATCATGTTGACTACAAGACAGTTTTATCTCTTCCTTTTCAGTGCGAATTTCTGATATTTTTTTCTTGTTGACTAATTGCACTGACTAGGACTACTAGTATAATGGTGGATAGAAGTGGCAAGAACAGACATCCTTGTCTTGTTTCTGGTCATAAGAGAAAGTATTCAGTTTCTCACCATTTAGTATGATTATGATGTTAGCTGTCGGTTTTTCTTTTTCTTTTTTTTTTAAGATTTTATTTATTTATTTGACAGAGAGAGACAGCCAGAGAGAGAGGGAACACAAGTAGGGGGAGTGGGAGAGGAAGAAGCAGGCTCCCAGCGGAGGAGCCTGATGTGGGGCTCGATCCCATAACGCCGGGATCACGCCCTGAGCCGAAGGCAGACGCTTAACGACTGAGCCACCCAGGCGCCCCAGCTGTCGGTTTTTCATAGATAACCTTTATCAGGTTGAAGAAGTTCCCCTCTATTCCTTGTTTCTTGGATTAAAAAAAAAATTTTATTATTATATTTTTGTTAAAAGAGAGAAAGAGAGAGAGAGAGAGCAGGGGGATAGGTGAGGGACAGAGAGAGAGAGATGAGGAAAGAGAGAATCTTAAACAGGCTCCACGCCCAGTGTGGAGCTGGACGAGGCTCGATCTCATGACCCTGAAATCATGACCTGAGCTGAAATCAAGAGTCAGACACTTAACCGACTGAGCCACCCAGGTGCCCCTGCATGTTTATTTTTTTTTAATCATGAAATGGTGTTGGATTTTTTCCAAAGTTTTTCTGCATCATTTGAAATGATAATGTTTTTTGTTGTCCCTTATTCTATTGACATAGTATATCACATTAATTAATCTTCACGTGTTGAACTGATCTTGCAATCGTGGGATAAATCCTGCTATGTCATGATGTATAATCCTTTTTTTATGTTGCTGGATTCAGTTTACTAGTATTTTGTTGAGGATTTTTGCCTCTGTATTCATGAGGTGTATTGATCTGTAATTTCCTTGTGATGAATTTGTCTGGTTTGGGTATCAGAGTAATACTGGCCTCATAGAATGAATTGGTAAGTATTTCTTCTTCTATTTTCTGGAAGAGTTTGTGAAGAATTTGTCTTCATATCTTTGAATATTTGATAGAATTAATCAGTGAAATCATATGGGCCTGATTGTGTTTTAATGAGATTTGTATGTTTATCAATTTTAGCGAAAAATAAGTTAAAAAGCCATTGATTTGGCCTTTTTTTTAAAAAAAAAAGCTTGTTTTTTTTTAAAGATTTTATTTATTTGATAGAGAGAGACACAGTGAGAGAGGGAACAGAAGCAGGGGGAGTGGGAGAGGGAGAAGCAGGCTTCCTGCTGAGCAGGGAGCCCGATGCAGGGCTCGATGCAGGGCTCCATCCCAGGACCCTGGGATCGTGACCTGAGCTGAAGGCAAATGCTTAACGACTGAGCCACCCAGGCGCCCCTAAAAAAAAGCTTGTTGTATGAGGATTTTCATTATAATGTGACTTTTTAAAAATATATGTACATACCTCATCTGTCATGAGCATGTCAATGAGCATGTCATCTGTCTAAAATGTAATAGAAAAATCAAGAGAAAAGAGGAAGTAAGTTTCCAGCACTCAAAATCAGTGTCTCATGTCCATATATTTTAGTCACAGGATTCCATGGAGAATGTATTTACTATTACAATACATAAAATGCTAATAGTTTTGGCTATCTAGGTTCTCAGTTAGAAGTCATAATTACAACCAAGTGGGGAGACCTTTTCAGGAGAAGTCAGTAACCAGGAAGTGATTCATATCAATCTGACAGAGAGGAAAAGGGCGTAAAAATTATAAAGAAGACACAATAATTCAAAACTCAAGACATTTTGAAGCCATTAACTGCAGGGGCAGATAATCCTGTATACCCCAATCACCTCTGTGACATCGTGCTATGACAGATGTTATAACAGTAAACTGGAGACATCTAGAAAAGAGCAGATTATGATCAGGGCTAAGCTGCCAGTGATTTGGAAAAGCCAGAATGATTTCCAGAGTGATTCATTTACTGGGGATTCTAGATAGCTGGGGTTTTACACTCGTTTCGTCCAGAGTGATGAATGGCTGTGGCTGGCTTGCATTGTCCTTGGCGCTTACAGTCTCCTTTTCTGATAGTGTACAATCTGGGTGGAGTGAGATTAGGGGCCCGCCTGAGTTTGCTAGTTTGCTCTACCAAAATACAGGAAACTAGGTGGCTTAAATGGCAGCAATGCATTTTCTCACAGTTCTGCAGGCTGGAAATCCAAGACTGAAGTGTCGGCAGCTTCGGTTTCTTCTGAGGCCTCTCTGCTTGGCTTGCAGATTGTTGCCCTCTGGTTGCTTCCTCACCTGCTCTTTCCTCTGCGTGCCTGCAATCCTGGTGTCCCTTTGCAGGGTCAAATTTCCTCTTCTTAGAAGGACACTAGTCAGATTGGATTGGGACCCACCCTACTGACTCATTTTAACTCAATCCCTTCTTTATAGGCCCTATCTCTAAATACAGTCACATTCTGAGGTACAGGGTTTGGGACTTCCACATACGAATTTGAGCGGGGTGTGGGGGGACACCCAATTCAACCCATCATAGGGACTGGTGAGAAGAAAAAGATCATAAACAGAGTGTGAAAGAAGGAACTAATGAAATATTCCTCGGTGATCCTGGAGTCTTTAAGACCTACACTGTGCCTGTGATTTACTATACTGAGGCTTTATAGCAACCCACTGGTTCTGATTTGATAAAAGACCCAGTTAGTTCCCCCATCCTGAAACATACATACATATAAAGCATGGAGTGGGGGGCCTAGGGCCACACTGGCTGCAAAGAAAGGGCTGTGTGGGGGAGGTCAGAGGGTCTGCTGAGTGCTTCATTGCTAAAACTCCTCAATGCTGATGTGAAAAATGTCACTTCTCTGCCATGCAGCAGAACTGGGAGACTTTCATGAAGAAACAGATAAGAAACATCTGGAACAGACCCGCTACTTACCGAACCAAGACTGTTTAGAGAGCAAGATCATGCACTTTCATCAGAAGCACGTGTGAGTACCTCAGCTAGCACCTGCTTCCACCAGCAGGGAACACGAAAGCTGGGGACAGGCTCTTAAAAGCAAGTCCTTAAGTCAGAGAAGCTTTGGGCTCAGGAAAACGCTGAGCTCCTTACGGAGCCCTTAGGGTGGAGGTGTCATTCTTTCTGCATTTATTAGGCTCATAAATTCTTTGCAGTGGCAGGAGCCCAGCTGAATCTGACATTCTGCTACTGGATATAGCGAGGAAGCTGGATATGTACGGCATCAGGCCTCACCCCGCCAGTGACGGCGAAGGCACGCAGATCCACCTGGCTGTCGCTCACATGGGAGTACTGGTGTTACGGGTAACAACTCTTTCCTTTCACGTCCTGCAGCTTTGGGCGTTATCTTGGCTCAAACTTGGTGTCGGTTCCTGATGTGACCTCACCCCTCAGTCTCACCACCAGCCAGAAAGGGAGGGTCAGTCTTCTCCCCTCAATGTGCTTTGCTTCCTTCCATTTGTGGTCTCTGACTGACTGTTTTGACTCTGAGGAGCTCACACATTCGATCGGGCCGGCATGGTGGAAAGAGAAAGTCAAGAGGCCCTTTGGAACTTTTAGACCCTAAATACGAATATGGATTTTGGCATCCTAAAAGCTTAGGCTGTGACACCAAGTGCACTCACCTTGTCCGAATCCACCAGAAACAACCCAAAAGGACCAAATTAGAACACTGAAGTTAAGTCATAAACAGGTCAGGTGTAGAGTTGCCTCGAAGAATCTCGGCCTTCTCATGTTTTGGGTTGTAAACTTTGCAACACGAGTCACACAGGTGGGCAAAAGACCCAATGGGTCACAGGCATAGGTCTTCCCCCAGGAAGCAATTTAACCCATTCCACTCTAACCACTGCCCACCCCCCCCAGCCCCCATCGGTCCTTGCCATTTCCTACTGCGTGGGAGAAAATGGGGAAGGAGAGGGGAGCAAGGCCATCGCATGAGTTGTGAGCTCTTCCAGGGTGAGTACTTCTGTGGACTGTGTGGAATGACGTAGCCAGTCTATTTTGTCCCTCCCCAAACCCAGTCGAATAATACTTGCATACTGAGTACTTTGTATGGGGTTCAGTATTGCATTATTCTTTTTCTAAAAAAAACAAAACCAGCTTTATTGAGATATGATTTGCATACTATGCAATTCATCTGGCTTACCTGTTCAGTTCATTGGGTTTCAGCGTATTTACAGAGTCGGGCAGCAACTATTCATTCACGTGTCCTTCCGTCAGTGTAGTTACAGTACAGCCACCCTGTGCCAGACGC
>NW_024423319.1:5703718-5868352 GCF_017311325.1 Ursus maritimus | reverse complement strand
AGACGCTAGAGCTGCACAGGGAGGCAGGAGGGATCCTGACTTCACGGACCTTGTATTCTACAAAGTCTTTCCTTTTTTAAAAAAAGATTTATTTATTTATTTGAGAGAGAGAGAACACAGGCAGGGGGAGAGGCAGAGGCAGAGGGAGAGGAAGAGAGAATCCTCAAGCAGACTCCCTGCTGAGTGCAGAGCCTGATGCAGGGCTCCATCTCAGCACCCTGAGATCATGACCTGAGCCGAAATCAAGAGTCTGACGCTCAACTGGCTGAGCCACCCGGGTGCCCCACAGACCTTGCATTCTAATAGGGGGAAGACAGACAATGAAACAAGTAATTTTAAACAAATGCCATGTATTTGTGCTCTAAGAAATATGGGGTGCTAAGGTAACATGTGTGAAAGGGGTTTAACATTTAAGCTAAGGGGGTGCCTGGCTGGCTCAGCTGGAAGAGCTTACAACTTTTGATCTCAGGGTCATGAATTTGAGCCCCAGGTTGGATGAAGAGATTACTAAAAAAATGTTATTAATTAAAATAAATTTTTAGGGGCACTCGAGTGGCTCAGTCACTTAAGTGACAGACTCCTGGTTTTGGCTCAGGTCATGATCTCAGGTCCTTGGAATTGAGCTGTGCCTCCAGCTTGGTGCTCGGTAGAGAGTCTGGAGATTCTCTCCTTCTTCTGCCCCTCCCCTTCTCACACTTGTGTGCTCTCTCAAATAAATAAATAAATATTTAAATTTTTTTTAAGTTAAAAAGATTTTATTATTGAAAAAAATAATACGAATATAATACAACTTCAAAGTAGACCTCCATGACAAAATTTAGTTTGTGTGATGAATGTACTTCAGTAATTTTTAAATCAATTTCTGGTAAAATGACATACATGGTTTATTAGAAAAATATAAAGTTTGAGTTACTGATATTGTTAGCATAGTGATCAATATCAGTCAGTAAGTAATCAAAAGCTAATATATCCTATCTACCTGAAGTTGCGTGACAAGTATACATAACAAACTAATAAATGTGGGTACCCATAGAGAATGGGTAGATGGGTACAGAGGGACAGAGATAGGAGTGATGGTGTTGGGAGCGAGACCTCTCGATGTATATATTTTTTGTATACCTTTGATTTTTGGACCATGTGAACAAACAAATATCAAGCAACCGACCGACCAACCAACCAGCCAACCACCCAAAAGAGCTAAATGGTTTGGGCAGTCCAGAAGAGCCCAAGGAGTTCAGAGGAGTTAGAAATGGATAGTTATACAGAATATTTTAGAGGGGATGCTACCAGACTGGCAAGACAGCTTGACTGTGGGGAAGGCAATTCTGGGTAAGGAGAATGAGGGAAGGTATAGGGTTGGACAGAAGGGTGTTTTCTAGAATCAGTGGGAAAGAAGGCTGAGTGTTCAATACAAGCTGAGGCAGGACACCCCAGCCAAACGTGTTTAGACTTGATGGTGCATGCAGTGAGGAGTTCTGGAGGGTGTTTGAGTAAATGGGGTGGCAGTTGAATCGGGAAACATTGGAAGGGGGTGCAATTAGAGAAGCTACAGTAGTCATCCCTTCCTCCCGTGACCTCTCTATCCTGGCTGGAAACCTCTCCCAGGCATACCCCTTCTTGCTTGCATTTTGGAGCAGTCTTATGTCCCCCTGGAATACCTTCTTTGGCCGCAGCTTCTACCTAGTACGGCAGGACCAGTCTGTGCAAGAGGTAGGATGGTCCCATGCATGAAGCACATTTTCTAACAGGTTCTCATTGTCTTCCAAACCAGCTTGTGCTGACATTCACCTTGAAATCTGCCATGCGTGTCATTACAGGGAAATACAAAGATCAATACTTTCAACTGGGCAAAAATCCGCAAGTTGAGTTTTAAGAGAAAGCATTTTCTCATCAAACTTCATGCCAACATCTTGGTAAGTAGCTTTCTAATAAATTCTTTTGCTTTCTGTTCACTTGGGATTTCTTGGTTGTTTCAGCAAATGGTCTGAATGTGAGTGGTGAAAGCTATGGGTGATGTACTCCCTCTTTTGCCTCTACATAAATAAACCAGAGCGTTAGTCATATTTTTGCTCGAGGCAAAACACCAAGAAATCCTATTGGCAGTTCAGAATGAATTAACTAGTAGGAAAACGGGGTGGCTGGAATGAAAGACAAGTCTCCTTAAAAAACATTTTTTTTTCAGGGATTTGATAAGTCAAATGGAAGTGACGAGATCTAGGACTATGGATATGTTTATTTGCTGTTATCTGCCCCATTTTATATTTTCATCTCTTTTCCTTAAGCAAAAATAACTGAACACTGAGTACATGCCAAATAATTGAACACCTACTATTTGCAAAGCAGGTTGGGGGGGTCGGGGGTGGGCATAGATTAGGCAAAAGCAGCTCTTATTGGTCAAGGCTGCATTGTACAGAGTAAGACAAAGGTCCTAGAAAGGACGCTCTTTTGTGACTCTAAAGGAAGTGAAACATGTGCATCTACTCATTTTTTAACCTACAGAAGATGCAGTAGTGTGGGCTTCATTCTCTGGATCTTAGCCTTACACAAAAGTGTTCGTTTGAGCAGTTCAGGAGACTGTCTCCAGTGTGACGCTCGGGGAGCATCCCAGGGCTGCATGCAGGAACCTGGAAAGGAAGGAGGGAAGAGTGGCTCAGCAGAAAACAGGGCTGCATGCACGCATGCGCGAATGGCAGTCATAGAATGGGTGGGGGATGGGGAAAACTTGAACTTTAGGTCTGGAAGGTTAAGTAAGCTCCCCTAGAGCAGATTAGGGTATTCCAAATGAGCAATACAGAGCATCGTAGAACAAGGCAGCAGAGGGAGGACAAAGTGTTTCTAGCTGGTATGTTAGAAAGACTCCCATACATGTAATCATCCTATAAAGCCTACCATCTGTAAGGAAATCGCCTCCCACACACCCCCCCCCCGTCTCCTGTTGGTCATTTATAACTTCTTGTCACCTTGAAAGGATGTCCTTTGATGTTCATTTTAACCTAATTTACAACTTCATAAAAATGTTCCTGGCAGAGAAGAGGAGGTAAAAAAGCGTTTGAGGTGTGGGGGCTGCAGAGCGAGATTGGTTTCTCAGAGAAGGCTCTGTTTTTGAGCAGTGGCCCTGTCTATTCCTCGGAAGGTTGCCAATCATTTGGTTTTAGTAGGTGTGAAGTCCATAGGGAGCCAAGTGGAAAATCAGAAGCTGCATGGGCCCCTGGACCAATAGTTTGGAAAGCATTGAAATTCGAAGTTCTTTGATAGTCTTGAACGATGTTTGGTTTGATGGAAATTGGTTTACACAGGTGTTGTGCAAGGACACCTTGGAGTTCACCATGGCCAGCCGAGATGCCTGCAAGGCTTTCTGGAAGACCTGTGTGGAGTACCATGCTTTCTTCAGACTTTCTGAAGAGCCCAAATCCAAGCCCAAAACCCTACTGTGCAGCAAGGGTTCCAGTTTCCGCTATAGGTAATGAAATATTGCACGTAGGCAAACTGTACACACAACTTCTTTTCAGTAACATGGCAGGCAGTGGAAGGCGTTGAATTCTAGAAGCAATGAAGAATCCATCTCAGTCACTTAAAGGGTGATCCCCTTTACTGCTCCTTCTCTGTATGACACATGAGGTCAATATTTCCTAACAGGGAGATGCGGAGGAGGGAAGCACCCTAGTTAAGGGGCCAGATCAGAATATCAGCAAGGATGGGGGGGTCACTTATGCTGTTTGAGAAGATATATTTCATGAACCTATTGTTTTCCTTACATCACAACTTATATGCAAGCCATGGAAAGGAAAGCTCAGCTTTGGTGGTGGTTGCGTGAGAGATAGTTGGGGAGACAGCCTTGGAGGAGCTAAGGGAGGCAGAACGCTGAGCAATACGGCAGTAGAGGCTCCTCCCGGCAGGTGACACTTTAGAGGAATGGAAGCAAGGTCAAAATAAGATCTCGTTTTTACGCGAACACACCAGCCTAGGAATTTCTTGGAAGAAGGCTTCAAAACTCTTAGCTAAGATTTAAAAAACAAAAACAAAAACAAAAAACACCTTCTAAATGTTTCCCATAGGGGATTTTCAAATAGTGGAAGCCCGCCTCAGTAAGCACTGAGATTGTAAAAACATATATATTTTTGATGGACTTTTTCCAAAATGTATTTTACAAATCCCCGCCTTCTTAAACAGATGATACTGAGCATATTTTGCCCTTTTCTTGATGACTGGAGCTATTATAAACATCACTTACCCTCTGCAGGCAGCTGTGGTACAGTGATGGCCTGGGGGGAGGGCGAGGCATGGCCTGGGTGAGGGAGGGGGAGGCACGTCAGTCCCTGCACCTCAGTGATAAATGGCTCAGACTTTTTGGGTTTTATTATTTTTCCTGATTTCTTTTTTGGCTCTTGTGTTTCTCCCAGCCGTCAGCTGGCTTTCTTTGCTGGTGTCTGTCTGGCTGGATCAAACCCCTTCTACTGTTTAGTTAGTTGTTTTTCTTCTGTCAGGAATTGGGAAACCAGATAAATAGCCTTATTAGAAATTGTGTGTAGGGGCGCCTGGGTGGCACAGCGGTTAAGCGTCTGCCTTCGGCTCAGGGCGTGATCCTGGCGTTATGGGATCGAGCCCCGCATCGGGCTCCTCCACTGGGAGGCTGCTTCTTCCTCTCCCACTCCCCCTGCTTGTGTTCCCTCTCTCGCTGGCTGTCTCTATCTCTGTCAAATAAATAAATAAAATCTTAAAAAAAAAAGAAATTGTGTGTAAATTTGCAGGTGGGGAAAAGGCCTTTATAGGAAAAAACTTTATAGGAAAGTTCTTTTTCAAGGCCAGAATTTTTAACTGTGATATAGTCCTGTTCCGAAGCTTTTAAAAATCTTCTGGGTTCTGAGTAGTGGAGGTTGCTCTAGTCCTGATAGTTGGAAAAGCGGGTAGTATCATTACTGTGATGGTCAAAGATTCATGGCGGATGCCATTCATTGGGACTCTTGACTTCAACAGTAAATGTAGCTTTGGAGTTTTAGTAGCCTACTGGCTTATGAGTGGTGTTAATAAAATGTTTGTATCATTCTTTATCACAGCGGAAGAACCCAACGGCAGCTTTTGGAATATGGAAAGAAAGGGAGGTTGAGGAGCTTGCCATTTGAGAGGTACACAGTTCTCTCTCTCTCTCTCTCTCTCTCTCTCTCTCTCTCACTCATGTTGGTTTCAAGCTGAATGTAGAGATTTCTGTGTATTCTGTATGTGCCTGCAGGCCATTTCAATTCCTTCTCTGTTTGCGGATTGCAGGAAACATTACCCATCTCAGTACCATGAGCGACAATGCAGGTCCTCACCGGACCTCCTCTCTGATGTGTCAAAACAAGTAAGATTCCTGAAAATCCCTTCTTCTTAGATAAGTGGACTGCATCTGCATGTCAAATGCTTTTAAGCATTGATTCTGCCAGCATCTCCCAGTGTGTAAAAAGGCGACTCTGAGTAGGCTAGCCTCCCCAGGAGGTCTGTCAGCTCAGTCTTTCCAGCCAATAGAAGACCATTTAATAAATTACCACTCGTGTGTACCTTATGGACTGAAAGGATCCGGCACATCTCTAAATTGCAACTTGTATTGCTAACATCATGCAAAATGAGGCTCCAAATGCATTTCTATGGCTTTGAATTTTTAAAACTAAAAGCTCTTCTTTTTTTTTTTTTTTACCTAATGAAAAATTTTAAGGCTTAGAGGAAACTCTAAGGTCTTGGGTTAACGTTTTAAAGTACTCTTGCTGTGTAATTTTGTCACTTAATTTAAGAACAAAGTGCTGTTCTCCTGGAACCGTGAGAGATAATGGCTTCATTTGAGTTTTATAAGCATTAACCACGTTAATTATTTTTCTTTTGCTTTCCCTAAAAAAAATAATTATAGGTCTCACAAACTCTCACGTCTTCATTCAAATCATAGGCAGTTTTTATCTCAAAGGCTTCACGGAGGTATAATGATGGAAGGTGCCATCTAACATATGACCCTCTCGTGCCATTCATACGCTCCTTCCCACCATTTTACAGAGAATAGGGAGGAGGCCGGAGCGGGGAGGTGAGGAGACCTGCCTTAAGATCACACAGCAGAGCCAGGGCCAGAAGGCAGAACCCCTGGCTCATTTATAAATGAGCCACTAAACCATCCTGCCTGAAGTACCACGTCAGCTGAAGTGCATGGGGAACTCAGAGGCAGGGAGTGGAATGGCAGTGAGAAAGACTGTCGTGTATACTTTTTAGCACATGGATTGGGACATGGTACAAGGTATTTCCCTTTCTGTATACATTCATCAACCTTGGAATAGAACATGGATCGAAATGACCTTGTGAAAAATACCTTTGTGAAATTCAAGGCGAGTTTAGGTCCCTACCCCCACCCCAACCAAATGGCTTTTCTCTTCTTTCACCAACATATCCTCTCTCTCAAGGTGGAAGATTTGAGACTGGCGTACGGCGGTGGGTATTACCGAAATGTGAATGGAGTGCACGCATCAGAGCCGGTGCTAGACAGTAGGAGGAGAAACTCAGCAGTGGAGGTGACGTTTGCAGCTGAGCTGGAGCGTTCCAAACCAGAGGCAGATCCCACACTGTTACATCAGTCCCAAAGCAGTTCCTCTTTCCCTTTTATTTATACAGACCCTGTCTTTAGTACTGACCCGGATCCCAGAGACTACTTTGAGGAAAGGGGTCCTCTGAGCTCCTTCCAACCGAGCTGTAAGTTTGCTGACAATCACAGGAGTACATCTTCTGGCCTTGCAAGCAAAGTGAGTCCAGCAAGGCAGCTAACTTACACAGATGTGCCCTATATTCCTTGTACTGGTCAGCAGGTCGATATTATGCCTCCCCAAGTCTTTTTTTATGTGGACAGACCACCCCAGGTGCCCAAACGGTCTCCAGTCATGGCAGAGGAAAGGGAAAGGCCAGACAGCTGTCTAGAGCCCACTGCAATGAAGCCAGCCAAAAGAAGCCCAAGGAATGTCAGAATGAAGAGCTTTCAGCAAGAGTGTCAAGAACTCCAAGAAGCTATGGCCAGGACTAGTGGTAGGAGCAACATCAACATAGATCTGGAAGCGGAAGACCCAAATTTAGAAGATGCGTTTGCATATAGCATTCAAGAGCACACCCCGAAACGATCCCAGAGCCAATCAGACATGAAAACGATCCGTTTTCCTTTTGGGTCCGAATTTAGACCTTTAGGGCCTTGTCCTACTCTGAGTCGTAAAGCTGACCTTTTTACATATATGTTTGCAGAGCAGGAGTTTCCAACAGTTTTGATGGATCAGGGAGCAGCAGAAAGGTACGTAGCTAGTGAATCCAGTGATTCGGAATCAGAAATTCTTAAACCAGACTACTACTCTTTGTATGGCAAAGGAATAAGGTCACCCATGGCCAGAATCCGCTTATCTTCTGGTAGTCTGCAGCTTGATGAAGAGGATGAAGATGTTTCTTTCAATACGCCAACTGCTGAAGACAGGACTTTGCTAAAACCATGTAATTACTTTTTAGCTTAAAAGTGTGAACTCACTGAACATTTCTGGGCCAGGTCCATGTTGCCAACTTAGGTAAAAAATAAGGAATCTTCTGCACAAACCATTTTCTTAGTTACCATTCATTGCTATTAAGGGGATTGCCTACATTTGGGCACCTAGCTTATGAAAGATCCAGCGGCTGCCTCGTTCCTCAAGCTCCCCTCTTCAGTTTCCTCTGAAGGGACTCTGGAATATACCCTCTCCTCACCAGAGCCATGGTGGGGCGAGGTGGCTATTTGTCATCTCTGCTTTACATTTCCCCACAGAGACATTATCGATAAAGTTCAGGCTCTTCAACACTGAATAATGGTGACAGTATGGGCTGGCATATCATTGGCCCCTGATGTCCTTTAGTGATTTAGTAGATTGTGACTGTGTTGGTCATTTTGTTCCTAAACCATACTATGACTAAAGGTTCTAGTAAAAATGGTCCCGTTATGTGTTAAAGACTTCAATTTTTATAACATATATTAGGGGGAGCATGGCCCTCCTGTACCTCAGGAACAAGATGGTGGCATAGATCCTCTCATCAGAATACAAGCTTATAACGCATCTAGGATTTGGAAGAATTCTACACCCTGGAAATTCATGAATTAATCTATTTCTAAAGCCAGTATATGCCCGATGAAGATATTATGACGTTTGACCTCTAACTTCTCTACTCTACTATTATATGTCATGACAGATAAAAGTTAACATGTTGGTTTATCTACTTTCTCCTGCAAGACTTTATTTTTTGCCATCTCTTATTGCATGTATGTAGGTAAGGAAATGAGATGGATGGTATTTTAATAAAGAGTGATGGAAATCCATTTATTAAAAAAAAATAAGTTGCAAGTATGATCTTCATTTTGTTTTAGTCAGTTTCAGAAATGATTGGTTCTGGTCTATTACTAAGGGAAGCGACAGAGAACAAGAAAAAGGAAGGAGGCTGGTGAAAATGTAGAGTCAGGGAGGGAGAAGTGGTAGAATTGGGGTGGCTGATGAGAAAAAGGATAGTGCTAAAACCAGACTGTGTTCATGAACCAAGATTCTACTCTTGACCCATTCAGAATTTCCCCACTATTCCCCCTGGAAGGTACTGTATTCCATTTCAGCACTTTGTTTATTGATTTTAATGTTAAGTACAACATATTTACAAGATAATGGTAGCTACTGACTTCAAAGAAATGATGCAATTATATAAGCAAGCTATTTTTTTAAAGATTTTATTTATTTGAGAGAGAGAATGAGTGAGAGAGCAGGAGCAGAGGGGGAAGGGCAGAGGGAGAGGGAGAAGCAGATTCCCCATTGAGCAGGGAGCCCAATGACAGGGGGCTTGATCCCAGGACTCTGGGATCATGACTTGAGCCAAAGGCAGACACTTAACTGACTGAGCCACCCAGGCACCCCATAAGCAAGCTATACATACATATATAAAATGTATAAATGTATATATAGCTTGCATCGTTCTTATTTTCCTAGTCCTTACATCAGAAAAATTCCTTTTAATATACCTTTCTATAGCCCTTTCCCACATTCTAGCACATTCTTCCCTGCTCCTAGAATCCTACCCAGTAACATGAATGTAAAAAAGCAATTTAATAATAAGAATATATTGAAGCCCAGTGACCTATATGTTAATCCTATAGATCCTCAGAGCTATACTAAGTTCATCCTTGACCTTTTCTCTAGGAAAATCTCAAAATCCTTTAGGCTTATATGCTCTTTCTCATCTCGATTTCTGGAAGTCTTTGTGAAATTTATTTTCCCCAGAGAACTACAGGGTTCAAATCTGTATATGATTTCCTAATAAAACTATAGTTAGGATGACCACACAACATACTGTCTAACCTACGGCATTTCTGAATGAAAGAGGACTCTATCAGTAATTTTGTTGGGACGGGCACAGATATGCACTGTAGCTATAATCAATGCTTAAATCTGAAGAATACCTTCTAGTTTCCAATGGAGACGTTGGTGTTAAAGTTCCAACAACAAATTAAAGGGCAGAGGAGACAAAATCTGAAACAATTAAAATTCCGCCCCATACCCCCACCTCAAGAAAACAAATGCTGAGGACCATGAAATTTAAATATTTATTTTTAAACCCCCCACAACACTGGAGTATGCTAGAAACAGTTTACAGGACTAATAACTCTAATGAATAAGCAATATAATTCCTACCAATGATACAGCTGTGTTGTAAAGTTCCAAATAACCCATTTATAAATTCGTTGCTTTTGCTTTTACAAAAATACTCATTCAAACCATGATATGAGTTGCAAAATTAGTTCTAGACCTCTACAGATTATAAACTGTAATTGCGTTTCAGTCACATAGCAGGAGAAAATTTCAACTGAACCATTACTTCAAAATACAATGCGTTAAAAGTAATTGTTACAGTATAGGCACCAATGAAAAGAACTTTCTTGGCATATGACATGACCACAACTTATTCAAGTGTCTGTATTATTACAGAAAGAGAAGAGGTAATGGCCACTTTGACTAAAAACTGTATTCTTTACTTGAATAACACCTTTCTTCTAATATTTGGCAATTATTCCGATTTTTAGAAATGACTTCTGTGCAAAAACCAAACTGTGCAGATCCAAACAATAAAACGTTAACTACCAAAACTAATTAATATCAATAATTCTACAACTACTGAAATATAGCCTCAGTTCAGAACTTAGGCAGGCATAATATATATACTGGGCTTAAAAGAAAAAAGGTATTACCCATGTAACAGTACCATAAATATAACTGAAAATTAACTGTACAGTCTAACTTAACTTTTGTACGGACACAGATCATCCTGTACTATGGTTATTTTCATAGGAACTAGAAAATGCTTACTTAAATACCCTTTCAAAAATGAACATATGATGTTTATGTACTGGATAATTATGAAGAACAAAAATGTATAAATAGTTTATAGGACATCTCACTACCATGACGAAAATATGCTGGTGTAAGTTATATTCATACCTGTTGATCAGGTACTTAATCACATGATTATCAGCTTTTACTTAAGCTCCCCAAATCCAAGCATATAATATGCGCTATGAGTTGAAGATTTTAAAAACAAAGCCTGACTAATTCCTCCAGTATCACCAAAAATCCATACTTGGCTAGTTAGTATTGCTTTAAATTTCCAACCACGTTAAATAAGGGTTAACTGCCTCTTCTGCAAGAGAAGGTCAATACTGCACACCAAGAGGTACCTCTGTTGCTACATGTTGCCTATAAATGCTTCAAACACAGGGCTCTCAAATGAGATCGTCATTGAGCTACCCGGAAAATCATCCCAACTCGGTAGAGGGAGTCAATACTTTTCAGGTTTCGTTTCCAAGAGCTTATTAAAAACTTCCCTTTTAAGAAGATATGACTTGTTTTCACCTCCCCACCAATAGTCATTTTTAGAATATGCTCGTGTTTTTTTTTTTAAAGTGTTTTGAGTACGTTGAGTACTTAGGATGACTTTGAAAGACCTGTATGTTTCATGAGTGTACATTTAACTAAAGATCAAAACATGAGAGGTATTCATCCCAGTAACTTAAGTAATAATGATACCTAAAAGCAAAACTGTATCTCAACATTTAGTAGAATACAGGTGAAACTATAGTATTAAAAGATATTCCTTACAAAATAATCTCTTTAAAATATAAAATGATAAACACCATCACAAAATAGTTGAAGAGCTTCTTCCAAATCTTCAATGTTGCAAAGATCCAAAAGGCACATGGAGCTCATGAGTTAAGCATCGTTAAGCTTGAAGTAGCTTTGGTGGGTTTCTCTGGGTCCGTATGAAACAGAAGCCAATAATAAGGAGTTGCTTAGGGAGATTCATCTGCTGAACACCTATAAAATGAAGAAAAACTTAAACCGATATACAACTACACATATTTATATTCCTCATCTGTATGAACTCTGCAGTAAAGGTACTGATTCAGCAAACTAAACTCTTTTACTGAATCTCATCAGGTAGACGTTAAAATATAAAGAAGTTCAAAAATCTCTTCTGTAGGGGCGCCTGGGTGGCTCAGTCGGTTAAGCGTCTGACTCTTGATCTCAGCTCAGGTCTTGATCTCAGGGTGGTGAGTTCAGGCTCCGTGTGGGGCCCACTTAAAAACAAAATCCCTTCCATATCTGATTTGACAACCTCCAATTGATTTGTTTGCAAATTGGAAAAGAGCGGGAAGTTGTCCATGAAAATCTAAGGGATTTTGAAGAGGAGCTTTAGTGTATGAGGACAAATAGGCTTCATCAGATAGAAGAGTATGTAGTTTGCTCCAACTTGATCCCAGTGCCATCACAAATACAAACAAGTAGAAAGATGCACCGAGAAGCGATATAATGGGATTGAGACTAGAATTAGTATTGCTTTATTCTGCTGGAGCTAAGGAGTTGTGTGTATGCTTGTGCACGCATACAAAAGTCTGGTTTCAAAAGAGAACTTAAACATTAACTGTATGACTTAACAAAGTTAAACCAACAATTTGAGACAGTGTGGAAACTGAAGTCAATCATAAGGACCTACCTAAAATCCCTCCCTTAACTTTTCTTACAGGGGCTAAATGTAAGAACTTTAGCAATGGAAACTATGTGAACAGTGGTGTGATGAGGGTAGTGGCAAGAATGAAAGCATTCCTAAATGGTATTTACAAGGGCCCAAATAAAAATAAACTCCGAGACCTTTCGTCTATACCCCTACTAGCAGGCAAAGGAGAAATAAACAAAACAGGCCATTTCTTGCAGCGGGAAAAGTACTTTGTAATGCTCGAAGATAACAATTCCAAAAGCTCGTGTTTAAAGATGGGCAACAAACAAAACAGTTTTAAACATACAACTATTAAGAAGTGAATAGTTGAAATGACTGAATCAAGGTGATCACATTGTATCATAAACATCCCACAGAAAATGTCAAAATAATTTCTTACATGACATTTCAAGCTTACTTTTGAAATTTTTCAATTAATTTCTTCACCATTTTATCCGTGATGCCAGGACAGGCGGCTTCGGCCACAGCAATACTTTTCTCAAGTTCTTCAATTGCCTGATTCCTGCTAGCGTTATTCTCATCCTGCTGTTTAAGCTGAGAAAGATCAATAGCAATAACATTTAAAATTACTAGACTTCTTAACATAGATATTGAAAGCTAATGAATCCATACTTACTTCAGCAAACGCAGGTGTGATTATCATAGACAAACAGCTCAGGGTTTGCACAAGATCTTGCTCCTTGGAACAAATAATACAGATTATGCACATGAAATTAACACAGTAAGTCATGGTTTTCTTATTCTGTAACAAGCGAGCACTAATTTGAAACCTCCCTCCCAAAAGAGCCAATATAAGGCACGTCTCCATGCTTCCTTCCCACCCATCCATTATCCAGAAGGTCTCTAACCTCTAGGATTACAACAGATAGATATCCACAATTACACTGGGTTTATGCATGTCTAGGTAACTTGCATTTAAAAACATGCCGATGGCCACTTAAACGACCTCCATAGACCTTTACTTAATTGGCTCAAAATTAATGACTAATGAAGCATACTGTGGATACAGTGAGGTAGGTGGGCATTTAGGGGTATTAAATTCTAATAATTTTTGGCCATCATAATCTCACTACATTAGTCTGAAGAGTCTATTGAGAGGAAGTGATCATCGCCATGCACATACTGCCCCATTCTGTAGTTTCTTTGGATCAGGCTTCTTTCGCACGGTGGTAAAGCTCCATTCAGGATGAGTATTATTTTCTCTGCTGGTGGGTTCCCTAAAGAGATGGTTCAAAATACATTCCTAAGTAATTAAGCTTGGTGAAAATACCAAATCAATGCAGCCAGACTCTGAAGAGTTATTCCAATATATAAAAAATCATAGTATAAAAAAGCATTCGATCTCAGTTTCAGGTGGATACTACAATCTACTGAAGAAGAAGAGCAGTGGTCCTCAACTCCTAAGTGTGCATCAGAATCGCATGTGGAGACCTCTTACCACATAAATAAAGGCCTGCCCCTACCCTCCCCACTGACCGCATCAGGATCTCCTCAAGTGTGGCTTTTGATTCTTTTTTTTAAAGTTCCACGGGCTACTTTCACGGGCAGCCATGGCCAACAAACCATTACAACAGGGCACAAAAATCATCCTGGTATTTTTGATTCTTTTCAAAAGTGGGGCAATTTCTCATAAATGCAGGACTCTGAGAGTATTAGTGAAAGAAATTTCGTGTTGCCTTTGTGCCAATTCGGCCAGTGGAAGAGTAAATTCTGGTGTAACCTACAGACTTCCTTGGTCTACATTAAGTTATGGACTTAGAATCTAAGATGTAAAGGCGAATGCTGCAGTTAGAAAAACAGTGGAACTTTTTTAGGGGGGTGGAAATCATACATAGATGAATATTTAAATCTATCAGTCTGATCCCAGTTTAGTACGTGGCCAAGGGGTAGGAAAGACCTGGAGGTCAGTTCTCCAGAAGGATTTTTCAGGTTTTCCCCAAAGTATGAGAAGACATAGCCCCTTACCACTCTGGGCAAACTTAACTTTTAACTGAATCTTGTTCCAAAATTTTGTAATATACTCAAGTATCCACTAGGGGTTAGACCGAGACCATCTACAACTAGAGCAATTCACTTCTAAGAAAAACCGTTTCCAAATTCATTATACTCCACAAACTGTGATTTTAAAAGACTTCCACGGTTTTTACAGTAAAATTTTAAA
This sequence comes from Ursus maritimus, assembly GCF_017311325.1. Lineage (NCBI taxonomy): Eukaryota > Metazoa > Chordata > Mammalia > Carnivora > Ursidae > Ursus > Ursus maritimus. The sequence goes on along the minus strand of NW_024423319.1, from coordinate 5,854,131 downwards.
ATGAGGTTTATATTTTATGCTAGAGAAAGCATAGTGGATAGTAGTTAAAAGACAGGCAACATTAGAATGGGCTGCCTACATAAAAATTAAATGATTTGTACGTACGAATCAGAGCCCTCGGAATCAGATTCATCATCACTGTGCCCTTCTGCCTTCCATCTCTTAAATCGATCTATCAGTTCGGTCAGATAAGAAGTCTTCTTTGAATTTTTTACAATGAATTTGTGTTTCAGAAGTTCTTTAGCTGTAGGACGCTAGGGAGAAATATGAAGAACGCATGAATACTTCTAGGCTCTTTATGATTGCAAGGGGTGGTAAAAAATTATTTCAATTATTAAGCAGAAAAGGTACATCTGAAAAGTAGGTCTACAAACATGAGGACAACTAAAATGCTGTAGGGCAACACACAGCTAATTCTACTTTTTAAAGTGGCTCAAGGCAACCCAGTTAAATTTACTACCTTGGTACCAATTTGTTCAAGCCCAGTGGGCAAAAAGGTGGCCTACCTACCCCAAACTGGCAGGCAGGACCCTCACAAAAGCAGAGAAACACATGGCAGGATTTTGAAAATCAGTTAAAAATTTAAAAACATTTCAACATAGTGCTTTCAAATACTCTTCTTATATTTACTGTAAGTTGAAAAAATGGATGACAACTAGCAAGGCTGTAGCTTTACTATCATCTGCACACATCATATGATCCCCACATTAATCCTTTCTTCATCACACATTAATTCATGGTGCATCTAAATGCAAACACCAGGTGCTGTGGGGGGCTATTTCTCCCCTAGGGTTTGATTAATATCAGAATATTCATTCTCAGTTTAAAAACAGTTACATTAAAGCTTAGTTCTTGTATACTTCTAGCTTCTAGAAGTCACCAGGCAGCTTTATTTTAGAAACAGTAAAGCAACTGTGATCAAATCTGTCAGGTAAATGAGTGGAGTTCACTAGACTTCAGTAAAAGCATACAACTTCATATGCTGGAATTTCTCAACATTAAATTTTAAAAAAGTGAAACACACACATCACTTTTCATGAAAAATGAAAACACAGTTGAATAAAAATCCCTGTGGATAGTTACACATGTTCTTTAATAATGACTTCCTATAGCAGGAACTTTATTTCTCACATTCTTGCCCTCTGAAATAAGAAATGATCAACAGAATAAGGAAGGAGCTAGCGACCACGAGAAAGAGAAAAAGATACAGGGGAAGGAGAAAAGGAAGTAAGGATCTTGTTAAGAACTGAACAGAATTAGCAAGAGAGAAGGAAGAACCAAGTTCCTAGACGGATCTTAGACAATTTTCACATGCACTGTATTCCTCACTGTAGAAAAACCACATTCGCTTATACAGACTTAATAATCAAAACCAAACAGTAGTAATAGCAATATATACTCACAAATGATGGATCTTTGTTCAGGCAAGCGTCAATAAACTCCTTAAAGGACTTAGTAAAGTCTCCAACAAGAGTTGGAGGATTGTTTTTTGGAATAAGGAACAGAACTCTCATCGGATGCATATCAGAGTTAGGTGGCTCTCCTTTGGCTAGCTCAATAGCAGTGATTCCCAATGACCAAATGTCAGCCTGACATAAGAGAGAGGAAAAAGTATTAGCTCGAAATTCCATTCCAACAGACTGCCATGAAATAGCCTGTGGGTCACATGATATTCAAGTGTCTCAAGAGGGGTGCCTGGCTCAGACGAGCATGTGACTCTTGATCTTGGGCTCACAAGTTCAAGCCCACATTGGGGGTAGAGAGGAAATCAATCAATCAATCAATCAATCTTAAAAAAAATAAAGTGCCTCAAGAAATGTTATGTGAATGTAATAAATTTTTATTAATTGAATTCATTTATTTAAAAAAAAACTATCAAATTCCCTAACATTTTGCCAGGCACCACATTCTAGGCACTGAGGATTCAGGTGGTGAATAAAGCAGACAAAAATTCCTGCTCTCAAGGGGCTTGTGCTCCAACAAAAGAGACAGGTAAGTAAATAAATAATATGATGTCAGATGGTGCTAAGTTCTGTGAAGAAAAGAATAAAATCAGGATGAGGGAATAATGACTGATGGGGGGGCTGCAAATTTACACAGGATGGCTAGGGAAGACTACTCTGTGAGGTAATGTTTTTCTTTTTTTAAGATTTATTTATTTATTTTAGGCTTATGACCCAGCAATTGCACTACTGGGTATTTACCCCAAAGATATAGATGTAGTGAAAAGAAGGGGCACATGTACCCCAATGTTCACAGCAGCATTGTCCACAATAGCCAAACTGGAAGGAGCCGAAATGCCCTTCGACAGACGAATGGATAAAGAAGATGTGGTCCATATATACGATGGAATATTACTCAGCCATCAGAAAGAACGATTACCCAACATTTGCAGCAACATGGATGGGACTGGAGGAGATAATGCTAAGCGAAATAAGTCAAGCAGAGAAAGACAACTATTATATGGTTTCACTCATTTATGGAACATAAGAAATAGCAGGGAGATCGGTAGGAGAAGGAAGGGAAAACTGAAGGGGGCGGAAATCAGAGGGGGAGACGAACCATGAGAGACTATGGACTCCGGGAAACAAACTGAGGGTTTTAGAGGGGAGGGGGGTGGGGGGGATGGGCTAGCTCGGTGATGGGTATTAAGGAGGGCACGTATTGCATGGTGCACTGGGTGTTATGCGCAAACAATGAAGCATGGAGCACTACATCAAAAACTAATGATGTGCTGTATGGTCACTAATGTAACATTATAAAATAAAAAAATAAAATAAAATAAAATAATAAAAAATAGGCAGAAAATCAGAATAGACATTTTTCCAAGGAGAACAAAAACACTCACTTGAAAAGAGAGCTGACCCCATCTCTATTGCAGCATTATTTATAATAGCAAGACATGAAAACAACTTAAGTCTCTTTCTCTCTCTCTCTTATTTATTTATTTATTTATTTATTTATTTATTTATTTTAGGGGGGGGAGGGACAGAGAGAGAGGGAGAGAATCTCAAGCAGACTCCACGCCGAGCACCGAGCCCGACATGAGGCTGATCCCACAACCCCAAGATCATGACCTGAGTCGAAACCCAGAGTTGGATGCCTCACTGACTGTGCCACCCAAGCACCCCTACGCTGAGGTAATGTTTAAGCAGAGACCTGATTGGAAGAAAGGTTATTCCAGATAGAGGGAAGGGTGAGTGCAAACGTCCTGAGGCCAGAGGGGTCCTTGATATGTTTGAGGAACAGCAGTGAGGCCCCTGTGGTCCAAGGAGACAGAATACAGAGGAGAGTAAAAGGAGATGAGGCTGGAGGCCAGATCATGGACAGCTGTGTAGGTGATAGTAAGGACCTTGGATTTTATTCTAAGTGGGAGGGAAGGCTACTGAAGGGAATAGGGTCCGAATATTATCAGCATCCTGAGAACTTACGATTTAGCAGCAACACTTGACATAACACTAGCTTTCGAAATACTTTTAAAAGAAGGAAAATCAGGGCAGTTTTTTTTCACATAAAATAGCATGCTATATAAAACCTATTATTAAAAACAGAACAGTTTTGTACAGGTAACACTTTACTTTTGAGTCATAAGCTGACTGTTGAATAACTTCAGGAGCCATCCAGAATGGTGTTCCCACAAAGGTATTTCTTTTGATTTGTGTGTCTGTCAGCTGGCCAGCAACTCCAAAGTCAGCCAGTTTAACATCTCCTTGTTCTGACAGCAAGACGTTGGCAGCTGGGGAAAAAAGAAACAAAACCCCTCAGCTTCCTCAGAATGCAGCTATGTTTCTCAGGTTCATATAAGATTTTTGTATACCTTTTATGTCTCGGTGAATTTTCTTTTCTGAATGCAGATAGTCCAGACCTTTCAAAATTTCCTTTAGCATAGTAGCGATCTGGAACTCATCAAATGGACCAGCTCGAAGCTGAGGGGGGAAAACACACACACTTTTATACACATCCAAACAATCTAGTTCAAACTTGATATTACCTTTGAAATAAGGAATCACTTAGATATACGAAGCAATTCTGCTTATGAAGACAATATTGAAACAAAGGGGAAAACAATTTAAAAGGTGAGGGAAGAGAGTAAACAAGTTAAGTCAAAGGGCTGAAAGAGTTTTTAAATGATTAGATTTAATCTCGACAGATAATACAAGCAGTGTGACCTCTGTACCAGTTCCAAGTCTGGAGGTTCCTAAATATTTTCGTCCAAGATTTAAGAAATATGCTTAAACAATGACAGAACTAGCTTTCTTTTCTTTTTTGGCTAGGAAAAAAAGAAATCAGCTACTTAAATTTTGGTGTTGGCTATTTAAATGATTAACTATTTACACTAAACTGATTTTGAGATCAGTCAGCCCACAGCACAGTTCTTAGCATTTGGGTCTCTCAATCACTTTGGAAAGCCGAGAGCCTTTTTGAGACTGAATTTTACAAGTTAGCCAGGAATATGATAATTAATCTATTCAGACTTACATTGTAAAAAAAGAAAAAAAAAAGATAAATCGTGAAGGGATACAGTTTTCAAATAAATATAACACATTTCCTTTTCTTTCCCCATCCCTGTACCAAAGCCAATAGTTCCAACTGGAATACAAGGAAAGCAATGATTAGGTTTCAGGAGAACTTGTAATGGAATATCTGAAAATCTCTCTTTAAAATAAATGGTTATTTTAAAATTCTGGTACCTCATAAAGCACAAACAGTGGACTGTACAGTATTATTACAGGAAAGGGTGGGAATCTAAAGTCAGCGCTGAGGTAGAGTTCTGTTTGCTGGAAGGAGGGAAGAGGTGGTGAAAATCAAACATTGCCCACTCTGCCTCACACTGGGAGGGATTCACAGCTCTTTGGCACCTTGTGTATTTCATCTTTCATGAATGCCATATTTATTCTGAATAAAGGGCACTTTCATGTTGAAATTTAACAGCTTAAAATAGAACCCGTACTTCAGTCTCACCATTGAATATTAACTGCGGTCTGGATATATAGTATACTCCGGGGATGTCCATAGTTCAATAGGTGCCTTTCCTAGGTAACATTATCTATTTACTTATAAATCTATCAACTTCCATCCCAAAAGCTTCTATTTAAACAGGAGTGATTAAAGTTATTCTCAGAGACGAAAATGGCATTTTATTGATTGCTGGCAATGAAATTCTGAGGGACTAACAAATAACTGAGAGACAAAGGTCATACTAAGGATTCGTAGTTAGTATCACTGATCGTAACATGTTGACAGGGGCAGAGGCGGTATAGCCTCAGTTACTTAAGAAATAGGGCAAGGTCTGTAAGAGATACTACTTGTCATTCTCAAGGACTTCCAAAAGTGGTCTGGATAAGCCAGTGAATTACGTAATACAGAATTTTTTAAAAAATACATTTTCATAAAAACAAACAAAAAAGGGGTCTTATAGATCCACTAGCTTATCGGGTATATTTAGGTCCAGTTTAAAATTCAGGAGAAGTACAATCTCAATGAAGGGGGTACTGGGGGAGGCTGGGAGGGGCAGACTCCATGGCAGGGCAATGGGAATGGGGTGCTACAGCTGGGTTTTTCTGGTTCATTATCAGACAGAAAACTATTTCAAGGCTTGTGGTTAAAATGTTTCCTTAGCCATGTTGACAACAATGAGTAAAGGAGGAAAAAAGGGAGTTGGAATGAGAATGAAGGTAAAGTCGATGGAACAGAGACTGGTTTTTTATTTGCAGTACAACCTTGGGAGAGATAATGCTGAAATCTTGGTCCACTGGCCTTGGAGTGCATAATTGAACTTCTCCTCAATGACTGAAGACCACTCCAATGTCTCTAATAGCTAATATCTCTGCCTCCGGCGCCGCATACTGGCCTTGGGTAATCTGCCTCTATTGTCCACTGAGCGCATGCAAGAGAGGGACATCTGCTCTTTCACAGACTATACTTGTGGGCCTAGGGCTGTCCCCCACTCCTTTGACTTTCAGCTGGTCCTAATGCAGCACATTACGTTATGCCTTCTCTTATTAGCAAATTGTTTCCAACTTTTTTCTTTGGTGCTCCTATTTTATTCTATTAGCTTTATTGTATGAGTTTTTGTTGTAAGCTATCGCAATTCTTCCTGGAAGGAAGTCAGGTATGATCAATTCCATAAAATAACCTACAATATGCACAAAGTCTGTTCATATACAACTAAGTTTTTTTTCAAGAATGGGAGAGAATCTTGAGGTATACACTCTAAAATGCTGATGTCAGTTACAAGTAATAATCACACTCCTTTAGCTGGGCACCAGTTTAAAGTGAGAAATATTTTCTTCCCAGCATCCCTCTTGTTTTCTCTTGTCCCTAATAGCAGTGCCCTCCCTCCAACCTAATCCTTTCTTAAATTCCCCAAATGCTAGCATTCATTTGTACCGCACATTTTCTCATCATTGGCCCTCCTTACAAAGGCCAGTTACATGAACTTTATCATTCAATCACAGTGTTCTTGAATCTGCGAGCTGGAGAAACAAACCTTGAACAATTATTAATCAAATTTCTTCATTCAACATTTGAGGAAATCAAGGCATGGAGGTTCAATGGCTTGTCCAATATTAGCCAGCTAGTCAATGGCAGAACCAGGACTAGGACTTAGGTCTCTTGATTTTTAGGGAAGGGATATGGTGAGCACCTTGGGGGACCAGGTAAGGTAATTGATCAATTTGGAACGGGCTCTTAATATTTAAAAAGTAGAAAAAGGAGGATCGTGGAGCAATTGGCAGGCTTCTTGTGGAGCTAATGAAAACACTGTTGTGGAATAAAACTATGTGACAAGACAAATGGAAATGGGGTCATTTAACTTCAAGAGAAGAATGAGATCTGACTCCATAAGCATGAAAGATTATTATACAAAGAAACACCAGTTGTGTTCTATCACTAGAGAGGAAAGAGAAAGAAAAAATGAAGTCAAGTTTTAGGATATAAGAATTAGATTAGACACAAGGAAGGATTACATAACTCAGCAATTGATTAAAATGAGATGAATTCCTAGAAGGAGATGAGACTCTCCATCAAGTTTAATTACCATTTCTTTAGAATGTTTTAAATATGGTTCTGTTTAAAGGAAAGAAAATCTCTTACAGTCATTTCTGTTCATAGGATTATTTGAAACTTTGGAGTCATTGGCAGGGAGGATTAAATCTTTTTAGAAATATTTAATCACTCACGGTTGGGAAAACTCATCTCCACTTGAAAATAAGAGTTAAAATATTACTTGATGATCTTAATCATCAAAACACTTTGTTTTTAGAAACAGCATACTCTCTAATTTCAAAAGCAGAAGCATGCTAAGGAAATATAAATCATATAATATTAAAGACAGAAGAGAACTTAGAAATAATTTCTTTGTTTTATAGAATATCCAAGTCTAAGGAATTTATGTGTCTGGTTCACAGCCACAGATTTAGTTATGAAGACAGCTAGCCCCATAACCTCAAACTCCTATAGGCCAGCCCACTGGCCATCCTACTACACAAAGTTGCCTCTAGTAATGCATACTGAATTTTAAATACAATGTCATATTAATAAAGACGTAAAAGGGGGAAAAAACAGCAATGATAGAACCACACCAACTTGAGGAAAACAACCTGTGTTTCTCAAACGGATTTTGTGTGTAATCACAGCTTCATTGGGTGAAACTTCTGCTCAGGACAGGATTTTAGCATCCTGGTCTTTGCCCACTAAAATGCCCTTAGCACTTCCAAGTCATTATGACAACCAAAAATGCCATCACATTTCCAAATGGCCTAGAGAGGGGCAGAGAGAATTCTGTAGGGAACTGGGTCTGTAGGCCTATTTGGTGAGAACCCAAGAACCAGTTTTCGTGACAGTTACCTGAATCACATATTTTTAAAAATCCAAGAACACTCTGTCTTTGCAGGGGAATTCTTGCAAAGTAAAACTCTAAACTGATGGCAGTTGTCAGATACAGTCCTAATTTGCAGAGCTTTATTTCATTAAGCTATTCACATTTCATACACTCTCTAAGAATGTCAGTAATATGCCCAATCCTGCAATCTAGCTCAATCTACATAAGGGTAGTGGTCCTGAATAAAGTGTTTAATTTGAACATAACTGAGCAACCACTCAGCTTGCCCAAAAGCCATTGCTTACTCCAGTTAAAAGAAAAAAGTTAAAGTATAGACGTGCATGTGTGTAATTATTTAAAAATACTTACAAGATCCAGTGCTGAACCACCACCCAGGTATTCCATTATAATCCATAATTTTGAACCCTGTAAAAGCCATGAAACAACTTAATAATCACAAACCTAAGCCAAATAACAAACTAGCATAAAATGTTAAATCTGACATACTAATGTACTGGTTCTAAAATACAAGTTTAAAATTACTTGTTTGAAGCCCAGCATATACTTTTCCATAGAACATTATAAATGAAAGTAAAGTTCTGAGTCTTGACCTTCCTTCCAACCTATTTAGTCTGTGATAGAGCTAAGTGAAGAACAAATTATTATTTTTTCTTACTGTTGAACTATTAGCAGTTTTTATAAAACCCAGAAAAAAGAAACCATAGCCTTAAATTATTATTTCGGATGATTTTGAAAGGAAAAGATAGTTACATTAAAGAATGAGGAGGTATATGGAGACTTGTAGAAATTTTAAATGGGGCTTCTGGGCACTTCCCATGTAATTTTAGAGTTTGAGTACACTGGATAGTTTGCCTTATTACAGTTTTTGGCTTTGGTTCTCATGTACCATATCACTTTTATCAGCCATGATTAATGGATATTTTGGTACACATGTGGAGCCTAGAAAGGATATTATCTCTCCTCGCCCCCAACCCCTACTGCTGAGGTACATGGCTAAGAGAAAGGGAGTGTGTAGCTTGAAAAGCATAGGATTACTTGATTACTCCAGGTAGAATTAACTTCACTGTAAGTTGTACAAGAAGAAATTGGGTAAGTACATGTATATACATTTCAAATCAGGCACACACACATATGCACACAAAAAATTGGAATAAACCATTAAATCTTTTCTTCTTTCAGCTGTAGTTTGAAATACAAGGGACACTTCTCTCCCCAAATCATTTCATGAATGGTATTCTCCGCATTTTTGTGGGACCACAAATTTGACTGTAAGTGGATCGGTTGATTTTACTATCTTGGCAAGGAGCCAAGCTGTGAATGGCTTGTGTTCTAAAAGTCCATTTTTCAGTAAGGTGTTTCAAATTTGGAAAGCAAGCGTTTTTCCCATAAAAATAAAGTTGAGGTTCCTGGGGTAGTCCCCCCACAAAAGATAACTGAACACGAAGGCATCCACAGTGTAGCAGGAAGAATGCCAGAGAGACGAACTACTATTTACACCCTCACAACGTTTCCAGGGGATAAACGCACTCAGTGTTATGGTTCAACTTGGGATGCCAGGGACGCATTTCTTACCTTTACAGCCCCGGCTGTGGGATGAAGATTCTCCAGTTACTGCCAGGAGCCATCAAACTCTACACTCCCTGGGAAGTACTCAGGAGTTCCAATCAAAATGCCCATGTGTCTCCATGAGGCTGGGACATTAGCATGGCAAGAGAATGGACCCCAGTAACGTGACGATGGGTGACACTGTCATGTAGGGACTGGGAGGTGGCCTAGTGTTCGGGCCCAGGGAGGAAGGGCTTGGTTAAATTAAGATGAAAGGATTCCTCCTTTCTTTCTGGATGATGACACTATGCAGGATGAATGAGAGGGGAGGGGGATAATGTACCTTTCCCCCAGTCTTAACATCCACTCCCCTATCACAGCCTGAACTGAAGAAAGGAAGAGCCGAGAGTCTCTGCCAGTGGTGGTGTCTAGGACAGGAAAGAGAGGAAATACGTCCTCGTAACAGTGGGGAGGGGAAAGAGTTCTGGGAGTGCTTCAGGTAACTTGTTTTTATGTCTAGAAATCAGGCCCTCAGAACCTGAGAATTGTCAACCTGAGGCATCTTTATACTTTTTTTCAAGAGAAGAAAAAAGTGTTTCTCACAACGCCGCATAGCCTGAGAATTTTTTCTTTTGCCACAAGTTTGTTTCTAGTAAGTCCTATGTACTACCTTATGAATTCAGAATGCTTCCCATTCCCCTAATATTTAAAAGCAAATGAAAAGATCTTATTAAACACGTTTATCTGTTTTCTAGTTCTGCGTGAATGAAAGCATCTGTTTCCCGAGTTTGAAACAACGTGTGTCCTTTTTTGGGGGGCTAGCGACTCAAAACAGCAACTTACCAACTGTCTGTTCTCCACTAAAGCATATTTATGGAAAGCTTAAAATGTTATTAAAGTTATGCGTAAGCAACTTCCAGATCTGAGAAAGGCAGCTTCCTCCTTGCAAGCAAGCTGTTGGGTGGGACCGGGACTCTTCAGAAACAGGGCAGGGAAGGAACCAGAGCTGCAGGTCAGATTTTCTGCCTGCTTCCTTCTGATCGCCACTTCTGCAGACAAGCCTCACTGGAAAATGGCCACAGGTCTGGACCTTCAAAAGAAGGCTACGCAGGTGTGGGGGCTGAAGCGAGGCTGGTGGAGCTCTTCCCTGCTCAAGGAAGCTTCACCCACAGAGACTCTTCTTACAGGTTCCTTGTCCACAGCAGGTCTCAGGGAAAACACCAATTGCAAACAAAACAAAACCGAAGAGCCTAGACTCTATGTTTATGTTCTTTTGGAGGACTACAACTTCTACCTTTGATTTTGGTGCAAAGATGTTTGTGTTGGAGAATGCAAATAAGTATGTTTGGCTTGCTTTTAAATAATTTAAAAGGCTGAGATGATATCTATATACCGGTTTAAAATTCCAGAAGAGCCACTGACTGCAAACCGTAACCGTACATCCGGCACATTGAAGCAGAGGAAGTCCCTTAAGGAAAAACTCCACTTCTCCACTTACAAAGTGACCTACACAATTTAACAACGGCTTGGAGGAGTAAGTTTAAAGTCCTGCATCAACATGGGTGGTCAGGGGTTAGGAAATGGCTCTCCGTTCCAAAATTCAGAAGGCCTCAAGAGTAAGGACTCTAGATTGTACTATTTACTGGGGAGAACTTGGAGCCTTGTGCCAACAAATTACTGGTGTCTGTAGTGTCACCTCTGTCACCCCACAAGATTATTGTACTATATATTAAATACATGTTGAATTAAATGGGCTGGCCTATGAATCTCCTAGCCAATCATGACATTGACCATATATTCCAACATGCACAACTAAAGTCAACCAGTTACCAAAGGACAAATGCTCTCTGATTCCACCTATATAAGGAACCCAGAGTCATCAAATTCATAGCGACAAGAAGTAGAATGGGAGTTACCAAGGACTGTGGAGAGGAGACAATGGGGAATCACAGTTTAATGGGTACAGAGTTTCAGTTGAGGAATATACATAGTAGGGCACTCAATAAATAAATGTCTGCTAAACTGAATCTAATATGGGGCTCTGTAGAGGTGTGTTATCTCAAGTTTAAAGCTGTATTTGTTTTGAGGAAAAAACACTGTAAGGAGGAGAAAATTTTTCCCTCTTCAATTTCCTTGAAGTTTTATAAGAAAACTCCAAAACACGATTTTTAACTAAGGAACGTTCCAGAAACATTCACCATATGCTGGGAGTAAACACACACAAAAGTCTCAGGAAAAACAGTGAGAAGGTCACAGAACTTTACAGACCCTATTCTGGAATATTTTACTCCTATCATTCAATTCTTTTTTTTTTTTTTTGATAAATATCAAGGTGGTGGTATGTGGGGGGGGGCATATTTTCTTAACATAAACAGAAATATAAAGGCGATTTTCAGCAGCAAATAAAGGCATGATTCAAATTCTATTCAATGCCTGAGCAAGCTTCATTTTAAGATTTACATCGAACTAGAAAAATATTTAAAGATTATAAAAGATTTTTCCAATATTATGAGATCAGAAGGGAAGGGTTTGCTTATTTTAGCACTCTTCATAAAGACTAACTTTGTCTCTCAAGAAAATCTGCAGTGAACTAAAATTAAAGGAAAATACTGTGGTCATACTGATGTTTGTCTGGTTTTTACTCTTGTTTTTAAAAATGAAGTTATACAGTAAGCTCAGTCAAAATGAATACCTTGTACATTTTTGCATGTTTCAAGGAAATCACTACAACTGCATACAGTTTCAGAGAGCATATAATTTTCTCTCAAGTGCAGTAACATTTCCTACAGCTTACAGTGAGCTCTTGGTATGTATGATATCCTGTGTAAAGACAACCTGAGAAAAACCCATATCCTACCATACTCAATTAACTTTACTCACAAAATCCCCCATGTCATCTGAAATGGAAGGATGCGCCACAATAAAAACATAAGTCGATTGATAATGCAGGTCTCTGATGGTTCTTAGAGGATGGAGCCTTGAGTTATATTGACTGCATTAAACAGAACCCTGTTATATTTGATGCGATTTTAGTTTAAAAAAAAAAAAAGCAAGCCTACAGAGTCTCACTCTTTTAATATAAATGGAAAATAAACAAGTTGGTCAATTTAAGTTGGTAATTTAAATAAATGATATTAAAAGCTTATAATATCATAAGCTATTTCTGTGTGTATATATGCACATGTATATAGAGATAATACACATACATTTATTTACTCTAATGTAAATAGATTCAGGATACAAATAATCAATATCAGCCAGCTGTGAATTTCTACAATTTTATCAAGAAGTGACATGTTTTTCAAAGTAGTCTTTCATATCNNNCGTGGACTTTAATTAATGATGGCAGAGGGGATAAAAATACTTCAGTTTAATCCTTTAAGAAGACATCATGGACAATGGCCCTGATTCACTGACAAGTCTGAGAACATTCTATAATCAAGATTTGGACAAGACAATCTATTTTATTTATTTAAATGTTAAATATTTATTGGGTGACTGGTACAAGTACACTGTGAGGGGAATTTTTTTAAAAACATGCAATCTTTGGAATAAATAATACAGTTATAATTTATTTTCCATGAGTACCGAGTCTGAGTTAACAAAGGCTATAAGCAACCAATGAAACACTCAATACCATGTTGGTACCCATTTTCAATATAATACAGAATAACCCATTTGGAATAGGGCTTATTTAATATTTTTAGTCAGTTACCGAAAAGAGCTTATGTGTTACAGGTGCCTAAGAATAGCAAAGGTTAAGGTTTGCTCTAGAGTAGGTCTGGAATTACCAGGATTCAATCCAGAAAGAGTTAACCAGATGACTAAACAACACACACACACAACAACAACAACATCAACAACAAATTCCTGAGGCTGCCTCAAACCAAGCCTGCTATGGGAAGCAGGAGGGAGACCTAAATGTATTGAGACTGAATGATCTCTCAGGATTCCTTAAAAAGAGTCTGACCCGCTAAATAAGTTTTGTAGAAAAGAATTCAAAAGCAACATATGCCACACAGAATCAATTGTGTGTACAATTAAAGACAGTAACGGCTAACATTCAATTCCAACTGAATAGGAACTACCATCTCCTCTTGGAAGCCTTTCCTTCACACCACCACCCTCCCCTCAAAACGACAGAAGTGACTACTTGCTTATTTGTGCCCCAGCCATACCTTGTACATACTTAATCACAAAATCTGCACCCTTCTAGTGCAATGTGGGACTGTGAGCTCCTTTACGGCAGGGGTGAGTTATTCATTTTTTAAAAAGATTTATTTATTTATTCCTGAGAGGGGAGAAGGAAGGGGCACAGGAAGAGAATCACCAAGCAGACTCCTGCTGAGCGTGGAGCCGGACGTGGGGCTCGATCCTACGACCCATAAGATCATGACCTGAGCCGAAACCAAGAGCCAGAGGCTCAACCGACTGAGCCACCCAGGTTATTCATTTTTATATCTCCAGCACCTAATACAGTGTATGACACATAGTGACAGGCTGTTTAAGGATTTAGTCTACTACGCATTCATTCCACATTCATCTAATTCATGTAGTATTAGAATAAACAGGCTTTGTAAAAAGGCAGTGAAAATTATGATTTCTAAATCAGTGGTAACGCATATAGATAGATTATCCTAGGGTTTATTTGGTCAGCAGAATATAAAAAGATAGCATTAATTCTTACACAGGCCAATAGCTTGGTGAGTTATAAACACATCCTTTTTGGCCTAGAGATAGATGAACGAAAAACCAACCAACCAACCAACCAACCAACCAACCAACCAACCAACCAAAACTCTTTCCCTCCTTGTAAACCCTGAAAAGCAAAGCTCTAACTTAAATTGTCTTCCTTTGAAAAATTTCAACATGGGGCTAAAAGTTTTTAATTTTAAAATAATTGTAACTGTAACCTAAGCTGGATTTTTCTATTTATTCTTCACATTTCAGTAGACACAGATCCTGACTTTTTTTTTCAAGATTTTATTTATTTATTTGAGACAGAGAGAGAGCAAAAGCAGGGGGAGCAGCAGAGGGAGAGGGAGAAGCAGACTCCCCACTGAGCAGGGAGCCTGATGTGGGACTCAATCCCAGAACCCTGAGATCATGACCTGAGGAGAAGGCAGACGCTTAACCGATTGAGCCACCCAGGTGCCCCCAGAACCTGACTTCTAACTCTGGAACCCAAGAACTCTTGGGTTTTACTAACCAAAGAGTATTGTGTTATGCAATCACATCTCCATCTGCCATGACCTCAGGTGTCTGGTAATTCCATGATCCTGGAAACAAAAATCCCAACTTCTGTTGGGGGAGGGGAGAGGACAGATAATATTCCATTTGACTCCACTTCAACAGATATTTATCACGGGCTTAAGATGTACCATGTCCTGTGCTAAGTGATGTAAAAACCAAGACTGGTTGAGCTATAAACTCCCTGCCATCAATTTGCTCATAATCAGGAGGGAGAGAAAGGTGTGTAAATAACCACCGTAACTCAATGGAATAAATGACATACTTATATATCCCATCAATTCTGAGGTTGAGACAGACTGGGCCACTGAGAATAATGTGTGAAAGCCCAGGGGGAAAGCTCTTTCCTGACAAAGGATATGTCTCAAGGACCAGCTGCATTTCTGCTCCCCCATCAACCCAAAGTTCAGGTGTGGAATAACGGTGCGGCCGAGTGCTGGGATGCATTCAGGATACAGCTGCTAAATCTAAAAACAGTTTATTTGGCACTATAAATGGAGCTAGATTCTGCCTGGAGGCCAAAGACTGCCAAATCCTAATTTAAGACATTGCCTTTCAAAAAATAGAATTAAAAAAAAGAAAGAAAAACTTATAATGAAAATACCTTATGACTTAAATACAACACACACATTACCTTTAAATATGATCCATAGTATTTTGTTACATACGAGCTGTCACACTGACTCAAAACAGTTATTTCTTGCTGAATGTCTTCAATTTCATCTTCGGCTTCCTCGAGGTCTATGATTTTAATAGCAACCACTTGCTGTGTACGGTTATCAATTCCTTTGAAAACTTCTCCAAAGGAGCCTTTCCCAATGCGTTCTAATTTTGTAAACAGTTCTTCTGGATCAGCTATGTTATTCTAAGGGGGGGCCGGGGAGAGAGACAAAGAAAAGAACACAAATGTTTTGCATCAAATTTTTTTTATGTGAAAGGAAAATAAATTACGTAAGACAATAACACATTTTTAAAAGCATACAAACTCCCTTGACTCTCCACATGCACTTTGTTAGAGCAACTATAATCCCGAACAGCCAGCTAGTCCATATTCTACCGGATAACCATACTAACTGGGCTTAGCTGATCTTGTTACCACAAACAATCCCATATAGCAAATGTTGTCTCTGTTGCCTGTCAAAGGGCCAGGTACTTTTTACTTTGACAACGGCCTTAGCAACATTTTTTTCTAGATATATTTCCTCAGGCAAGGGAAACAAAAACAAAAATCAACTATTGGGACTACACCAACATAAAAAGCTTTTGCACAGTGAAAGAAACCATCAACAAAACGAAAAGGCAACCTATTGAACAGGAGAAGATATTTGCAAATGATATGCCTAATAAGGGGTTAATACATGATTTATATTTAAAAAACTCACATAAATAACTCAACACCAAAAAACCAAATAATCTGATTAAAAAATAGGCAAAAGCCCTGAGTAGACATTTTTCTTTTTTAAGATTTATTTATCAAAGAGAGAGAGACCATGCACGCACATGCACGCAAGCAGGTAGGAGGGGCAGAGGGAGAGGTAGAGAATCTGAAGCAGACTCCCCGCTGAGCTTGGGGCCCAATATGGGCTCCGATCCCAGGACCCTGAGATGTTGACTCAAGTCAAAATCAAGAGTCTGATGCTTAACCGACTGAGTCACCCAGGTGACCCCCAAATAGACATTTTTCTAAAGGCATCCAGATGGCCAACAGACACATGAAAAGATGCTCAACATCACTCATCATCAGGGAAATGCAAATCAAAACCGTAATGAGATATTACCTTACACCTATCAGAACGGCTGACCAAAAAAATAACAAGTGTTGGCGAGGATGTGGAGAAAAAGGAACCCTTGTGCTCTGTTGGTGGGAATGGAAATTGGTGTAGCCACTGTAGAAAACATACGGAGGTTCCTCAAAAAGTTAAAAATAGAAATATTATATGATCCAGTAATTCTGCTACTGGTTATTTACCCAAAGAAAACGAAAACGTTAATTCTAAAAGATATATGCACCCCTATGTTTATTGCAGCATTACTTACAATAGCCAAAATATGGAAGCAGCCCAAGTGTTCACTGATAGATGAATGGATAAAGAACATGCGGTATATATATGATATAATATTACTCAGCCATAAAAAAGCAAGATCTTGCCATTTGTGATGACATGGATGAAACTAGAGGGTATAATGCTAAGTGATATTAAGTCAGACAGAGAAAGACAAATACCATGTGATTTCATTTATATGTGGAATCTAAACAAAACAAAACAAAAAACAGACTCTTAAATACAGAGAACAAACTGATAGCTGCCAGAGAAGAGGGGGCTTGGGGAGCAGGTGAAATAGATAAAGGGGACTGAGAGATACAAACATCCAGTTATTTAAGTCATAGAGATGAAATGTCAGCATAGGGAATATAGTCAACAATATTACAGTAACATTGTTTGCTGACTGATGGTGACTACACTTATTGTGGTAAGCACTAAGTAACATATGAATCATTATGTTGTAAGCCTGAAACTAATATAACATTGTATGTGAATTATACTCCAAAAAAGGGGGGCAGGCACTTTTTAGAATAAAGCAGGTGACTAGACAGAGTTTGCATATTAATGCAAGGGTAGTGATGGTGAGAGAACGCCTAACCTAAGCTGTAAGTAGGTGAACTGTTTAAAGTTCTAACATTCTGCCAGCAAAACATTACCTTTTCACTCTCCTTCTCTTTCCAATTCTGACATTCCAATCACCCCATCTGTACTAAACCACCAGGTAAACACAGAATGCAAAAGACTCAGGAATCTATGAGTCTTGTTTTTCTTTCCTTGGGATCCTATCTATATGTAATGTTCTCCTCAATGGCTGAAACAAGATCCTCCGCCTTGATCATAATTGCTAGTGCTCATCTGGGAATGGTAATATGCTGAGCTTCCACAACTCATCTCGCAGTAGGAATCCAGAATAAGTCAACATTTTGCTACAACAAAATCTGGAATAAAGCATAGGTTTTTAGGTTAACAAAAGCTTCGGATATTCATAAATTCACTGTCCCTTCCTGATTCAGAAATATCCTTTGTCTTAGCACAATTTTGAATTCAAACTTTCCTCCCACGAGACAATATTTATATCCTTACTTGAAACTCATATTGCTGAATATGTACTACTGATCAAACAGAAACACAAGATTTCCAAACCTCCCCCCAAAAGGCACGTTATTAGTTTGTACCTGAATGCTTAAAAAAATAGAAGGATGCTATCTACGGCTGGTGAGCTGTATATGTTTAATCTGTCAAATGGACCTACATTATCTGTTCATTTACTACAATTTTACCTAATCAACAATTTCAGGAGACAATTATAGAGTTAGCATGTTCCCTTAGATTTTCTGTTATTAGACAACAAGATCGTTAAAGTTTATTTTTGTTTCTCATCAAGCTGTTTGCAACAGCAGCAGCATCAAATAGATCCACTAACAATTCCATTAAACCGCCTGCCTTTGAGCAACTAAAAGCTTATGACCGATTTTGAAGAATTTCACCAACTTTTCTTTTTTCAACTTGCCCAAAATTCAGTTTGTACACGACCTGCTTAATTTATAAGCTTCCCCATTTTCCTTGATTGATTTTTTTTCTTTGATGCTGCAAGTTCCTTGTTAGCCGCACCCATCTCCAGTACCCACACTGAACAAATACTATCTTGAGCTACCCATACGGGCTTTTAAAAACAATTTAGATTTCCAGGAGGCTGCAAATGGGTCTTTAATGCTTACATTTTATTATATACCTTCTCTAAAACTGGAGTACCATCATTATTGATTTCGTTGGGGTTTCCTTAGCAAGACACTATACTTTGTTGTGATTAATATCACATAGTAGCTAACTCACTAGTTACTTCTTCCTACTTTTGGTGATGGTTCTTGTCTTCCTAATACCTTGTGGCAAAAATACTTGCCAAAGCTCGGTGATAGGTTCACCTCTCTGTAAGTTGCTAAATTCAGTGGGTTTGGGAAAATGAAAGGAACAAATCTTTCCATTTTTCTGATATAACCACAAAACAAATCTGAAAGTTGTAAGTATACCATTGATTAAAAAATACATAGTATGTACTCTCTGATAACACATTCTGGACTAGGAAGTGTATTCCTTAACTTTATAACAAGATTTTTTGTTGTTGTAAGCAACAAAGATTAAATCCTAATCTCTTTAATTCATGTTTTAAAACGATTTCACTGAAACAATCAACCCCTGGGAGAACACAGCTGTTCTATAATAAAATGGGTTCCTGAAAGTATGTAAACAAAGATTTAAACATCAAGTCACATTTCGCATTTTAAACAAGCTCTGAAGTGAATCCTAACTCATGATAACTTCTGATTTTAAATCAAGAAATACCATATTGGAGAAAGGAAAAAAGAAAGCTTTTACACAATGTTTGCACTTCCCACTCCTTTATTTTGGGACGAAAACTTGTCACTGAAAACCCCAATGTCTAGAGTGGGGGGAATCATGAAAACAACTTTTCCCGAGTAGAACCTCACCTCCCTCACTTCCGGAAGGATAGAGATCTCTGCCCTGTTTACCAAGTCCTGAATCTTGGGTAGATAATATCGAAGTTCTATCTTTCCCTTCACTGTCTCACTAGCTTCTTAAGCCAATGTATACCAAATCTTTATTAGGACAGGTATTCTTTCTGGTTTTTTGTGCAAGGGCAAAATCAAGCAAATACATGGTAAGCATCTCAAGCACTGCAATAGGAAACCACCTATATGAAGAAACTGATTTGCCCACTTGTTCACATCACTCTTCTTCAGTCTAAGAAAATCAAGTCAGCTCCCTCTACATCCCGATCAAATTTTAAGAATATTAAAATATTAGAGAATATTAAGAATTTCCAAAGAAAATTAAAATCTCCTAATCTTCCTACCTCTAATGCAAAATCCCAGTTTACTACTAGATCTGTATTTGCATTGCCTTCTCAAAGCCATGGCGCAGGACGGAGCTCTAAGTTCAATAGCAGCAAATGGGAGGAATGGCTACATTAACTTCAAATGGATTTACAACTAAAGATAGATGATTTATACATGCCCCACAAAAACAGGTCTATGCACATGGGGACCTCACAGGTCCACCTCAGGACGTTCATTGGACTGTGCTTGGATTTGAACTCTTTGGCTCTAAGTACACCGATACAAATTTAAGTCTTAGAAGTTATCATTACTACTAAAACAGTAACGGCAGCAACAAGCTTTCAGTATGGAAATACTCTTAGCATATCCAAAAGAGACATCTTACTGTAGAAAGTTGGGGGCAGAGGGAAGAAGGCTTCCTGCACACTTAAATCACAGAATCAGAGGGCTGGAAGGATTCTTAAGGGTTCTCTAAGGGCTCTCCAGTCCTGGCTACCCATTGGAGTCACCAGGACAACTTTTAAAATGCAGATACTTATGCCTCATCCCCATAGTACTGATTCGGGATCTCTGAAATTAGGACCCAGCGGTAAGTTTTTGTTTTAAAGTACTCTAAACTACTTCCTATGTAGTCATTTTGGCACCAGACTTGACATCGGCATCGGGAACCACCAAGCAGACATCTGAAATTTGTATCCTTGATTATAGGGAACTCATCACCCCTATTTTTCCCAGGCAAGCCTGTGGCTCTCTTCTAACTGTGCACACTAAAAGTAGACAACTCGGAGATTAAAAGTAAACCAAAGGGACTTTGGTATTTATATATACATAGCTGTATTTAAAAAATTTAGTCTGCAATACTTCTAAGGACACGTCTCTAAAATTAGCGCCTACCCTCAAATAAGACCAGAAAAGTAATATTTACCAAAACACAATGTATCCTGTACTCTCTCTCTCTTTTTTTTTTTTTTTTTTGTTAATTACTTCAGTTTATTCCTTCACTATCCGGAGGCCAAGACCCCAGGAAGTGCCACAAAACCGAGGCACGATAGCCCAGAGTGCAATCTCCCATACTCTTTGTGTATGTATTTTTGAACACATTTTTTAACACAATATGGTGTATGTAATAGCAGGGTACATAATAGGTTCAGATCTAATTGATGACACTTTTGAGTTAACAGCCAACATTGGCAAAGAGTAAAAGTTTTTAGCTAGTAGAAAATGGGTACAAATTGTGGAGGCGGGTGGAGGGAAGGAAAAAGTTTTCCTTGACCCTCTTAAGGTCCCTAGTTGGGTCTGAAAATAAAACTCACAAAGATGGATTAACAGAAGAAAGGCATATACATTTATTTAATATAAGTTTTACATGATACTGGACCCTCCATAAGGAAGTGAAGACTCAAAAAAATTGTTAAACTGGTGGGCTTTTAAAAAGGATTTTATTTATTTATTTATTTATTTATTTATTTATTTGAGAGAGAGAGAGAGAGAGAGAGAGAGAGAGAGAGCATGAGCAGGAGAGGAGCAGAGGGGAGCCCAACACGTGGCTCAATCCCATGACCCTGAGATCAAGACCTGAGCCAAAACCAAGTGTTGGACGCTCAACCAACTGAGCCACCCAGGCACCCCTAAACTGGTGTGTTTTAATGCTAGGTTTGACAAAGAGCAAAAGATTGTGGAAAAGGGCAAAGACTGTGAGCTAAATTTAGTAAACTGGGGGAAACACAGCAAGGCCTGTTTGTTCAGATTCTTCTTGGCATCCTTTTGTCTTTGGAGATAAGGATGCTCCTTTCTTTCCAGTACTATGAGAACACCTCCCACATGAGGGTCTTATGACCTGCTTCGGGGGAGAGGGGCAGGGAGGAAGGGAGAGAGTCAGTCAGAGTGACCTTCCAGCTTCTATTTCCTCAACCTCCTTTAGCTTAAAATATTCAATATGCCAAGGTGCTATATTTTGGGGTAGCATATCCTGAGCCCCATCAGGAGCATTAGGAATAACTGAATCAGGAGAAACTAGAAAATTGTAGACAGAATTAGAATTAGCCTTGAGGTTTTAACAGAACGGAGACCTGGAAAGCCCAAGGTGGTAAAAAAAAACAAAGGTACAAAATCTGCTTCTTTGAATCTGAGGTAGTCAAAGTAAAACCTCCAGTCTAGAGCTGAGAGTAAAAACATAATAGATTTAGGGAAGAGAAGGTAGATTTCTCAAAGAATTTGACCAGAAAGGGTTGAGCTCAAGTGAAAGAACCTTCAAGAACTAAGAACCCAGCTGAGCAAAGCTGACCTCAAGACAGGTTTTACACTTGCCTCCCTACATTAATAAAATCCATACTGTGGAGGCTCTTGGCTATATGATACTTTTTGTACTTTACAAAGACTGATCTGTATAGAGGCCTGCCAGTGACTCACTCATGAAGAGGGGTATACAGGAAATGATGAGCAAAGAATGGGCTAATGATATCGGGCTTAGAAAGGAAGACCTCTTACTCTCTTCAAAGTCTCAAGTGGTAACACCAGGAGTGACCTGCAGTGAACTCAGGATGCCTGGACAGTCACAGAGAATAACTAAAAACTGTAGCCTAACAATATATGAAAGACTAGAGATATGCCCACTTAACTAACTATTGAAATTGCTCAGATTAGTTCTCCGAAGCTAGAGAGGAAAAGCTTTTCTGGATTACTTCCATATCTACACTATTACCTGTCATCTAACAAGTAGAATGCATAGAAATCATTTTCTAGGGGCTCCATGAGCCTCAAATGCAATTAGTTCCATTATGACTGCCTGTGTTAAGATTTGTCAACTGCTCTATAAACACTTGCCTCAAAAGTTTGTTGAGTGTTTCCTAATCAAGATACTGCCAGAAAAAAATACATAATTTTAAATCAACAGCCATATACCTCTTAGCACTGCTTATGTTTAAGACCACAGGACACTATCCATCTTTTTAAAGTGCTATACATGATCCAAGCTCAACTGACTTCTCCCTGGATAGAACTATAACAGTCACAGTCTTTTCCAGCTGGGAGGAAACGTGTAGGTCATTTACACCAACTCCTTATCACCTCCATCAGTAACAAGCATTTATTATATGCCCACTGTGTCCCAGGCTAATACCACCAAATGGAAGCTATGAAATTTAAGGCTGTTTATGTCAAAATAATGGCAGAGGTAGGGAAAGGTTAAGAAGGGAAACAGAAATCCTGAAATTAAAAGAATTATAGGATCTTTGAGATGGACAGGAACTTAGCAAACATCTGATCCAAAATCCATTTTTATAGGGGAAAAAAACCCCATAGGTTATAGAGGTTATAAATTGTTCAAGGATATAACTAGTGGCAAAGCTCACACTTGAACCCAGGTCCCCTGACTCCTAAGTATAAGGTTCTTTCACTACAGCTTGGATCAATTTGTAACTTAAATTATACTCTTTTGCTATAAAACCAAAATTATTTTCCATCACGAACAGAGCACATAACTGTCCAACGTCTACTTAGGAATATCCCTACACTTAAAGAATCTGAAAACTTTGAAACCTAAAAATTTGAAAAATGTAAAATAGAATTTTCCTCTCCTCCAAATGATATGATTTCTTACAAGTTTGGAATCACTATGCAATTGACTAATCCCTGCAGATATGCGTGATTACCAAATATTTTATACTTCAATTCCACAGAGAAGTGACCTGTAGGGAGTCTTGACTTTCTGGCAAGGTTACTATTTTGGCCCATTTTTTCCATGTCAGTAACTAAACTGCAATGGCCTAGCCTCTGGAGTGTGGGAGGCAAGGTAGTGATGGTATTCCATACTGTGATTCCCATAGGATCCAACGTCTGGAAACCAACAGCTCCAATTCCAGCTTTATCAGTGATTTATTGTAACCCTTAACACTTCCATAACCCTTAATGCTAAGGCTTTCAGTTCTGCTCATTTAAAAAGACCCTCAAGTTGATGAAATTGTCCAAGAATAAAAATAATATTTTTGTGCTAGGTTTTATATGGGCAGAGAATTGTTCACATGACTATGTGAACACTCAGATTACTTTAACAACGAGAAGAATAAAACAAACTCATAATTTTTTCTAAACTTTTGAAGGATGTGATGTTAGAGTATTTTTCTCCTCTGTACAACCTCAGGTTCATATTACAAGTATCTGATACAAGCTGATGGAATTCTTCAGAGACCTCTGTGATTTAGACTTCTGAAGTAAAATATTTAGCCTCACTATATTTTGTGTATGACAGAGTAAGAACTAAGGTAAAAGCTGGTATGTCTGTATGTGTTTCAAATTAAACGTGGAGAGTTGGGCTTGAGCTCAATTTCCTTCAGGTGGTCAGTTGTCTGAGTTTGTATTTCCATGTTTGAGAGCTCAAACTATCAAAGTGCAAAGAAAATGTTCCTAGTTTGCCTATTTTTATGCCACACTCACATTTTTCTCTCTCTCTCAAAGGTTATTATAATTTGCTTTTGCAACATACAGCAAAAATGTCAAATCGCCCAGTTTCACGTACACGCAATGAAATAAATGAACTGTAGTCAAAAGTGTAGTTACGACAACCCTGGTCTTCCTTGTGGTCATGACATAGCATTTTATCAACTCACAGTGGAGTCCCCGTCTTTACTTACCACTTAAAAGGCAGTTTTGAGATGGATGAGGCAGCTCTGATCTTACTGGCAGAGCATGAAGTCAAAGGTCTCATACAGTATTATTTTGTACTCTTAAGCAACGATTTAAACTCCAGCAATTTTGTGCCCAGCAACAAGAAGAAAAATGTGTTCATAAGGCAGAAATAAAATTAAATTTATAAGTACTTTCTCATCTTTCCTTTAGTTTATTATTCCTATTTTTAAATGTACCTCATTAGCAAAAATACTTGGAAAATATTGTTGCAAAAGATAACTTCATTGAAATTATTACAAAAGGTTTTGACGTAGCAGCATGAATAACATAGCAGTTTGAGGAGTTTCTCCTGATTAATAATTTTGAGTCTACTTCACCTTTAAGAACAAAAGAATAATTGAAAATATTCCTTCATCTGAATTCCTCCTACTCAAGAGAGGATAAGAGAAGAGCTTCCTCTGCCTTCCTAATGTGCTTTCTTCTCTGTACCCAAGCTCAGAGCAGAGGGAAAGAACAATGGAGTGAGCGGGACACATTCTGGGATGTGAAGAAGGCAGCTCTTCATACACGTTGGTAAGACAGTTCAATTTACAATCGGGTAAAGAAGAATGGAACATCTCTTTGATTCTATTGTCGCTTTTCCATGTGCCATGTTTTTCTAAAGAAAAATTAAATGCAGAAAGCACGAGAAGAAATTTAACCATAACCTCCCCTCTCTTAGAAATCCCTAAGAAACAGAATGCTAGCTGGCAGCACCTTTTTAAGCTCTATTTCCTAGATGGATCTTGAAATTCCTGCCATTTTAATTGGAAGTAGAAATGTCAGATTTTCTTGGTCAGCCAGGTAAATCATCTTCAGGTCTAAGGCCTCTTAAATGAAAGGAAATAACTAATTTTGTCTTTTTGACTAACTTTCTAGATTTGAAGTTCCCTTAAACCTTTAATTATAGCCATGGGTAAAGGGGAAGGAGACATCCTGCAAACAATCACATTCTTCTCTCAATAAACCAAAAAGTCTAAGGCTATCATCACAATAAATGCTGGATGCAAATGCCATTGCATCATTTAGCTCATTTCTGTCTGACCTTACAGCCATTCCAGAGGAAGAAGGAGGTCTGGTTTCTTATAAGTATTACAGAGGTAAAGAAAGCAGAGAGGTCAGGCAAAATTGCCTTCATTTTGCTTATCCCGGAAATTACAAGAACTCAGGGATTAGATGTCGGCTTCACCATCTGTAAAATGAGGGAAAGAGGTGGGCTCAATGATCTCTAAATCCCTTCCTGTTTTGACACTGTGAATTTGTGAGGTATTAGAAGCCAAGTTGCTTTGTTCCCCTCCTTGTATCCCTGGCAGTTGCCAACTCTAGTTTTGAAGCATTAAGGTAGGGGATGAATTGGCACTGGCCACATGGCCAATTCTGTAGTGGTATAAAATGGCTCAGATGGAAAGCTTACGCTATCCCATTGTTGCAGCAAGCAATTCAGAATCACTAGTAGACTGCACTGTAGTCCCAACTCCCTGATCCTATAATGCAGCAGGCTCGGACGCCAAGGACGGATAAAGAGCAACAGGGTGAGTTACTGTCCAGCCTGCCCTCTCGCCCCTCACACTGGCCATGTCCCATTGTATACAAGTGACTGCTCTAAGGAAGTCAAGGGGAGCCAGAAGTTTAGCTCATACAGGACCTAAGGTTCTATTCGTCTTCCTCTCCTTTCATTGTAAATTTATTCATAAAGTAATGTAATTATACTTGCCCATATACAGAACTAGAACACCGAACAAAACTAAGTGCCCAAAGGGAAAACTTCAGGGATATCTTATCATATATCAAACACAATACTTCAGTGAGTAGTGGCTTGGACATACAAACTTGAATGCAATGCTCCACTGGGAACAATTTTACTTTCTTATTTTTGAGCCTTTGAGTCATGCCATTTTCTCTGTCAACAAAACCCTCACTCTCCCCCATCTCTGGAAATACCAGATCTCTTAAAAACAAGCAAGCAAGCAAACAAACAAACAAACAAAACACCTTCCCAACTCCCCAGGGTAACCTGATCACCTGAAAGAATCAATTGCTTTATCCCCTGCCCTCCCATAGCTCTTTGCTGGAGCCTCCAGCACAGCAAACATTTTATTACCTTTGCACTCTCTTTCATTGCCATAATCGTTCTTTTCTCAAATGAATAAGCTCATTAAGGATGGGGCTCTGTCTCAGTAAGCACCTAGTGCAATGCATTGTATATACTGTATGTAGTCCTTGGGATGTTTGCAGGGTGTTTACAACTTACCCGCAATCTTCACTCTGAGGTTATCCTTTCATTTGTAGTTTGATTTCTGACTTTTGGTGCAAGGGAGATTACATTCAATAAACTGAAGGATGTTAAAATAGGTTGGAAATTCTAAGTCAATCCCTATCCTCGCATGTGATTCACATAACAGAAACTTTCCAAAGTGAAAACTTTGAGAGTTTTTTCTTTCTACTTGGAGAGCTCTTTAGGTTGCAAAATAGCAGTTCTTAACGTGATATGGAGCTAAACCCAAAGGGGAGTTGGTAGTAGCCATACCCACAAGGATGTATATCACTAATCTATGCAAATATGATTATTGGAAGCACATCTGCAATCACTATTAACCAGAGCCACATGACTACTGTGTGTCCTGGAGAGTCTAGGACAATTTCATACTCTAATGCAAAGATTAAAGGTCTCAACGAGTGGCAATTGGTGTATCATTCTGCTGTACACTTCTTTTAATTTACTTGGGCTAAACACATATAGAAATACACAATTCAATCAAGGATCAGGTTTAACCGTAAGCATTAATGTTAAAAAAAAAGGGATTATTACTGACTAGACAGGATGTTACATAAATATGGCCTGGGATTGATAACAAGCTCTAACTATAAAATATTCATTTGGAAAGGGGGATGATGCTATACAGTGAAAGGAAGAAAAGATTCTGCTAATATAGAAATGATAAAACAGACACCCTAATTTATTCAGGCCATTATTTAATCAAACCCACACACAGGGCGCTTTAACATGATGGACGCTGAGAGCCTCATTTTATGTTATCCATCCTGGAGGTAAAATAAAAGGATGCCATTCAAGTACCTTTAGAAATAAACATCTTTGGATAGAATGTAAGGCAGAGACATCTATAGCAAATATCGAGCCATCGCAGATAATGTTACCGTGAATCTTCAGCACACTTATTAAAATGCATCAGATTAAAACAAAATTGATTTGCTCGCTGCCTATCTTCCTTCTAGATGGGGAACTCCAATTAAAATCAATAGGTTTGAAGCTTGTAAGCACAGCACTAAATTATTAACACCATGAGTTCTTTTAGAAAATTAACACTGATTGAAACAGTGGAATTTTACATAGACTTACCTTTTCATTCTTAATGAGAACGTGGCTGCAGTATAATTTCCCTCCAACATTTTTCTCTTTAATCAAATCTATACTTTGAACGGATTTAATCAAATTGTATTTGCAAGGAGTTACCCAATGGAATCTTAGGACTAAGGAAAATTACCTCTTAGGTCCTGCTGGCTTTAATTCTATGATCCCAAGAAAATGATACTGATGGCATGATGGTGTCAACAGCAAAGAATTTTAATCTTGGCAAATACAAAGACTAGAGAGGAGATTCTAGAATACTCTAAAAGAATGGTCTCTAATATTTTCAACAATCGACTCTGTAGTTCCCCGAAGTGAAAAATATCATCAGAGTGTGTGTGTGTGTGTGTGCAGAGCTAAAATAATGCTTGTTATTTTTATGTCCTATCTACTTTTTTAAAAGTTTTGAAGCAGTGTATTAATAAACAAGAATACACTCAGGAATCAAGTAAAATGGGGTATCTCTGTGGGTAATAGTTGTACCTGAAAACCTAAGGTGAGAACAACTACTACAAGAACATAAAAGTTAGCTCTGCGCTCAGCACCATGGTGCACCCAACATGTGTGAGAAATTAGCTTACAGGAACAAATTTGTTACACTAACAAAACAGGGGCTAGATTTCAACATCCTCACTGATGATTTTATTACTGTTATTCCTTTCCCGTTGCATAGGGCGTACCACTTTATTTGGGAAAAAAAGGCCCTGAATATGATCATATTTCCATTTCCCCAAATAATTCCAGCTTTTGTTGTAAATTAATCTCCTCTTGGGTTTACCAACTTTTCCTGAACTGAAATTTCTCAAACCTATCTCCGTCCTACCCTACACTCCACTGTCAACAGCACATGTGAATATCCTAATCCCTATCCCTAAAAGTGCAGATTTACCAGTTTGAACCCCCATTGATTTGTGCTGACATTGCTGAAATCTGTTTATGTTACCAAAGTACAACGTTTGACAAATTCAACATTCAAATAAAGGGGGGAAATGTTACTGACATTATGAGATGTCTACTAATACGAGTTCAATCTTTTAATTTTTAACAAACACCATTATAAACATAAGGTTGTTCATGTGTTCTCGACACAGCTGTGGCTAGGATATTTTCTTAGTTAAAATTTATAGTCTTTGTTCATTTACCAATCAACAAAACTGCAATTCTCCAATAAGGATAATCAACATCCAGTACCAAATTTTAATACATGTACAAAATGTTAATTTTTTCCTCCGAAAAATATGCTATATAGTCTCTTTAGGAATGTTAAGGGGTCATTTTATTTTAGAACTGGGAGTAACCCTTAAAAATATTTGTTTTTTTTTAATTTTATAAGGAGTGATTTCTAGCTGGGGGTGGGGTGGGGAGGGGCAATAACAAACATATAACCTCAGGATGGAGACAAATGACAAAGTTCCTTAATTAGTTCTTGAATTGCCATAGCTAAAACAAGCTTGATGAGCAATTCAAAGTAATTAAAATGCTTTGAACAGTGTGCTACCCAAAAAGATCTGTGATCTACAACTTGAGCTGACTCGTACCCTATCATTTTACAGCCCTAACCAGAGAGAAAGTACCACTCACCAAACAAATCCTCACTGCCCACCCCGAAAGGACCCAGAAAACACTCTGAAAAACACAACCTTAGAAATCCCTTTGTCCTTTCTTTTTCTTGCCTTGGTGAATTCTTTCCCTTCCTCCCACCCAGTCTTAAAGCCGGCTCAGCTACCCAGTGATGTCTTTCCTGACCATCCCAGCAGGCTGGCTTGACTCATCTTTCCTAGGAATTTCTGGACAGGCTAGGAGGGAGCCACTGAAAGCTTTCAGCAGACGAGTGGAAAAATCAAGTGTGTGTTTCAGGTAGCTCCCTCCTGTCGGCACCTAGCCCTGAGCCTACTTAGTGACAAAGGCTAGAATGCCATGATAAAAGAAGAGATGATGTCTGACACTTTCCGGGGGAAAAAAAAAGAACCCTCATAGATCTTCATGATTAACTGAATATGGAGATAAAAGAAATCAGCGGCAAATTAACAAATAATGCCTGCTAGTCTTTTTCTTCCTTGATAATTTTGTGATTTACCAATATATATCTTATGGCTGATAGCACCTCCCCCACTAAATCAAGTAGTTAAGCAGCATTTGGTAGAGCCTGATTATTTCATATGCTATGATCTAATAATTTTAATGCATTTTTGATTAAGTACTATTCTCTTTACTGCTGACAAACCTGAGACATTAATTGTAGGGTGAAGGCACTCGTTCAGTACAAGGAGGAAACAAATGTGATTATGTCTGACACTAGCACTCTATTCACTTTCCTTCTCTAATAGGCATCACCCTTTAATTTAAAATAGTGATAGAAGCAATCAGTGCCTTCTACTGTGTTCCTATATAAAATTCTCCCACTTTTATTTTCTTGCTTTAGAAGCTAAGAAAAATATTAAAATGTATCTTTATACACACACATACACATAATTTACCATTGTATCATTACCAATACAACTTTCCATATAATTCAACCACTAAAATTTCTGTCTAGAAAACAAAAATGTCTACCTATTTAGCATCACAGTAATGGGACCAATATATAAGTCAGTTACTTTCAAAAAGAGCAACTTTCCTATTATCTTACTGTATCCCTAACCTCAGAGCAAATACTATTAAACGTTTCCTTTATTTAGATCAGCAGTTCTCAGTGTAGTCCCATACCTTAAGATAGTGGTCAGCAAATTATTCTGTAAAGGGCCACATAGTAAATGTCTTAAGCTTTGTGGGCCAGGTACATTTTGTGGCCCCTGTCATATGTTCCTCTTCTTGTTCAATGACTCTTTTAAAAACATAAAAAATATTTTTTAGCTTGCAGGCTCCATGCAAACAGGCTGCAGGCAGGGCTTGGCCCTTGGCTATAGTGTGCTGATGGCTGCTTTAAGGAATCCATTGTATATAATAAATAAATTCTGCTCTAATATATCTAGAATGATCTTAGTTTGAGAAAACATTAACTTAAATCCTTTTCTATGTTTTATGGTTCAGATCATAACTGTGGTTGAGAAAGGCTGCATTAGATTAACAAAGGTCCAAAAACGCTACTGGAAGAAGGTGATCATTATTATTTTGAAAAAACACAGGCATTCAGAAATATTTACTACGGAGAAGTTAAAATCCAAAATTTCCAGAAACTTTTGTCCAAAGCATAAGCCAAACATTACAGCCTCACTATAATTACACACAGTACAGAAGTAATTACACATTAATTGCCTCAGTAGAAAATTAATTACATCTAATTCAAAATTTGTTTGGAACAGGGACCTGATCCCTTCCATATATACATAGTCATACGTGCTTTACCTTTTATAAATAATAACCTAGTCCAGAGCCCTGAGCAGAATCCCCTACATTCACAGTTTCAGAGCTTACGAGTTACCCTCTACAATCTCCTCACTTTACATTTGAGGAGACGCATGTAGGCATGATTTCATAGTATAGAGGAACAGAATACACTACATTCTTCGTTCTAGTAGCTAGGAAGAAATGATTTAGTGTCCCACCAGGAAAAAAAAATTATTAAATTCTCAAGTTCTGGAACCACTTGTCCATATTAAATAAAAATATTCTTTCATAATATACAGATCATCTTTCTGATTAGAGGAGTTTTTAAAAATTGTCTAAAACTGTGCTTCGTCTTTCAATCAGGATCGTACTTACACTATCACTGCATGACACACTGTGCTCAAAAAATACACACAAGAGAAATGAAAATGCTTCTAGATATACAGATCGACTCTCCCAAAGAACCCTGGCATGTGGGTGAACAAGGGTACATGAGATGGGGGCTGTAATCCCTGAGCAGAAAACAATCTTTGTTGATTTTTCAAGTATGAAGACAGTTATACCTTTTAAACTCCTGAAAAGTTAAAAGCCAACAACAGAAACACACAGTATTTAGTACCCATAAGTGTTCTTAGAAAAAACCAATTGGACTACATACCACTTAGAACTCTTCTCTCAGCCAGGACATAAATCAAGTGGTGCTAAAAAGTCATTAAGCAAACTTATTTTAAAGTAAATCTGAGATGCTACTCAGCCTTGCAATGCTCCAAAGAACTGTTTTAATCATTCCCTGAAGGAGACTTTTAAGGCCAGCACCTACTGGAAAAGTAACAATATTAAACCCAGTCATTTGAAAGAAGATTCCTTCTCTTTAACCTCGCTCCCCTGCCCCCACCCAAACAACAGTCCAAATTAGCCAAATAAAATCCAGTGATAATCTAGTGCTTTTCCTTGTTAATGAAAGGT
This sequence comes from Ursus maritimus, assembly GCF_017311325.1. Classification (NCBI taxonomy): domain Eukaryota; kingdom Metazoa; phylum Chordata; class Mammalia; order Carnivora; family Ursidae; genus Ursus; species Ursus maritimus. Next base: position 5,822,271 of record NW_024423319.1, on the reverse strand, counting down.
AATCATTTCGCCTATAGAAGGAAAAAAATTAAAGGCCACGCAAAATGACTCCAAGTGTCTAGAAACAATTTACTGGCCCAGTACACACGCCATCAAAACTGCACATCTTAAACAGAAAAGCAGCTGAAATCACCATCACTATGATGTCAGCTCTTCCCCCCAGATCTTTCACAAGCTTTCTCCCGACCCAAAAGACTCTTTACATAGGGTCCCTTGCCACAGCAAATCAATTATGTAAATGCTACTTTTATCACAGAAGTCACAAGCAACAAGAAAGAAATGAATGACAATTACCTCCCCAATTTCCTTTTCTGTTAGCTTTTTCTCTTCTCTGCAGAAAGTAGAGAAATTTCCCATTCTAAAAAATAGAGACAGAATTCTCAATCTTTAAAGCAGGAGGCTACTTTTTTTCCCCCTTCCTTGGAAATACTGTCTCTTCTTCCAGAGTCCAACACCTTTTCCCTCACCTACATTTTCGGTTTGCTCATGAGGCAGCAGTAATCCTCTGGTATTATGAAATTCTACCTTCCCTAAGCAGGGTTTACACTGCAGCCTCCAAAACGATGCCCGAACCTCAGCAGACACAAGAGCCATAGCAACAGCGGTGATAGTTTTTTTCACTTGCTATTACCAGAAATCACAGTCCAACAAGACGACCATGGAGATGTCACCTATGCTAAAGCCTCGAAATTGATTCATTATTTAACTAGTCAAATCCCACGTTTTCATTTTATGTGCCCTTTGGAAAGCTTGTGACAGAGGAAAAAAAGATCTTTCAGGGACAGTCACATTTTTCATGAAGAGATAAATAGTTTAAAAAAAAGAAAGAAAAGCAGTTCTCTGGGTATGAGATTTTGTCTGTCACTGAAACAATCCGATGCCGACTCCTCCATTCCCTATCACCTCCGAATGTCTAGTGCAAAGGACCTATAGCAATTTGAGCTTCAAAATAAGAGCTTACACACCGTGCTCACAAGTTTCTGTTAACCAGAAGTCATTTGTGTAACTACCCACATGCCTCTGATTTTACTCACAGGTGAACCAATGTATATTTCTCCCAAGCAATGCCTTTGATGCAATGATGCTTTGTCAAACTACTCTATGGGAGAAATTAAGCAGACAATTGAGAATCTTGATAAATAGAATCCTTTATAATGTTCAATTCAATTCTAATTCACTAAAACAGCTTAACACTGGCATTGGATTTCATGAAAAGTCATTTCCCATGATCTGTAGTCTGTATGGAATAGACTGCTGTGAGCCCAATTTCTTCAGGAATAATAATAGTTGAAGAAGGCAGAAAGAAGAACCGGCCATGATAAAAATCCTGATAACCCTGTTATGTATTTAGACGCAGGCACATATATACATACATATTTACCTTAAATATTTTTAAAGATGGTAAAGAATCCTGTATATTTTCTGTCTAAAAAAATATTTAGCAAATCCATGGATATCATGTTTACTGAGCACGTAATTTTTACATATATTTTACTGAACTCCCCTTATACACAGACCTTCTTTTTTCTTTTTCTTCTTTCTAAAAATAAAAATATTTAAGTAATCTCTACACCCAACGTGGGGCTCGAACTCACAACCCTCAGATCAAGAGTTGTGCACTCTACCAACTGAGCCAGCCCGCTGCCCCATACACAGACCTTCTTAAATGATATTGCCAAATAATAATTTCCTGCTTCTTGAACTTAGTGACCATCCTGTCATTTACCCATTTTTATTTCAACAGCATACTTTTTTTACTTTTTAAAATTTATTATTTATTTTTTAAAAAAGATTTTATTTATTTATATGAGAGAGCAGGGGAGGGGCCGAGGGAGAGGGAGTGGGACAAGCAGATCTTCCGCTGAGCAGGGAGTCTGACAGAGGGCTTGATCCCAGGACCCTTAGATCGTGACCTGAGCCAAAGGCAGATGCTTCACCCACTGAGCCACCTAGGTGCCCCACTTTTCTACTTTCTAAAAACAGTACATCTAAAATTGATACCACTGATTAAAAATTCCATGGCAAACGTTGAGCCTTATCTTCTTGAATAGAATAAAAGTGTTTTTGAACACAAAATATACTTTGTGCACCACACACATTGTGAATGCATATTTACCCCCTATCAATTTTCTTCAACAAAAAGTAAATCTACCAAACAGAATAATGAAGAAAATGGGTCACAAGAGTAACTGAGTATTCTGGAAAAGAGACAGCTACCACATAAGAGGTGAAGTATAAGGTAAAAATATCAGAATTTTTACACCCAAACAAACTGAATTCCCTCAAGGGGGAGCAAGTTATCTAGGGACCCAAGGAATTTACCCTCATAATTATTTCTTTAAATGTGTTCCGAGGTACACTTCTGTACATGCTTTTGAACAGGCTTGTTGGGGGCAAATCTTTGATTCTGAAGGATAATTTTGTTTCTGTTGGTTTTGTGTTCATTTTAAAAATTGAAAAGTGATTTAGATCCAAGGCCGGTGAATGAGGTGAACAATCAAGTTTGCTCACGTTGTTTGGTGTTGGCAAACTCATTAAGTAGGCCCTATTTGCTTCTCTTATTTTCATTCCTAATCCTTTGTTTGAACTAAGCTCTGAGCTTTTCTACATGGTACCTGTTGGCAAATGGGAATATATTAATCTGACAGGTACAGAGAACAATCTAGAGAGCAATAGCTGGACCCAGAAAGGCCATTTAGGAATTGATATTTCCTTAAGGATTCAGAAGTACCTTCCTCTCCCCTCCAGGAATTTACATATGTAAACACAAGTTGGCTTTGGACTGCCATGACCACAAATGGGCATTTTTTGACACAACAGCCACCCAGAGTTATTAAGTCCAGCAGGGTTTTTCGGGGGAGGGGGTAATAGCGGGGTGGAAAAAAAAAAGGGGACTCTGAACAATAAAAGTTGATATGATGCATCAAATTTTTTTAAAGATTTTATTTATTTATTATTTGACAGAGAGAGAGACAGCCAGCAAGAGAGAGAACACAAGCAGTGGGAGAGGAAGAAGCAGGCTCCCAGGTGCCCCGATGCATCAAAATTTTTAAGAATATCAATATTTGGGGGGAAATATTGCCATTTGCTGGCATTTAGGATACTGGCATTTTATTTCACTTCGGCCAAGTTGCATTTTCACAACTATAGGCATAAACAGGTTTCATGTTCTTGGTAAACGTATTTGCATTTGAAGATAAGAGCATTTACTGAGTTGTCAAACCTATCTGGATTAAGGGAAACAGAAGTGATGGGTGATGGTGAGATTTTGGAAGTTGTAGCACTTTCAACACAAAGTTGCATTCGGCTTCTCCCATCATGTTTCTCTCCTTTCTACACCAAATTACTCACCAAGGTCTGTTAGTCTTCCTTGAGTGGTGCTTAGAGTGGTCCCCAGATCAACAGAGCAACTAGGAATGCATCAGAAATGCAAATACACAGGCCCTAGTGCAGACCTACGGAATCAGAAATTCTGGCGATGGGGCCTGGCACACTAGCAAACCCTCCAGGTGGTTCTGATGCATGCTCAAGTTGGACCATCACTGCCCTAAATCGAAAGCCTGGGCTACTTCAACATCTGCTTATTATATCCAGCCTTCCCCTTCTCCAACCCATCCTGTTGGGTTGGAAGCTTCATGAAACTTTCCAAGAACAAAGAACAAACAAAATAACCACTGCTTTCATCAGTTCACTTCCTTGCTGAAAAAGTCCTCGCTGTAGACTGAGTTAAAAAAAAAAAAAAAGTAACTGCCTCAGTCTGGCATTCAAGGCCTTTCACAATTTGGCCCTAAGAGTTCATGCCAGTGAGCACCTACATCAAATCTCTGTGATAGAGGGAATCTGGTACATCTCCCTTTATACCTTTTCCCTTGCACGTCTCCCATTCTCCTTTAATGGTATCCTATAAATGACCGTTCCCTTCCTTAGTCTGCTCTGCCACGGAATGCTCCTGTGTCCGTTTCTATCTCATTTGTGATTCCTTGCCACTGCTCTGCATTGCTAGATTTCTACATCTGTAGGTGTCTAGTCTCTCCAGGTATAGCAAAAACTTCTTGAGGCCAGGGACTCTTTTATACTTTTTGTACCTCAAAGATAGGCTTCAAGTACCATGTCCTATGCAAAGGAGGTCTTCTAAACTTTGTTGCTGATAGTTTATGAATTTAAATCACACCCAGTTGTTTCATGACAACTAAGGGTGGAAAAACACTGAACCTGGATCGCCAGTGTCCAACGTGGGAAGGTCTATCTACTATGTTACCATTTACTGACTAGCACACAGGAAAGCTCAGCGTTAAGTTAGAACAAAGGATTTGAAGTAAAACTACAGAGGCAAACAGGACCCTAATTAATGAGCTTGCTAACTGTTCTTCCCATGGGGTCGGTAGCACTTTAAAAGCATACATTTGAAAAATGCTTCTTTCCCTGAGGCTGCCAGACACACTGACTGTAGTCTCCTTAACCACAAGAGGTCAAAGTTCTATTTTCTGTCACCATACTTAGTAGCATATGTGCATGCTTTGCTGATTGGTTTCCTTTGTGTTTCTGCTCAGAGTGAAGGCAGGCAGCAGGAAATTGAGACCAGGGAGTCTAGAAACTTTCCCAGGTCTAGTGGGCAGTGATACCGAGGAGGCAGAGGCTTTGGGAAGAAAGAATGACTTTACGGGTTCTATTGGCTTGGCTCCCCCAAATTTTCTTGCATTTATAAAAACAACTTATGCCCCACCTGATGATCTGTATCGTTCACCTCTTCCCTGTCACGCACTGCTGTTATTTATACTATACTGCATCAAGCAGTTAAGTCCTAGCTTAATATAACATACTGTAAAGTGATATGTTGCAAAGCCAAAGGTTTAATGGAAAGCTGGGGGGAGGGGGATAAAAAGGCACTAACAGAGCAACTCAAAAATGCATTTTCAAAGAAAAATCTGGATGCGTCTAGATGTCCTTGAAGTATTTCCTCCACCTGCCAAAAATCCACTCCTAGGATTGTGTTACCAGGCACTACTGAAACCTGGTAGAGTAATTCACTAGTATGCTTAGAAATTCCCTAACATATCTAGTGTGGTGTGGATTTCAAATGCAGTAAAACTTCATTAAGTTGATACTGGTAAGCTGTTTCTAGAATTCAAAGCAACTGTTACTCTTCAGCTAGACACTCTATTGCTCTGTAATGAACAAACTGAAAACTCCAATGGTGGTTGATTTGAACACTACTTTTCTCTGTTCTTTACATTTTCAATTGATAGGGTTTTACAGATTTCTTTTCCCTACTTATTTTTTAAACAGGTGAAAGGAGGAGAGGACAGAAAAACACCGCAAAGAACACACAGTCTGTTACTAGGATCATAAAGAAAGATTGAAAAGTTTTTCTGTAAACATTTTTCTTGAGAAAAAGACAAAAACATGTCTTCCATTTTCTTAGCAGCACATTTTCGTAGTGACTTGACCGAAGAGGAGGAAAGTAACTACTTAAAAAAAAAAGAATCTTTTGGGGTGCCTGGGTGGCTCAGATGGTTGAGCATCTGCCTTTGGCTCAGGTCATGATCTCCAGGTCCCAGGATGGAGACCTGCGTTGGGCTCCCAGCTCAGCAGGGCGTCTGCTTCTCCTTCTCCCTCTGCCTCTCCCCCCGCTTGTGCTCTCTCTCTCTTTCTCAAATGAATAAATAAAATCTTTTTTAAAAAAAGGATATTTTCAACTCTTTCACCTAAAGCTGTCTACAATTTTGCTTACACTAGTTCTCAGGAAGTATGAACCAAAATTCTGTTCTGATTCTGTTAGAAGAGCCGAAGCTATGCCATACCAATGACTAATCTGATATTTTAGGACACACATCATTCTAATCCATGATGGTATGATAAATGAAGAAAAGAAAGCCAGCAGGGTGCAGTCAGGGAAATGCTGGAACAAGTCCAGAACAGGCTGAGGGGGTGTGTAGCTCCATCTCCAATTAGGTAAATACTGGTGACAGGTGGTGGGGACAGACAGGCAGGAATAGAGGAGAAGGATGGGAACCGGCTGCACTAGGTTTCCTGGCTTCTCTGAATGGGCATGTCAAGTAAACCGCCTGAATTAGATGGGATTTGGGGGAGTGACATCAAAGAGGATGATGGGTAGATTTGGCTAGCAATGTGTTTTGTTTTAAAATCCAAATGTAAAGGCATTTTCCAATTGGATAGCTCTTCCCAGTTCACAGGACTGTTGAGAGGAATTAGTCTCTCTCTCTCTATGTGTATATATATTAATTAATTATTATTAATATATATTAATATATAATTCATTAATATATATTAAATCTTTTTAAAGATTTTATTTATTTATTTGAGAGAGAGACAGAGAGAGCACAAGCGGGGGTGCGGGGGGAAAGCAGAGGGAGAGGGAGAAGTAGACACCCCACTGAGTAGGGAGCCAGACGCAGGGCTCTATCCCAGGACCCTGAGATCATGATCTGAGCTGAAGGCAGACACTTAGCTGACTGAGCCACCCAGGTGCCCCAAATTAGTCAATATTTTTTAAAAAATGTTTGATTTCACAAGACTTAATTCAAAGATGTGATCCCTCCTGACCATGTAACACCATAGTCTAAAATGGCAGATGACAAAATGAGAAACATAAGATGGCAGTCCAAATTTTGGTTGCACCTATTTTATTGATTTTTGTACTCTTAAAAAAGAGTTGTCTCATGGCATTCTTCCAGAGACATTGCTTTACATGTACCTATGGTGAAAACTGTTTGGGTCTTAATGACAAGAAATGAAAAGGAGTTTGTTGCTGTTAATTTTATTCTCCTAACTCCATTTCCTAAAAACAAATAAAATTAGTAAAACCACCACTCATTCAGAAGACACATTTCAGTCAAAAACAATCATCAAGCCATCTAAAGTTCCACTACCGGATTTCCTTTTTTTGTTTTTTAGACATTATTCCCTGTAAAATGTGAACATCCGTGGGAGAGGTCACTCACTGAGCCATTAATCAAAAACACCTTAATATGAATCAAATTTATCAGATTCTTTCTAATGTGACAGCTGGGACAGAGAAGTAAAACAGTTTCTTTTATTTATTTGTTTGGCTTTTGGGGGGGTGGGGATGGGAACAGAGGGAAGGGACAAGAGGTTATTTCTCACAAAGACACAAATTTGTCTGCAATCAGCCCTAGTTACAAGGAAAGCAACGAGTCCCCTTTTTCTCTCAAAGGCCCTGGAAGGTAAAGAGAATGAGAGCTTCCTTGTGTGGACAGCTGATTAGTTACAAGTATAGATTGTTAGACATGTTACATATAATGTATTAAAATCATTTTAGTAAGTATAAAAAGTCTATGTTATGCACACATAAATCAACCTCCATGATCTGTAAGAATTCAAGCATTACACAATATATTTAAAGAAACAGAATGGAAAAAAAAGTTAGAAAAGTCTAGTCTATATGGGACTCATTAGCCAACACTTTTATATATAATTCATGCCTAGTGATATAAGAAAAGTAAAATACATGGTTCCCACCTTCAAGAAATTTACAACCTCATTTGGAAGACAAGTATGTTAGAGAAAATCTAAGGCAGCGTATGAATCAAGGACTGGACTGTCTATTCCTGACAAGAGATATAATATGCACTTGGAAATAACAGAGATTTCTGTAGCCTGGACCACTCAGGGAAAGTTTGCAGAGAAAGTATGTTTTTAGACCTTGAAAATCAGGTAGGATCTGGTCAGCCAGTGATTGCCAAATTGTAACTGGCATGGTAGAACAAAAGGAATTTCTTGCTGGGAAATAGCGATAATGCAAAGTTTGCATCCGTAGACTGGAGCCAGATAACAGAAAAGTCTGGAAAGCTGAGTAGAGGACTTTGGGTATGGTACTGGTAGTGTGGGGAAGAGGAGAGGAAGACAGGATTTCAATAGAAAAACGTAGTTTATCAAGCAGGAGAGAGATGAGATAATGAGAGTGTTTTCACGTGATTAGCCTAGCATTGTTTTGAGGGATGAACTGCCCATATACATCATAACACCTTTTATAAAGGGGCTCAAAATATACTCCACAGATGATGGTTAATTCATCCTAATAACATCTCATTGAAGCAAAGGAAATGCAGCTTTTATTATTCCCCATTTTGGAGATGATTTGCTTAAGGTCACTGAATAAATGAAAGGCAGAATAAAAAACCACACTATCATGATGTTCATCGGTTCCTAAGTACCAGCTAAATTATGTTCTCTTATTTTCTATGACTCAAGCAAGGGAGGTACATGATGGACCTTTGTCCTCAAGTGCCATTTCCAGACCCTCATTAGTGTTCAAGGCACACGTCCTACCATGCCCCATTCTTGTTTACTCTCCCTATACCCCCCAGCCCTCTAACCCCATACCTTTCAATTACCTCCAACTCTCCCAGCTAACAGTTGTTTCTGATGATTCTGCTCACCCTGGTCTTTTGCCATTATCATTAGCATATTCAACATCCTGTATCAACCACTCACCAATAAGGACAATGGTTCGGCTTTATCAATGCATGGCAATGCTTTCAAACCTCTTTCCACCTCAAATTGCAAAGCTCAAATTACACCCTCGGAAGATGTGAGGGAGGTAAGAACTCCACATACTAGATTGTGGCACCAAACTGAATTCCCTCTCCAATTTTTTTCATGATCAGCAATTTTTTTTCATGATCAGAGTTAGTTAAAGGACTGTCCCCAGTTTACCCCTTCTTGGTGCTGACACATTTTCTCATTCTCCCATGCATCTAGAAGTCACCCCTCCTTTTCTTACAAGCTAGTCCTTCACTTACACTTCCTATCTCCTGAGGGCCCACACCTCCACATTAGCAACTTCTCCCTTCTTGGTGGCTCCTCTTCAGTTTCAAGTAAATGCTCAAAAAATGCCTGATGAATGGCTAAAGCTCCAGATCTATATCTTCAAATATTTTTTGGACATTTAAAAAAAAAGATTTATTTATTTATTTATTTTGAGGGGGGGAGCAGAGGGAGAGGGAGAGAGAACATCTCAAGCAGACTCCCCGCTGAGCATGGAGCTGCAGATGGGGTTCAATTGCAGGACCCCGAGATCATGACCTGAGCTGAAATCAAGAGTCGGCTGCTTAGGGGCGCCTGGGTGGCTCAGTCGTTAGGTGTCTGCCTTTGGCTCAGGTCGTGATCCCAGCATTCTGGGATCGAGCCCTGCATTAGGCTCCTGGCTCAACGGCAAGCCTCTCCCACTCCCCCTGCTTGTGTTTCCTCTCTCACTGCCTCTCTCCCTGTGTCAAATAAATAAAACCTTAAAAAAAAAAAAAGAGTTGGCTGCTTAACCAACTGAGCCACTCAGGCGCCCCTGGACACTTTTTAAAACAGCCTTATTGAGGCATATTGTTCTACAAAAAAATTATACATGTTTAATGCATACAATTTGATGAGTTTGGACATATATATACACCTGTGAAATCATCACCACAATCAAGGTAATAGACTACTGTTCCACATTTTCACCTCATCATCTCACTGTTAACCTCAAACTTCACAATTCTAGAACAGAAGGCATTAACTTCCTACCAGATCTGGCTCTTCCCTCGATTTTCCAATTTCTTTCATATGTACCATAACTCCCAGTTTCCCATATTCAACACCACAAAACCTTTGATTCTTCCTTCCGTAATTAGCTAATTATTAAGTCTAGCAATATTTTTTTTCTTCACAGTACTGGGCATATGGAAAGCAATTAGTCAATGCAAGGTCCACTGCCTCTGTACAGATATGATTATCCCATTGAAATAGCCTCAGTAGATCCAACTGCCTCAAGACTCTCAATCCTCCGGGTCGTTGGTTCATCCAATCTTGAGATTTCTCTTCCTATATGTAACTGTACATTGAGCCTCCTTTACTCAGAAATGTTTCATGGCTAGTCCAAAGGCCAAAGTCGTTCGTTAGCATTCAAGAACCACCAAGATCTAGACCCAATCATGTTTTCCAATCTTAACTACTATTACTACAGAGGAATTCATCATAATCCAAATGATTTCATCTCACTCTCCAAGATTGTGTGTGCATGTGCACTTGTGGAGGGTGTGCCTTTCCCCGTGTCTTTGCTCAGGGTAGGTACATCCCTGCCTGGAAATGCCCTCCCCAGTATGGACCCAAATAATCCTTAGGGGTTAGTTTACCTTCTGTAAGTCTTCAACTCCTCCAATCAGAAAGTTCTATTCTAGAATAAGCCTTACAGAGTTTTGCATTATTTTACATTTCATGTACTCAATTTAATTCCCCAACATTTTAAGACCTTTAAGGGCTAGAGATCATGTAGTAGAATTCTGTATGCTTCCCAGAATCCAATAATGAGGTTCACCAATGCAAGGCAATGTTTTCCATCTCTTTAGATGAAAGTCTTTAATAAAGTGTTCATTAGATAAAAGTCTTTAATAAAGTGTTCATTAATTCTTAAACTTCATTTCCATTTCACATCTCAAATAACAAACACTTAAAAACCGTACCACCTAGGGGTGCCTGGGTGGCTCAGTCAGTTAAGCATCTGACTCTTGATCTCGGCTCAGTTCTTGATCTCAGGGTCGTGAGTTCAAGCTTCGCACTGGGTTCCACGCTGGGTGTGGAGATGACTTAAAACAAAAAACTCCCCAAAACAAAAAAACAAAACCCAAAACTGTACCACCTTCATCATATTTAAGGATACATAATGGCTACTTTTTAAATTCTTTAATAGAAACTTAAAAAAACTTTCACAAGAGACCTAACATAAAGCATAACATAATACCACTTAGTACTCCAATTCAACATTTAACTTTATTCTCCCACCTACATTTTATGAAAGATTTAACAACCAATTTAGAGTACTTGTCTTAATAATACTAATGCAGGTTCTAAGGGAAAATATCTTAAACTTAAGTATAACTTATAACTGAAAACTTCAAAGAAAAAATATGTTTTAAATCATTAAAGAGTAAATATTTGAGTGGAAAGAAACAGGTTTATAGGTTTATTATTTCTTTTAAAGTTGTGCTTTAAACATTTTTCAAGAGTTTAGCTCCTGGTATGGAAAATTCCTTTAGATACACACTAACAAAGTAAGCACAAATTAAGTACAAAACAAATTCATACCCTCAACATCTGGTGTAATAGGGCAAAAATGTTCATTCCCACAATATTAAGAAACATCAACAATATGAGTTTGAATAACTAATTCATAGGGAAGAGTTTGAACTGGACCAAATCCTGGGTTTTCTTTCGTCACTACAAGTTTCTTTTCTATTTTAAACTAGTGGCAACAGAAATTTCTTTGTTTGAAAGTCAGGAATGCTGGAAGTCTTAAGTGATAGAACAGGTAGCTCGGCTTCTACTTCACGTCTCTCCTCAGGGGGAGAAAAACACTGTGGATAAAGTAATTTTGTTTTTATTTCTGGAAAAATCATTTTTTTCCATCAATCTTCATAATTCTCTAAAATAAACTGTTAAAAAGTTATAGGCCGGTCGACCACTTCACCCTGATTTGTGGAAATACTATACATTAATTTCAAGAACACATGGTTAACTCAAGTTTTCTTACTACTCTAAGGGTTTAAAAGTTGCTCCTAACTCTTGAACAAAAGTCTAGGAGAATTTTACAAGCTCATGATATATTTCTGCATCTCATCTGCAATATTTTTGAACAAAAGAATAGTAAAAGTAGTCTAGGCTCAAGAGTCACACTGCATGCCATCAAATTTATTTTTAGGGTACTGGACAATTTTAACAGTGGAAAACTTTTGTGTTGCATCAAATGCTTAAGAACCACATCTACAAATAAAGTGGAAATAAGCAGTTAAGAACTTACCATTTCATTAAGATGGTGAAAGTGACAAATAAATATCCCTCTCTTCTTTGCTAATATGGAGCTGATTGCCCTCCCCAAATTATGTGGGACAAAGTAACCACAACTTTGGGAAGGCATACACTGCAAGGCAGAACTTGTAAATTAAAAGATGTGATTCACATTCTAAACCACCTTAATTAAGATTTTAAAAATTCAAGAAATAGGGAACTCCGATAATTAAACAAAGCAGGGAGCAACAAGAAATACTGAACAGCAAGCAGGTCCTAAACCATATAAATCAAATAAAGACAAATCAAATAAAGACCAGAAACCATATAAATCAAATAAAGACAAATCACATAAGGACCAGAAACCATTTTCTCCTCAGCACACAAGAGTTCCCCAGAATCACAAACTTGATGAACGCGAGGCACTCTCTCTGCCGAGGCACGCGCACACAATGGAGACAGAAGCATGGAGACCCTCAGAGACAAACTTTCCATCTGTACCATTCTACTCTCCACATAATGAAAAGGAGAGCACGGTGAGAAGTTTTTCACACTTCTCCCACAACAGACAGAGCAAAATTGGAGTTAGTATTGCAAACTACTAATCTCTTGCTACAATCAAAGGCAGACTGAATGAATGGGGGTGGATGGGGTAGTGGGTGAGGGAGGGAGGGGGGTGGTCTGAGAAAAAAGTTTGAGGCATTCTGTAAAGCCTGAATGGATTAACCTTTTAAAAAGTCCTAATATTTCTCATTTCCCTTTTTCTTCCTCTCTTTTTTTAAATTAAATACACACCGACTTCCTGGGACTCAACACAGACGTGCCCTATATTCAGCTACAAGGCCTGATGCTTAGTACACACGGGAGTCCTAGGATTGATATATGTCCCACACAAATGGTCCTTTTGTGGGAAAGTACTTTTAAAATTACTTTTTTGTGACCGTGCATAAAATATGACCAACTGCTTAAAAAAAAAGGATGAATTCCATGCATCAATTGTAAATTGAGGCCCCAATCCACAGCGCTTTTTTTTTTTTACTAGAAACAAGCTATTTACTACTCTAAACGTTTTTTCTGAACTTGAAAAAGTCTGCTTTCACATTTTTAGAAGATAATGAGGGACTGAGGCTTTAGTGTTTCTAGTCTCTGATCTGTTCATAAATGGGTTGTTTAGACTAGCAAAGGAAAACAAAAAGTGAATGCTAAAAAGTTAGTAGACCTGTATAACATTTAGTAGATAGCTGGAAATGCACCGATTTAAAAACGTAACCGCTTAAAAAGTGTAGGGACACATCGCTTATTTCTTCTTGAATAAAATGAAAATATAACGGGGGGGAGGGGTCTGGGTAAATCTGGAGTAAGAAGATGGGTCCCAATCAGTAGTCCCTTGTCCAGGACAAAAAGCTTCCTTTAACCACATGCAACAGTCGTCCTGTGGCAGGGGGAGGGGGCTGGGGAGTCATCACCTCCGCCACTCTGACACAGGACCCTGCATTTCTCACGCCACACTATGGGCTGGGCCAGGTGGGGGGAGCGAGACAGAACTTCGCCCTTAAGAAGCAACACCAAAAGGGGAAAAGAAGCCACCTCGCTCTTCGCTCTACGCACACAGGAAGAGCCCAATTCAATGCCGCCGCCACCGACACCCCCTTGTCTTGCTCCGCCCCAACTTGTGTGTGTGCGGGGGGGGGGCGACTTGAGCTTTACCCCACAAATTCCGGGACACCTCCATCTCTCCCAAGTTAAGACCTCCCACCTCCAATCCCCACGAGGACCACGCTCGGCAGGCGCAGGTGTCTGGATCTGGCCTATTTTTACGTTCCCCCGCCCCCTCCCCCCGCACCTCGCCGCGCGCCGGGTCTCTCCCCGCCCTCCCCGCGCAGCGCACCAGCTAGCCTAAACGCTGGGAGACGCTTCGAGCCCGACTCCCGGGTCACCTGGCCCCTGCGCCCAGCCCTGCCTTCAGGGGAGTCCCGGGGCCGCCACTGGTCGCGGGGGACCACGCTCCGGACTCCGGGGCAGTCACGTGGTCGGCGGAGACGGCCTGGGCTTCCTCACCTGCATCCCGGGAACTTGGACAGCCACCGGTGAGTGGGCCATGAAGGCGACTGCTGCTTCGCACTGCTCCTGCGGCGGTGGCGCCTTGGGCTCGGACTGGCTCCTCCTCCGGGGGTAGCTCGGCGGCCCTCCCAGGCTTTTCGACCGGGGCCTGGAAGGACATACAGAAGTGGGGTGACGGGACTGGTGGCGCGTCGCCCCAGGCTGGGGGTGGGCGGTTGGCAGCGCCGCTGCCTGGGACTCAGTCTACCTTTCTGGCGCCCGCCCGCCGCTGTTGCCGCCGCCTCCGCCGCCGCTCCTCCTCCCGAACGCGGGGCACAGCGTGTGGCGGTGGTTGGGACCTGGGCTCGAGTGATGCCGCTTGTCTGCGCCTCGCCGCTTTAGGAAGAGGAGGTGGAGGCGCCCCAGCAACCCGCCCGCCCGCCGGGCCCGGGAGGCGGTTGGGGGCGGTTCCGCCGTTGGCCCTGCCCCCGCCCTGCCGCCGGGCGGTGTCAGGAGGTCTGAGGCTTCTCGCGGTGCAGGGCTGTGGCTGGGTTCGCCCAAGCCGGCGAAGGGGCGGACTCCCCCCGCACGCGGAGAGGAGAAGCCGGGGGCTGGGGGACCCGGTACACGGCTCGGCCTGGGGAGGGAACGGAGGAGTTTGGGTGACCCTGGGGGTAGGAGGGAGTCCCAGACGCGGCCACGTTGCAGGCAGGCGTTCGAAGCTGGGGCTGCTTCAGAGACGACTTGAGTTGAAACTTGGGAAGTGTTGGAAGTCCCTCTCGGTTTCCCGACCTAGTCGAGGGTGGGGCACAGGGAGCCGCCGAGTTAGTGGACCCCGACTCATTCCCGCGGTCTGCTCCCCCCTGGGTGGGGCCGCGCCTCTGGGCAGATCCGTAGCGGCTTGCCTGCTTTCCGGATTCCCCGCCCCCAGACATGCTTCAGGTGATTGAACCTGAAGCTACCCCTGTCTCTTGTGCTGTCACTTGGTGGAGAGCGGCCAGACTGGGGCTTCCCTTTCCAAGTTTGCACGTGGAAGAGAGAGAGAGGGAAATTGGAAAACAGTACATCAGCAGAAAAATTAATGAGGATGATAGAGCCATGGAAAACGAGACTGGATCATTAGCAGTAAGCCTTATTGAACTGGCATATACGCAGTAGTGGTTTCAGCAATTCCCTGCCTCCGCTCTCTGTTAAGTTCCACTCCAGCAGGGAAACAAGTCCTTTTGAGAATATCCTAATGATGACAACAGTAACAATGATAATCGTAACAATTACAGAAAATCTCATCATGAAGGCACCTTTGGGGACCAACAGGGGTTAATTACATTTAAAAATGTCATATCCAAGTGCCAGTTTAAGATGAGGATGAAGTTCATTACATTGCAGGTTGTTACAGGTCTGTACTCAACACAGTTTTGGGGCTCTGGTAGACACTCATTAAAAGTTTCTTTTTTTGCTTTTGAATCTTTCTCAAAAGATAGCATTTTGTAGTTATCGATATAATTATTAATGGGTGTCATTTTCTTCGTGCCAGGGGCTGCCAAGTGCTAGATATGTTACCTGATTGAATCTTTGCAAGGGCCCGCTGAGGTCATATTGCTTTCCCCCACCCCCCATTTTACAGGTGATGAAAAAGACTCTGTGGGGTTAAATTTGACCCAAATATCACACAATTAAGAAGCGGTAGAGCTGGGAATCCAAACCCAAGTCCTTCTAACTTTAAAGATCTACTCTCTTAGCAACTGTCAAGGATACAATGCAGTATTGTGAACTATAGCCACCATGCTGTACATTACATCCCCAGAACTTACTCATCTTCTTTTTTTTTTAATTTTATTTATTTATTTGACAGAGATAGAGACAGCCAGTGAGAGAGGGAGCACAAGCAGGGGAAGTGGGAGAGGAAGAAGCAGGCTCATAGCAGAAGAGCCTGATGTGGGGCTCGATCCCATAACGCCGGGATCACGCCCTGAGCCGAAGGCAGACGCTTAACCGCTGTGCCACCCAGGCGCCCCATGAACTTACTCATCTTCTAACTGGAAGTTTGTACCCTTTGACCACCTTCACCTATGTCCCCTCTCACCTGCCCCTGCCAACCACCAGTCTACTCTCTGTTTCTGTAAGTTCGGTAATTTTTAGATCATACAGTATTTAGTCTCTCTCTCTGACTTCTTTCCCTCAGCACAGTGTCCTCAAGGTCCATCCATATTGTCACAAATGGGAGGAGTTCTTTCTTTTTCATGGTTGAATAATATTCCATTGCATGTGTATCCATCACATTTCATTATCCATTCAGATGATAAAGGATATAGTTGCATTCTCCTTACTCCTAGTTCCCCACGTCCAGGCCCTCACAACCCCTAACCTGATGATAGGCCCCAATCCAGTCTTTATTTCCCACCAGCCCAGCTCATACTTAATGCGTGCCTGGCCAGAAACCTGCAGTACCACCTAAACTTTAATGTCCTTAGACGTTCCCTAGAATTCTGGGGCGCCTGGGTGGCTCAGTCAGTTAAGCATCTGTCTTTGGCTCAGGTCATGATTTCAGGGTCCTGGGATCGAGCCCCTGCATCCATCCGCTCCCTGCTCAGCGGGGAGTCTGCTTCTCCCTCTTCCTCTGCGCCCCCCCCCCAGCTTGTGTTCTCTCTCTTTGTCTCAAATAAATAAATAAAATCGTAAAGAAAAAAAGGTTCCGTAGGATTCTTTTCAAAGTGCAGAGTTTGATTTAGCAAGTCTGGAATGGGCCCAAGATTCTGTATTGCTAACAGTTTCCCAGGTGGTGCCAATACTCGTGATTCTCAGATGACACTTTGAGTAGCAAGGGTCTAAATCTCAAGTCCCAGCCCCACTGAACCTTCCTCATTGCTCTAAACCCTCCTTCGATACTCCTCCTCTTGAATGTTGGTGGAAGTAGTGCTCAACATTGTAGTTCTTTCTTCTTATTTCATTTGTTCGGTCTGCCGAACAAGATGATTAACTCTCTGAGGCCAGCGATCCAGCTTCTCTTACATAGGAATTATTCAGGTAGAACGCCAGCTTTCTGAGGGCAGGATTTTTGTCTGGTTTGTTCACTGCTGTATCCTTGGAGCCTAAAAGAGTGTGTGGCACATAATAAACCCTCAATAGGTATTTGTTGAATGAATGAATGAATGAATGAATGAATGAATTTCCTTTGAGTTGCTCACTGAGGTTAGTATAGTGCTAGGCAACTAATGGGTACATTGTATGTTTTACTGATGCCTGGCTAAACTCCTGGGCACTGCTCTTGTTGAATTTTAAATTGTTCACTTTACTATATGTTATACTGTTAATCTTTTTGTGTTCTAAATTCTTTCCAGTTACTTTAATTTCCCAACTAAGAGTGAGTTGTGTAATTTTAATAAATAAGTAAATTATGCCTATCTGAGAAGTGACTTTCCCTGACATCCTTCTGAGCCAGAGCTATGTAAGAATGTGGAAGACTGAATGCTAAATTTTGAGACCTGAACTATTGAGACATTTCCTTAAAAACACCACTTTTGAGATCTTAGTAAACTTTCTGACCCTTATTTTGGTCTGCTGATATTAAATAAACTATCTGTTGTAATTATACTTGATAGAGATCACTTGAGTTGTGACATGGAGTTCCTTGTGGCTTGATTATGCTTTTTCATATATACATATATATATTTCTTAATTTAAATAAAGTGACAAATTCATGTGGGCTTTTGTTACTGCCCACCAAAAAGGACACTTGAATATTTTACTTCAAAATGTCAGCCCAGAGTCCAATAATATGTTACCACATATTCCCACAACTTGATGGAAGAAGTTCCTTGAGAGGAGATACCACATCTTATACTCTTTGGTGGCCCGATTGAGTGCAACATTGTGCCTCAGATCGGATTTGGTACCTGCTTGATTGATGTGACCTGAGTGGCTATGAATATTTAATAACCATATTAAAAAAGTAAGATCACATACAGATTAAGCAAAGTCTGTGAATTCCAAGTTAGACATTGTCTTTGAGCCCAAGAAAACTTAATAATTTAAATGTACAGTCTGTGGTTTCAATTTCTTGACATGTGTCATACCCTCCATATTAAACATTTAACTTTACCCATGTTTATAAATATTTACTGAGTGGACTGGTTCATAGCTAAAGTGTAGGTAGATAGAAATGGCCAGACAAACTTTGATGAAGGCCATAGTGAGGTAATGATGTAATAGGGTCCTGGTTCTCAAACAGGGGCAATTTTGCCTCCTGGAGATATTTTGGTTGTCACAAATGGGGAAGAAAGGATGCTATCGGGAGTTGGTAGAGGCCAGAGATGCTGCTACCCATACTCCAGTGCACAAGACAGCCCTCACAACAAAGGGCTGTCCAGTCCAAAATGTCAATGGTGCCTAGGTTTGAGAAACCATGCCCCGTACTCTTTGCATTAAGGGTTACTAACTAAGCAACAGACTTGGGAAACACTGTTCCCTGAGGATTTCAGTTCAGTGTAGTGGTCGGGGCAAAAAACAAAAACAAAAGCAAAAAAACCAACCCAAAAAGCCACCACCAACAAAAAATACTCCAAAAGATATTGGGCCACATCAGGGGAATACTGGAAACAAGGCAGTTATTTTTCTGTTACCTTGGTATGAAACCATAGATCATGTTCCTCCAAAGAGTGACTACTACCTAATGAAAAATAATATTGAACAGAGAATAACTTTAAGAAAAATTTAATGATTGGCTTAAAAATATTTAATCATGGAGCAGGTTGTAATGTACTAGGTATTACCTAGGAGCCTTCAAATATGTGACCTTGTCAAGGTAAATTTGACCTCTTACCTCGCTTGACAAAATTTAGACGTAGGGTTTCACATTTTGGACTTTTTACAATTTGAGCCTTATTTAATAACTACATTGAAATGTTTAATGTGTATAAATGTATGAAGTACAAGGACAAGTTGATCCGGTTATCTGAATTTCTTTCAATTATCTGAATATTGGGAACAAAAGGGAATTATTTTGGTAATTCCAGAAGCTCACCATCCAGGGACAGGAAGATTTTGATTCAAGGTGCTAGACTCTGTACTGATATTTGGAAGCACGACGTGCAAGGGTCCTTTTTAAAAATATGTAAAAACATATGCAATACCTCAGATCTCCTCTTTACTCTCTGTGGGTATCAAATTGGAAACCACGACATAATAGTTCTTGCAGATGTTGCATCCTCGCTATTGTTCCAGCAAAGTGTCCTGAGAAAAACCTATAGACTCAGTTCTCGGTCAAGGAGCGTTAAGCCTTTGGGGGCTTGCACAGGATTCTACCACAGTATCATTTTTAACAAAAACTAGTGTCTAAGACTCAGCCCGGCCGAATTTTCTTGCTAGCTTTGCTTCCTGATGCTGCTGAGGGGAATAGAGTCACAGAGGACGTGGGTGAAGCAGATGCTGCTTAAAGTGGTTTCCTGCTTATAAGATTTCTTTACACATATGCTTACTCACTTCGAAATATTTGCATTTAGGTAGCAAAAGAATTGAGCTCATTGCCTCTTTGCCCTCACCGATGAGTTAGAGAACTGAGAGCAGTAAATGCGGCCCAGATAATGTCATGCCTGTGTCGAGGCAGGAGTCAAAAGATGGAAGGGTAGGAGGTTTCCTCCTAGTTTCTGTTGTGCTGCCTGCCTAAATTCTCACAGAATTCCCCTGGGGATCTTTACAGGCCTTGGACCTAAGGCGAAGGCCCTCAGAACCCTGTAGGCCTTCCCTCCCAACCTCCTCAGTGGTGACAGGGCCACTGCTTTCCACACCAGTCATCCCATAATGATAGTTTTGTGTTGCCATTGGGAACGTGAAGACTGGGGAGTTCCTTAGGAGAGATTCTTTGGGAGATTGGGCTCTTTGTAATGAAGTCAGGTAACTTCTTTATGCCCTCCAGAGTGCAGGTTTTAGCCACAGGAGAACCCTTCATGTGTTACTGTGAAACGATGCTGAACAACCAATCAGGGTGATTCTTTCCCCCTCTGAATTAACTTTTTAGGATGGTTTGAATTGACCACTTGTTCTTTAATTTGTAGGCTCCTCAAGAAAACAGTTCTAGTCAAAGGTGGCAGTTAAAAACAGGAAAAAAACTGGCAGTTGAGACCAAATAGGAAGTGACTATGCCATCAGCTCACACTGAGGAAAAGGAAGTTGTTGCCAGGACCTCTAAGAAAGGCAGTTGTGTAAAATTACCACCCTTCAACTTGCTTGCTGGGGTTCTGTCACCCTGTGGTAAAAGCTCCCATAGTTTTGTTACTGCTGTTCTCAAGAGGACATGAACAGAGCAGGAGAATAACAGGCAGCCCTTGCAGGACTATTATCAGGGACTACCAGAAGTTTCTGGGGGCAGAAACTCAACATTGTAGAGAAGCAAAGCTTCCACCCTACTCATTTTTTTTTCCTGTGCCAAATTGAAAGTTTAAGATTAGTAAAAAGTCAGAATTTTATCCCATGAGGCCCACCACAAGGGTCCAAGTGTAGACTGTAACAGGGGGGTTTTGCTGAGAAATAGAAGACAGAATGTCTTTTTATACTTGCACTTGGGGTCCAGAGACAGCCGAGGCCACACCACCTTTCCCTTTTCCCTTTGCTTTCTCCTCCATTCTTTTCTTTCTCACATATTTCTTGAGCACAGTGCTAGGAACTGTGCTAAGAGCTGGGAATACAAAGAAATGCAAGGAGTTTGCTTTCTTGCAGGAGAACACCATAAAAAACAAGGAGTACTCAAAGCACTACATTATAATAGTAGCACTCCATTTAAACATGCTACAACAGACACCAGAGAGAAATATATTTTACCTGTGTAGATCCTGGAAGGTTTCACAAAAGAGGTGACATATGAACTAAGCCTTGAAAAATGGATAGGAGATAGCCAGGAAAAGTCTCGGGGCGAGGGAGTAGAGAGAGCATTCCAGATGGAAAGAACAGCACAAACAAATGCCTAAGCCGGGCATGCGTATCCCCCATCACCTGATGATCTAATTAAAATCTACATACTGTGCTCCATTTGTAGAGATTCTGATTTTGTAGATCTGAGGTAGAGAAAGGGCATGTGTATTTTATTAAAAAAACAAAAGAACAAAAACCGGGCACCTGGGTAGCTCAGTAGGTTGAATGTACAACTCTTGGTTTCGGCTCAGGTCATGATCTCGTGGGCTGTGGGCTGGAGCCCCACGACGAGTCTGCTTGAAAGATTCTCTCCCTCTGCCCCTCACCCCCATAAGTAAATAAATCTTAAAAAAAAGCACAACTCCTTGGGTGATTATGATGTGTCCTCTTGGTTGTGAATCACTAGCTTAGAGAAATGACAAGCTTTCTTTGAGGACGAGCTAGCTTTGGTTTAACAGGCAAAATACAGAGTACGTGAAGCATCCTAGTAATGAGGTAGGAAGGAAGTGAGGGGCAGACGGTGAGCTTTGTGTGCCATGCGAAAGACTTTGGGCTTGATCCTGTAAGCTCCTAGGAGTACTGAGTGGTTTTAAGGAAGAGAGGAATTTGCTCCAGATTTGTATGTTCAAAAAACAAAAACAAAACGCCCCTCTGGTTAGTACATAAAGGATAGATTCGATATGGGAGAGGCTGGAAGCAGAGGGACCTATTAAGAGGCCATTAGGAGGCCATTGTAACAGTACAGGAGAAGGACCGAGTTAAATTTATGGCTATGAGAATGAAGAGGAGGGGATAGATTCCAGAAACAATTTGGGGGTGGAATCAACAGCATTCAATTGATTGGAAGTGGCCAAGACCAGAGGGAGACGTTTAAAATGCCAGAGACATCTAGCTTAGGGAAATGGGTAAAATGTTGATGCCTGGAGCTGAGCCAGGGAATATGGGAGGAGGACCAGCTTTGGGGAAAAGATAAGGAGTTCAGTTTGGGTGCAGAGTTTGAAGTGCTTGTACGATATCCAAGCGCAGATGTCCAGAAGGTAGTTAAAAATAACAAGAGGTCAGATTGCAAATATAGATTGAGAATTGCAGAGAGGAATCCTTTGTAAGCTGATGGCAAGTCGTCAATAAAGGACATGAAAAATAGAAACCAAGTTGGAACTGTTCACTTCCCATTTAGAGAGTCACTTCTTGAATAATTGTCCGATACTTTGGTCCAGTGAGATGCTGCCTGTGCCTACTGACATCATATCTATCTGCAGAAAGCATACTATTTTTGTCAAAGTAATTATTATTAATTTCATCTCTATAAGATTATATTACTAAATAGTTCTGCTGTGTCCCTGCATACATAGATTACCCTTTGAATGCGTGATAATGACAGCCAAGTAAAGAGTGGAGTAAAGGACAGGAGTGACGTGAAGAGATCTGAATGCTATGTTGCCAGGTTTTCTGGGATGGTTTTCTTGAATGCAACTGTAAAATAGATTATTGTGCGCCAGGGCAGTTTGTATTATATTTCCCCTCCTACACTCAAAAGAAAATGAGGTGGGAGATGACATGCATGCCTGGTTGCATGAAGCCAAGTTAGTGTCTTCTACAGTGGAAAGAAAAACAGGAAGAATTTATTGCAATCTAAAGCACAGATTACTGGCAAAACTATGCTATTTGCCTGCTGTGAAAGTGCACAGCAACTTTAGTTAATATTTCCCCAATTTTTCAGAATCATTCATACTATTCTGGTTCTTCCATTCTTTCTGTGCTATTGACCTTTTCTGAAACTTCACACATCCCTATAGTTTACCATATGTGAACGTAAGCGTTCAAGTGGCTAAATGCCAACTTGAAATTAACATAGATAAATCATGCTTTTCATATAAATTGGGAAAATAGTGGTAGACATTTACAATCTGAAATCATGAAAGCAGATACAAATAGATTATATTCTAAATGTTTTGTACAGTGCATTTTATTATGTGTTTGGGTTTTTCTCAGGTGCTACAAGAAACTGAAGCATACCAGCTCTTAAATTTTAATGTTACTTTTGCATCTGACAATATACAGATTCCTGTTATGCAAATATAGAGAAATGAGTGCTTACTATGTTGTGAAGGATGGATTTAGTTAATGAAATAGATACTAAAAAAAAAAGATACTTTCTTATTTTTTTTCCAGACTCTAAAAGCATAAAAAGGTTATTGCTGTATGGAAAGGTCATTTATATGAACAATAACAGAAGAAACAGTGTCTGGGTTGTAAAGTGCTGAGTTACTGAATATGTTTCCTAGTAAAAAAGTAAGGTATTCAATGTGAGTATGCATAACAATACAGTTCAGTATTGCTCTTCCACTTTGGTTCTGCACCTAGTAAATGAGATATAAAACAATTCTTGCATTGTCCTTTTTAAAGCAGGAGCCCAAGCCCAACTTGTATTAATGTAACTAGAAAATTAGGTAATTATAAGAGCTATCATTCATATAATGCTTGCTCTGTGTCAGGCATGGTTTCAATTTACATATATTTCCATGTCCTTCTCACCACAACTCCATGGGCTTGGTACTACTATCGTCATATCATTCCCATTTTATAGGTGACAAAACTGAGGCACAGAGAGATGAAGTAACTCACCTAAGGTAGGATTGCCAGATAAAATACACAATGCCCAGTTAAACTTGAATTTTATTTTATTTTTTTAAAGATTTTATTTATTTATTTATTTGACAGAACACAAGCAGGGGGAGAAGCAGGCTTCCCGCTGAGCAGGGAGCCCAATGTGGGGCTCGATCCCAGGACCCTGGGATCATGACCTGAGCCAAAGGCAGATGCTCAACCGACTGAGCCACCCAGGCACCCCCTAAACTTGAATTTTAGGTAAGTGTTGAATAATCCTGCATGAGACATACTTATACTGAAAGACATCATTATTTATCTAAAATTCCAATTTAACTGGTCATCCTGTATTTTTACTTACTCAATCTGACAACTCTTTAAGCCAAGGTCATATAGTTCTTTTTTTTTTTTTAAAGATTTTATTTATTTATTTGACAGAGAGACAGCCAGTGAGAGAGGGAACACAAGCAGGGGGAGTGGGAGAGGAAGAAGCAGGCTCCCAGAGTAGCAGGGAGCCCGATGCGGGGCTCGATCCCAGGACTCCAGGATCACTCCCTGAGCCAAATGCAGATGCTTAAAGACTGAGCCAGCCAGGTGCCCCCAAGGTCATATAGTTCTTAAGGGATAGAGCTGGAATTTGAACCAAGGGAGTGTGACATCAGAATTTATGCTTTTAACTGCTATGCTTCTACTAATTATAAGAAATGGAAGGTAGAGAGCTTCATTTTCTCTATGTGGAATATTGAAAAAAAAATCATGACTAATGAATACCTCATGGGCAAGATCACAGGTCTACAAGTTTGAATTTCTTTTAACTTACTCTGGTTGTTAATATCATTTGGGTGCAGCATTTTTAGTGAGAACTTTTGTTCTAAAGGTGATAAGATCTATAACATTTTGAACTAATTTTTCCTTCCTTGTTCTCCAATAGGAGAGGTTAAAGAAAAAGTGTGCTTCACTATAACGAACGGAATTAACTGATAAGTACTGTTGTTCAAAACACATTTTTCTTCCTTCACAAAGCAGCTTTGTGCTGTTTATAAAGAGTAAGGGCTTTCTTTCAGTAAGAGCTTTCTAAAAGAAAAATATAGGATATACTCACACCATTTTCTTCTTACTTTGAAATTTTTACTCTAAAACAGGCTAAGGGGCATCTACTTTTTGAAAAGTAGTACAATTTAATGGGGAAAAAAAAACTTGGGCTTTGGAGCCAGACAGACCTTATTAGCTTCGTGAACTTGATGTCTGAGCCTCCTTTTCTCTATCTGCAAAATGGGAGTTGTTAATGCCTCATCCGAATGCTGACATGAGGATTAAATGAGATGATGAACATAAACTGCTCTGCTGTGCTATCTGGTACAGAACTGACCGTTGGTGAATAGTGGTATTTCCTGTTCCCCCGTCCATTTGCCTCTTCCCCAGAGCCTCCACTGTGCTCAACAACCCCTGTGAATCTTTGGAAATCTAATGCTTATTTACAAAAGCATCTTCACTTGCTCCGAAGTTACATAGCAATCAGGGGTTGCATCAGTTGGAATCCAGAGTGCCTAAAATGTTTTCCTTCATTCCGTGATTTTTTTTTTGAATCCCTAAAATGTTTAGGTTACAACAAAAAATTACAGTGTGATTTTTAAAAAGATTTTAGTTATTTATTTAGAAAGACAGAGAGAGACAGAGGGCACAAGCTGTGGGAGGGGCAGAGGGAGATGGAGAGAATCTCAAGCCATCTCAGTGCCCAAAGAAGGTCTCCATTCCACAACCCTGAGATCACGACCTGAGCCAAAATCGAGAGTCTGACACCCAACTGACTGAGCCACCCAGGCGTCCCTACAGTGTGATTTCTGCCCTTAGAGATTAATTGTAAGAATTTTTAGGGTTTTTTTTTCTTTAACAATGAGAATATTTTTAATTTCAGATTAGGGTTTATGTACTTTAGTCCATGGGGAAACTTACCATGGACATCTCTGAGGCACACAAAGGGGCAGAAAAAGAGATGGCATGGGCAGGGAAATTATGTCATTAAAGCATTTTCCTGTGTATACATGCGTGCGTGTGCATATGCATTGGAGCAAGGGATGGTAATAAATAATGAGGGGAAAATACAAAAATAAGTGCAGTTAGGATCAAATACAAAGTTGCCATCAGATTAGGAAAGAGCTAACGTTGCTATTGAAAACACTCAATTCTGACAGGTGGCATATAGTGTGCTTAGTCAGAACATGGGCTGTGGAGGGGCTTCTGGATGGTGCAGTTTGTTAAGCGATGGACTCTTGGTTTTGGCTTCAGTCGTGAGATCGAGCCCCACATGTGATCTAGCCCCAAACATATTAGCATGAGCCAAAATAAGAATTTTACTCGAATTGTTAAGAGACCAAGAAATGGAAAATGCATTTGGCAGAAGCTTTTTTAGGCCTCAGTTTCCTCGTTGTAAAAGGAAGAGAATTGAGCCATCTGTAAGGTTCTTTAAAGCACTGACATTTAATGATTATATTTAAAAATTCTTAAAAAACAAAATCTGGAACTCTCTGAACAATTTTTTATAGCCAAATAATAAATCTAAAGTCAGAGTCAAACATGACCTTTCAGAAGGAAGACAGCAGGGTTTCTGTGAGGGAAAATCATGTCTGACTAATCTATTAACGCTCCTCAAGAGAGTAAATAACAGACGGACGAGGAGGAACCAGAGGATAGCATTTACATAGACTTAAAAAAAAAAAAACCTTGACAAGCTTCCATACTGTTGATTTTTTTTTTGTTGTTAAATGAGTCCCTGTGGGATCTGGGGAAACATTTTGTCATGGAAGGCAAGCGAACTTACAGAATGAAATGGAGGGTGGTAAGAGGGCGCCTGGGTGGCTCAGTCGGTTAAGTGTCTGCCTTTAGCTCAGGTTATGATCCCAGGGTCCTGGGATTGAGTCCTGCATTGGGCTCCCTGCTCAGCGGGGAGTCTGCTTCTCCCTCTGCCTGCTGCTCCCCCCCTTGTGCTCATGCTCTGACAAATAAATAAAATCTTCAAAAAAAAAAGAAATGGAGGGTAAGAAAAAGTGGGTGCTTCTGTGGATGGAGAAATGTCAGCATTAATACTCTATGGTCCCAGATTTATGTAAGTGTTACAAGTGGTATAAAATAAGGTATACACAGTGGTATTTCTGTGTTTGTAGCTGGCACTAAGCTCTTCTCAGTAGTGAAATGCCAAACTGACATAGCATAGATGGCAAGAAAGTCTTTCAAAATTGGGAGAGTGGGAAAAATGAACAGTAGATTATCTCAGTAAGGTAAAGCACCTACAGAAAAAAAAACCCTAACTGTATCGTAGAAATGATAAGATTGTTGTCATTTATGGCTCAGGAAAGAGATCTAGGAGTTGCAGATATTTCTGGAACAATTTCAGCTCACTGCACCGTTTGGGCCATAAAGGTCAACAAAATTCTGTGCATTCATAGAAAACAGACTAGAAACAGAATGATACATTATCCTGTTTTTGAAAAAAAAAAAAAAACTTGGGGCAGGAGCACAATGTTTAATTCAGGGGGCCATAAATCAAGAAAGGCAAAACGGAACCCAAGATGGTATAGAGATGGGCAGCCAGAACAAAGGAATGAGAAGACACAAAGTATTAGTAGTTTTTAATCCAAAAAGAAAAAGATTTGAGGCAATGGCCAATGTCCATACTAATATTGGTGCTACTAATAACCGTTTATTTAGAATTACTCTGTGACTTGACATGTCCTGAGTCATTCAATACCTATTACCCCTATAAGGTGGGTCCCCGTATTATCTACACTATAAAAGCATCATGAAGGATATGTACAGAGTAAATAATGATCAAATGTGTTTATTGGCTAGAACTCACCACAGACCTTAAAACTCAAAAGAATCAAGTTCAAGACAAAGGAAAAGAAGTGAGACTCCATGCAGTGGGCAGTAAAACCTAGGGAACTCACCCCCTCAAGCAACAAGTTGAGGTGAAAACAGATTCAGGAAGGATTTAGGCTATATTTGTAGAAGATAAACCATGATAGCTTACTAAGAGAATCTTGTGAAATGTCTTTAACCTTTCAGGTTGTCATTAAAGAGGCCAACCACACCCTCTCCGCTCCTACTGCCAACAT
Source organism: Ursus maritimus (assembly GCF_017311325.1). Classification (NCBI taxonomy): domain Eukaryota; kingdom Metazoa; phylum Chordata; class Mammalia; order Carnivora; family Ursidae; genus Ursus; species Ursus maritimus. The sequence continues at coordinate 5,794,813 of NW_024423319.1, read as the reverse complement.
GTCTCTGAGTCGTCCTATAAAAATTCAGGGCTGGATGGACCAGAAATTTGGTCAAGTGTGGCTTTTCCTTTTTAATTATGACCTAAGTAGGGAATGGCATGTGAATTCCTTGTGGGTATTTCAAGATGGTTGTACTTTATCCCATGCTTGAGCCTGTTGTTTTCATTGATAGCCTAACATGCACAGAATCTTGTTGAAAGCAGCTTTGCCATGTAGAAATGGAATCTTTAAAAAAAATTACTTGCAGAAGAATAATTTGCCCCAAAGAGAGTAGGTAGAGAGTTTTCCTTTAACACCCATTCTCCAGTCAGCATTCATTTGGGGTTATTTCATGCCCATATTTCTTTAAGAAATTCCATTTCAAAGAAAATATATTTCATGCAAGGAAAAAACAGAAAAATAGCTTTAAAGAATATCCCTGTATAAAAACCCTCCTGTAGGGGCACCTGGTTAGCTCAGTCGGAGGAGTGTACTATATTCTTGATCTCGGGGTTGTGAGTTCAAGCCACATGTTGGGTGTAGAGATTACTTAAAAAAAAAAAAAACCTCCCATGAAAACATACATAGTATCTCCTCTGTCACATCAGTGCTCACAAAACCCAACAATGGAGACATCCAGGGTTGCTCGGGGCTTCTTCTGTCTTCATGGTGTAACATGGTTAGTTTCCACAAAATGCACCCACGTCCTCCGTTGGCTTGGTGACCTCTTCCTTATTGAAACACTAGGTGTGCTACAGACACACCATGAAAAAGAAATGGGGAAGAGAAGAAAGCCTAAGAGTGAACGTCTGGTTCACAGAGAACTCACCTCATCTGTGGGAAAGAAGTATGAAAAGAACAATGAAAACAACTGGAAAGCTGAGAAACACAGAAAGGGAAAAGGACAAATGAAAAGATAGGATTGCTCTGAAGGCAATGGAAATCATGTAAAAAGTGAGAGAGGATGAAATGTGGATTTCTTTTTTTAAAAAACGGATTTTATTTATTTATTTGACACAGAGAGACAGCGAGAGAGGAAACACAAGCAGGGGGAGTGGGTGATGGAGAAGCAGGCTTCCCGCTGAGCAGGGAGCCTGATGTGGGGCTCGATCCCAGGACCCTGGGATCGTGACCTGAGCAGAAGGCAGACACTTAATGACTGAGCCACCCAGGCACCCCTGAAATGTGGATTTCGATGCTAATATGGATAATTGGGCCATAAGCAAAATGATAAAGTGTGTGATCCTTTGCGCTCTCCTACTTCTCCCAGCTGAGTCTCTGCTCTCTGTCCACTCCCCTGACCCTGTGTCCTCTGGCTGCCCAAAGCCCATTTTGGCAGCTAGTGGCTGAGCCAGTACTCTCCCAGGCTGTGCCCTGGTTCTAGGCTTTTCTCACCTCTCTGGATCCAAATGTATCTGTGTTTTGCCCATTTCGTTACCCTGGCCTGAGAACATCTTCATCTTAATAGAGACTACTTATTAAATATGGCTCTCTACTTGTAAGTGCAAGTAGAGGGAGCTTCGGGGAGCAGAGCCCTCCTCACAACCTCAAATAACAGGTGGAAAGCCTGTGTCTCCCAGGTAACCACACTGACCATAGGTTTCCTCATCTGTAGAGAGGAGATAATTAGGTCTTTTATTTCTGTTATAATTGACAATACTTCACATACATTTACCTATTGGATCCTCATCCGCCCTCTGAGGTAAAGATTATTTCTCCATTTGACGGACAAGGGAACTGAAGCTCAGTGAGGTTAAGTAGCTTGTCCTGGGATAATATGTGAAGGGTCAGTGCATAAGGAGAAGACTCAGGGGGCCAAGAGAGTGAGTTGACACACAGTTACGTAAGCTGCCCAGACAGTGGTGCCTGACACAGGAACCACGTGGCCATGTGGAGGCAGTGTGATATCAAGGTTGTGCGGATGGGCTTTGGAGTCATAGATACCTAGGTGAGAATCCTGGCCCTGTCCCTTATGACCTGGCATCCCTTTGGCAACTCCCTTCTCTGACTCCACATTTCCTCATTTGGAAGATGCAGATAAGAATGTTACGAGTATTAAATGTAACACCGAGTGTAATACACTTAGGAGAGGGTAGAGCACGTGAGCAACAGGCAAAAGATGTGGAAGCTCCTGGAATGATGGTTAGTAGTAGTAATACTTGGCTCATATGCTACCCCAGAACATGGAGTCCACTGGCCCAAATGTAGAGTTAGCCACTAGAGACCAGGCTGTAGGCAAACAGAACCAAACATGGCTGACGCCATGGAGAGAAGGAGGAGGCTGTGTACTCTACAGAGGGGGCTGGTTGAGGCTACCCAGGACTAGGTTGTGGTTTCCTTAGAACAGTGGTTCTCAAACTTGAGCCTGGGTTAGAATCACCTGAAGGCTTTCTTAAACGACAGATGGCTGGGCCTCACTCCCAGAGTTGATTCAGAAGGTCTGGGATGGGGCCTGAGAATGTGCATTTCTATTGAGTTCCTTGGTGTTGCTGATAGACCCAGCGAGCCCACTTTGAGAATCATTGTCTTAAAGAATCCTGTCCAGTTCTAGGCATCAGTGTTTCCTTGCTTTTGTCTCCTCTTTTCTCCTCAGTAAAAATCCATGTGAAAAATGCTTCCCCTGTTCTGGCAGAAGAAAGGGAGTGGCCCATCACCAGTCGAGGAGGACCGCTGGAAAGCAGGCATGACGGTGTCAGTGGGGGCCTGGGCTAGAAGGCTGGGAGCAGCCTTAGAGTAGAACAAAGGTCAAAACTCTGATGGGAAAGAGTCAGAGACAGCTGTGATTACGAAGCCTTTCCCAGCTTGGATTTTCCCTCACAAGCTTTTTCTTACTTGAGCTTTTTATCCCTTTTATAACTACTACTATATTTGGGCCAGGGGTGGGGGGGTGGGGGGCGGTGGGAGAAGGATTCACTATAGTTTCTTCTTGCACTTTTCCTACTTCCTTGTTTTACTCTTTGTCAACCACAAGGCCAGTGTGAACTTCTTGCAGAGCCTAAAGCAGCGTGCACAGATGATGGCAGCCTGAGTACAAACTTGAACAAAATTAGACTTCTCTCTTAAAGCAAAATATGTGCTCTGTGCTCTGTATCATGTTACAGCAAATTCGAAAACCAAGGGCTGGATTCCAAGTCACCGCCTGGCAGTTGTCAGTAACTAAGCCTCCGCTACCTGTTAAACACAGTTAATGAAGCAGTCTGTGTTTATAGATTAGAGGATTTGTCTTTCAAAATAGTAACCCAATAGAATAAGAAAGATGGATAGCCTTGCATTTAGATTTCAGGATTAGAAATCATCTGTCCCATGAATTCCAAGGGGGCGAAAGAGCTTGTGGCCTCACTTACTGAGAATGTCTATTTCTAGTGCAAATCTTCGGAAACTGAAACACAAATAGGAAACTCTGCTATAATTATAAGAATGTAAGTTTCTTTAGCTCTTGAGGCAGAGATACTTTAGATTTGGGATTCCATATAAGGTGTCTGGGCCTGTTCAGTGCCTTTAAGCTATCAGGTATTTGCCTGTACCAACCTGCCCACGTTACATGAAAACAGGCCTCCCTCATTCTTTCAGAATTCATGGCTTCTGTCCTGAACCATTCACCCCAGCTTATCTCACACTCATTCCTAACCCTTCCTCAGTCTGTTCTCATTTCTAACCTTGTGACTCATTTTTCCTCTTACCGCCTTGCCTCACCCTAGGACCTGGCACTTGCTATTACTTCTTCGACTTGAGCCTTTTGCAGTCCTCTTTGGCCAATGATCAGATTCTCCACTTGGCTAGACTGCAGGTGGCATCCGTGGATGAGTGCCCTGAACTGGGACCAACCCACTTCCTGGGACTTTTACACAGGCCCCCGTGGAAGATATCCCTGCCCCATATGCTGAGTCCTGGGAGCAGAACTCAGACTTGAGAGATTTGTGGCTCCTTGATAATGCTCTCAGAAGGAACAGAAAACAAATGGAAAGGAAGGAATTTGATTGCCCAACCGCTATCTACCAACGAGCCAACTGAATTTCTATATTGCCTAAAGTAAATGAGGAAGTAAAGTGATGGTTTATAGCAGCTACTCTTTAGTAGTTCTTGCTTCTCAGATGTGAAGAATTCTTATTTATTTTTTCCTCTCCTCCATATCCACCTGCCCCCAATGGCCCACCCATTGATTGATTGCCAAGACTCATTAAGTCTACCCTCTATAACATCTCTTGAATTCATCCTCTCTTGCCTGAGCTGTTTGCAATAGTGTCCTAATAATTGGTCTCCTTATGGACAGTGTCTCTTTTTCCCCATCCCACTTTTCCATGCTTCTCATCCCCTGCCTATCCATTCCTCACACCTCTGCCAAAGTAATCTTTCTAAAGCAGATTTGATCGTGTTACTCTTCCTCTTAATACTTTTCATTTCCATGTATGTATCAGATTGTTACTATATATATGATTCTGGTTTTCTAGAATACAGACTCTTCTAATTATGACAATAGTATTGATCTACTATATCTCTAATGTGTTTTAGAGTGTTTCCACAGCTATTATATAATTATAAAACATTAATCCTGTGACTCAGCTATTATTTTTTCTCTATATTTACAGAGAGAATATAACTTTTATGTATAGTGAATGGTACATAGTATGGGGTAGATATTTACAAATTATGTATTAGATCTATTTGGCTAAGTGAGTAGGTTAAGTCCTCCTGAAAAAAGTTGAACTTTCAGTTCCAGAGAATGAATTTCTTAAATCTTATTCAGATACTGGCAAATCTCAGTTGTTTAGAGCATGTAATTACTGAGGTCAATTCCCATTTGTTTAAGTTAGCCTCATTCGGTTTCAAGGAGATAGTTTGTAACCCTAACCTCAGCCAGCTATTTCACAATTGCACGTCCCAATGGAACATGGGTAACAGAATATGGATAAATCTACACCATGACTCTATCCCTGTTACTTGAAAACTTGAATATAATGCTAACTCCTTAGTGTTATATAGAGTTTTGTATATTCAGTTACACAAAGAAGTTTTAGTAATAATCATCTAGACAAAGAGACAATATGATTCTCCTAAATGGTACTTCGAGGACCCCAAAGAACGCTTAGCAAATATCTCATTCCAATAGTAGTTTCCTAATTATACAATTCCTGTCCAATAATGCTAATGCTACCTCTAATGATGACTTGGGTAATAATTGTTAACATAGCTTCAGATAAATCCTGTAGTAATCCCACATACGATTTTCTACATTTTCTCTTGCATGAATAACAAAATAGTGTACAGCTTACACTAGCTTTCTCATTCCGAGATGTGATGAGCAGCACGCTTACCCTGTGTCCAGATGGCATGACAAATATGGTAGCACTGAGAAGACCCTGACTTGAAATTTTCAGGTCCCCTCTTACTGACTCTGGGTTAAGGCAAGATTCCATTGTGAAAATGCAGATACCTCTGAAAGGAATAATCAATCATTCTCAGTCATTAGCCTCCAGGTATAAATTAATTTTATCAGATCCTTTCCATTGAACACTTAACCGAAGAAGATGCTTTAAGAAAGATATCCGACTGGTATATATCAATGGGAATATAGTGGAGGCTAAGGTTCATACTCCCAAAGAACAGACTTAGGTGAGATGCTGAGGCACTATAAGGACACAGGATGGGACATGTGGGGATGAAGTAGGGAAGTTCCTAGAAGAGAGAAGCAGAACAGTACCAGAAGACAAGCTTCTCTTGCATCCCTTTTGGCTTTCAGCCAGCAGTAATAAGAGTACATGAAATGGTATCGTATAAAGACCATTCTATAACAGTTAAGAAACCAAGTTCTGGCATCAGACAGACTTGGGTTCAAATGATAGATCTGCCACTTTCTTGCCTATGTGGACTTGGGCAAATTTCTAACTGTTCTGAGCCTGGATTTGCTGATCTTTAAAGGTAATAATAGTACATACCATGCAAGGTTGTCTTGAATTAAATGGAATGATTCATGTAAAGCCTTTAGTCGAATATCTGGGACACCATAAATGATCAAGAAATGTTAGCTATTACTATATAAATAAAAATTTAAGGTTGTGTGTTTATTCCCAAATATATATAATATATTCTTAGTGGACTCCTACTTCAGTGAATTCAGATTTATGCCATCTCAACATCAAAACTCTAACAAATGTCTTTGGTGCTGGAAAGAAATAAACCTGAAATAACCTAAGAAATAAGCCCAACAACTACACAAGGACAGGAAGGTCCCTGTGTTCCAACAGAGACCCAGAAGCCATACTTCGGGAAGATGAGGTCTAATCAAATGTGTGTAGTTGACAACTGAATAAGTACCCTGAGAATTCAGAGCAGTGTGGAAGGTCAACGGGTGAAACAGAGCTAGAGGCAGAAGCGCATGTTACCTATTCACGTAGAAACTGTGTGTGTGATCTCTGGTCAACCTGTACAAACAAGCTGTGGTTTCCTTCACAAAAACCATTTAGAGGAAGGCAATGAAAGTGCAACCCCTTTTCAAGATAGGAGTTTAGGGGCCAGACGTCACTGGTGACCAGCTCTGAGGTCATGTTTATTATTATTCATCTAGACTTTTAATTGACAGTTCAGAGAAAATAACATTTGTGTTGGTGTCCTCCTTGGGCCTGAGGACATTCTTCTTGTTCAGAATCCACTGATTAGCTGGTATAAACAAATCTCAAATCACCAAGTTACAACTGTTGCTTTTTCAGGACATAAACAATGAGTTCTTACCTATGTGACTAAAAGCAGGCCAAAGCACTAGGTTTGATGGAATGTTAAAAGTATGGCTGTTAACTGTCACCTGCACAATAACCCCTGACAGCCATTTCCTGCTTGGCAGCATAGGGGAGAGGGCTGGGGAGTGTGTGTGATTGACTTGTCATCTTGACTCGTCATTATGACTTGAATAAGCCCTTCTGCTTACCTGTCCTGCACAAGCAACATTTTCTTTAATTATGAGAGACATAGTGTCAGTAACTAGTTCTAGGGAAAAAGGTCAGAGTTTGGTTCTGCTGGATTCAAAGAGTTTTCAAGTCAATAGGATAACAATTAACATTTGTATGTAGCCCCTTCCAGCATGTAAAGCACTTTTTCCTGCATGATTTCACTGAACTCCTACAACAGATCTGTGAGGTAAGTCATAGCTATTTTTACTTCTCCTGTGAGGAAACCGAGTTTTCCTTATAGCTAAGTGATGAACATTCCAGCATTGACTCCAAATTCTGGGCTCTTGACTTTACAGCTAATCTCGATGAACACTATCACTATCTACCGGGGTTCCCCGTCTGATCTCTCCTTCAAACTCTTTCTTCTACTAGTCATGAGATGGTGTTCATTTTACCCCCATAGTACTTCTCAAATCTATGCACTATTGAGTTCCCGTCCCCACTGCCATGGCCCTCGCCTAAGGCATCATTGTTACTCACCTGGATGGTGGCAGTAGTCTCCTAACTGGTCTGCTCATGATTGTCTGGTCTGTCCTACCTGTTGCTGCTAAAGTGGGCTGTGTAACAAGTGCAAATCTGAACACAACACTCACCCATCGATGGCTCCTCAGCACCTTCAGAATGAGATCCTAATTCCTTAGCATGGCCCTGCCTCATCTCTTCCCTCTTTTCTTTCTTATACACTGTATGCTCTGGCTAGAACTAGCTCTCTTCTCCTCCTTGAACCTCTCAGGACCTATCTTGTTTCTGTGCTTTTCATTCTATTGGAAAAATTTCTTTCTTCTGTTGTCTACCTTATTATGTAGGGGCAGCCTTGACCAAATGTCTTCAGTGGTATATGCCAACTCTGATGTAGTGCTCCCATTCATCTTCGTTTAAACTCTTGTTATGGCATTTAACAAGTTTGGCTATAATTATTGATTTACATTTACATTTCTGATGCACTGGACTCTGCGATAAGGGCCAAAGACTGGTCTGATGAAATGTATCCCCAGCCTTTTTTGCCTATGACAGCATTTTCAACATAGTAGGGAGTAAAAGCTGTTTATGATGTGAAACTCATAAGCAGGGATTCATTATCTGCCATCTGCCCAACTCTGTGACATGTAGAGAGGTACTAGGTCCAAGCCTTACTGAAAGGAGAATTTTGCAATTCATTTTGCTAAGGAGCAACATACGACATTTTATAATTGAGATATTGTGTTGTAACGACTGAAAGTCTATAGCAGTTCAGGAGAAGATTTGAAACTAGGGAGGCACCTTTTTTCTTTAGAAACGATGATTACTTATGAAGGGCCAACAGCAATTGAATATTTGCCATCTGGCAACTGTCACAGTACTCATTGTAAATCAGATTTAATAAACCCAAGTCCTTTTAAAGGTGAAGGTGTTTTCTGTTATTTAGGGAGAAATATCATCCCCCAGGAGACTGACTTAAGGAAACTACTTAGAAACTGAAACTAAATTCTTCCAAGTGTTAGGAGGCAGAATTCTACCTGGCTGGGATGTCACATAGTTGGAATACCTTCTTAAAGGGAATTCATATCCATTATTTTCATTGAGGAGAAGAAAGCACACTTGCTTTTCATTTAACCTGTCAAAGTTTGAATAAATCAAAGTGGACATTTGGTGCTGCCCATTGGGCTGCCTTTCCCAGGTCAGCACTGCCAAGTCTCCCCTTACACTTAAACAGAATGTGATGCCAGTGGTTTTCCTGCTTATGGCTTAGACTCTCTGTGATAATATAGCACAACCTGTAGAAATGTTCCTCTCCACTCTCAGCTAGCTGACTGGGAAGCTACGTGTCTTCCCTCAAAAGTGATTTTGAACTGCTACCCAACCACCACTCCAGAGAGCTGGAAGTAGTTGTTTTCATTTATAAATGTGGGGCCTTAAGTATTTTTCCAGTAAAGTTGAAGTAATTCCGAATTGTCTTTTCAACACGGATGTGCTATGGGGGCTGCTAAGTGGGGGATGTCATTCGAGAAAACTGAATCAACAAATCTTTATTGAGTGTTGGCTATGTACAAAGCCCTGTGCTTGTTGTGGTGTGGGACATGTGGAAGCATAAGCCATGGTCCTTGCTCTTAAATTGTTTAATTAGGTGGCAGAGGGGTCCCTTTACATGGATAGGGATGGGAGGAGAAAGAAGTTGACCCTCAGTTGACAAGTGATGAGGAATTAACTGAGGCATTTTCAGAAAACTTAAAGAGCAGGCAAGCTATAGAAGGAAAATGTAGGCTGGGGGACAGGGATTGGCTGAAGAGTTAAGAAAGGAAAGAAGGAAGATCCAAAGCAAAGGATTCTAGATGCATGGTATAGTGGGTAATGCCAGGCAGAGCCTCCTGAGACAGAGAAGTACATAGGAAAGTTCATGGAGAGAGCAAGGCCTATATCATCGGCTGTGGGAGGGAGGTAAAAAGAAGCATAATTCATAGTACAGAGCAGTCAGAACACACCAGTTGTGTTGGTAACTAGGATGCAGGCTGCATACGTAGAAATGGGTTCTTCCGGGAGCAAATGGGTTCCACCTAGGGTTCAAACAAAAGAGAACCTTACTCCTCCAGAAACCAGAATGATTACCAAAGATAATAGATCCACTCTGGACTGGAGAGCGGAGGTAAAGTGAACGAATTAGAATCCCCTCACTCTGAGAAAAGACCTGTGGATTAATAAGGAATGCCAGCAGATGGATCCTGCATGGAATCCACCCATGGCTTCCATCCAAGCAAAATGCATCACGTGAACTGTACACGGAGAAACTTTACTGGTACATAGTACATAGCTTGGAATTTCTTTACATTAGAGAGAGACTTAGTTATAACTTGAATTACTTGTTGTGTTGGTCCTCAGTGGATAAGGTGGAAGGAGAGGAATGCTGCTGGAAAATCTGGACAGTCTGGTGAAAATGGGGAACCTCCAACTCTGAAAAAGAGATCTCTAGCCTCATCACACATAGGGTCTTAAAAACCTGAGATATATGTCCAAATGGGGTAACCATACCTCAGGGTCTGAAATTCCCACCGTGAGATTCTATCTTTCATGGCCTTGTGGAAACATATGCTTTAATTGAACTAAGATATTGTTACCTGGGAGGAATAACACCTTATCTGATTTGTTAACTTTTGTCTCCGTTTATTTAACAAATATTGAGGGCCTGGTGCAAAGCTGGTGGATGCAGACATGTATAAAACCGAATCCCTTCCTTCGATAAGCTCGCAGTTCAGCTGAGCCGGGGCTTTACGTGACAATGGCGTAGGAACGTCAGCCTTAGGGGGAGGTGTAAGTGGAATGATGTTACACAGGAGAGAGAGAAAGAGAGAGAATTTGCAGGAGGCTAGAAAAAGTTCAGAGCCTGGAGCTCTGTGGGGGATGACAACCTAAACTGAGGAGGTGGGAAGAGGCCGCTAGCAAGAGAAAGGCTAGCACGGGAGGATGGCCGGTTCTGTGGATTGGAAGACAGATAACAAAGCCTGTAAGGAAGAGAGAGGAAGAAGCCAAAACTAGAGGAAACTAAGTTTTCTGAGTCTACGTTTATGATGGAAAGAATGTCTGTTGTTTCAGTGCCTCTAGGGTATGTGTGTGTGTGTGTGTGTGTGTGTGTGTGTGTGTGTCTGCGTGCAAGACAGACAGAGACAGAGTGAAACAGAGGCAAAGAGTGACAGAGAGAGGGAGAGAAAGAGAGTGAGAAAGAGCGGGAGAGCAAGACAGCAAGTGAGAGAGAGAGAGAGAGAAAGAGAGAACTTGAGTCTGTCAACCTTTTTAACCATTGGTAACAGGGTGGAGACTGTAACCACTAAAACAAAAGCAACTAGATCAGTGAGTCTAAATTGAACTTTAAAAAAGAGGAAGTGAGGAAAGTTTGTTTGTGAGCTCTGGTGGCAGGAAATCCTGTGACTAACCTTATTTCACACATCTCAGATTATTCAAAAGGATCTTAACTTTCTTAAGAACAGTAACTTAAAATGGAAGGGGTTGTCTCAGAGGCACTGATGTCTGAGAAGAGCTGACACCCTTGCTAAATAAACTAATCCAATTTGGGTTGCCCTTTACTGTGTGAAGACTGCTTTAGGGAGCGTGACCCCCCTGGTATTTCCAATCAGTAGAGTAAATAGCATTAACAAATGGATTCAACTCTTTTGGGAAAAATATGCTAACACGTTGGAAACAAAATCAACAGGCGATCCTCTTTTTACTGGTAGAAATGTTTTCATAGAGCTGAAAGCAACCATTATATATGTGCTCTAATAATTTTAACTAGCATGGGTGGAAGTATGGGGATGATGAGGACTTGCAGGGGGTTGAAGAGCTGGTGAGGAGGGGAAGGGATGGTGGTCAGGGTCGGGTAATTACAAAGCACACGTCCAGGCAAGTGGGGACCTGTGCTCCCGCACGGCACGGTAATGGGAAGGAACCCCTGTGCTGGGCGAGGCTGGCCCATTAGCAGGGACAGTTAGGGTTCCAACCACCTGGAGCTTTCATTTCCAGCTGAGGGTGCAAGTGTGGCAAGAAGGGGGGGGTGTCTCAGACTTCTCTTTCACAACCTTGCGTGAAAATGTATCTCAGGCAAACACAGGAGTGCTTCGCTTTTCTGTTATTCCAGAAATGTATCTAAAGCATGCTCAGTTGTCTAAAGGCAATAAAGGAAGAAAGTAGAGAACTTGTTTACAATGTGTGCTGAGGGCTGGCACGGTTCAGGCCAAGTGACTGGATTTCCTAAATGGCCAGGGAGACCCTCATTAACAACACATCACATCACTGCTCTCCTTGATGGAGTCAACGGGACTCTGAGCCTAGTGTCCCTTTCAAATAAAATCCTCGATCTAAAGGTGCACAAACCATGTCAGTATTCATCTTACCACCTCCCATCTGGGCCATGCCTCTCTGTGGGGGTGTGCTGCGGGGCTGCATGTCTCTACAGGCAGCGGAGCCATTTAAAAGGCCAGAATCCTATTTACAGGCCTGACTTGCCATTTCACTCCTGGACTGATGAGGGCAGGTTTCTTTCTGTGCTGTCTGAAATCATTTGGGGGAGCCTGCTGTGTTCAAAGAACTCAAACAAAAGGCAGGACGCGTACATCAGTCAGATATTTGCAGGCGCAAGCTGGAAACCGGGCCTCCAGCTGACACACACACACATAACACTGGTCATGACTTTTCAGGGCTCTTATCAGGCTCACGCTGGCCAACCACCAGATCTGAGGGGCCAGGTCAAGGTTGGAGACCCCAGTAGGCTGAAGTAAGCACTCCCAGCTGGTCTGGAGAGCTGGGACTGGAGACTGGGGCTGGAATTACATCTGTACCTGGTTCAGGCAAGGTTCAGGAATCTGAGACAAGAGCCAGGCAGAAGCCAAGACATGGGGGAGGGGGTATCTCAGGCTCAGGGAATACTGCAAACAAAGGCAAAGAGGCAGGAAGGCACAGAGCACTTCTGAGGAAGAGGGGGGATGTACTGTTCATGCCCAGGAACATGGGAGGACACAGAAACCTGAGGACCTGAGAATCGAGCCTCAAGACCCAGGAGAAAACTGAAAATTGTTCAGTGCTGGGGAGGTGGGGTCAAGCAAAGAGCTTCTCATCCTTGACTTCAGAAAGGGGAAAGCAGTTACCTCAAATCCTGGTCATCAGGTTGATTGTACTTGCAATCTTATTTGAGGGCCTTGGGGCTGGAAACCAGTCCAAAGGAGACTTGGGATTCAATTAAATGCATTTATGAAAAGCCTACTATGTGCAAAGCACTCTGCTAGGTTCTGAATTAAGAATGTGACTATTGGGAGCACAAAAGCCGTATCAAGAGTGTAAACCATACCAGATTGGGTTCTGTCAAGAAGCCAAGTGTGTGGAATCTCCAGGCCTGGTTGGACCTATGATGTGCTGTAGACTCATTATGAATATGGCAACTATAATTTACAAATCCCAGGTTAGATACATGATCCAACTAAGGATTTTTTTCCTCATGACTGAATTTATTTACATAGTTATTATAAGCTATTCTGAGATTTGAGCTTTAAATCACATTCAGTTCTACGTTGTATAACTGATCTTTATCGAAAATAATAAACACACATGAAGAGAAATACAGTAATAAAAATGTATATGAGCGAAAAGCAAAGAAGTAAATTAGAATATGCATACGCTTTGGAGTAGAAAAACATGATTTCAAGTCCTATCTATACCCTTTACTAGCTGTGTGACTCAACCTTTCTGTGCCTTAGTTTTCTCATGTGTAAAATGAGGATAAAAAGTAATACCTTTAAGAGTTTATTGTGAGGATTAAGTGAAATACTATGCATAAGACATTTAGCAAACTGTCTATACATAAGTGCTCAAAAAATGAGTTTGTATTTTTGTTGTTGATTTTGTCATTCGGCTGTTGTTGAAGCTGATAGGATATTGTTCCATTTATACTTTCTTTTTAAATGGATTCAGCTTGTTCCAGAAATCTTTATCCTTAATTTTTTCCAACAACTTTTTGAAACAAATCTTGGCAAGCATTTGGATTATTCAGAGAAAGTTTACATGTTTTAGTGATCAGGAGTGGCTTTTCCTAATCCCCTTAATTTGCCAATTTGTGAAAATGACCCTTGATCCCAACATTCCTACCTCATAGAAAAAGGATAATTTTCCACATCCCTTACATTTAGAAGATTGATATTCTCAAGAGGAAATTATTTAAGTATATTATACTATATCTGATCTGTAGTTACTCTCTCTGTATCGCATTTGGCTATCAAGTCCTCATTAGGCTATGATTTAAGAACCAAAGTCTCGTTAGATCATTGTTAGACACAATAGCAAAAATACTTTGGTAAAGACTGTCTCATTGAGGGTTCTTTATCGACTAACTCAAGGATAATCATGGAATCTTAGCTTGCGTTCTCCAGGAATCACACTCCGAGACAAGGATTTGAATGGATGTGGTTTATTTGGGAATGGCGGGTAACACCTGTAAGGGAATGGGATCATTATAAAGGAAATGAAGGCGCTCAACAAAGACGGTGCTATTAAGCCAGCCACCACTGTGGTGCACCGACCCTAATCAGACAGGGCAACTATGGAAAATGGTGCAGCACACACCACGCCTCCAAGTTATCCCACTCTAGGTGCAAGGCAGCTGCAGTATTTATACACCAACTTACGAGCCACACCTCACCACTCTGGGGGGTGGCAGGGAGGTTAATTCACTAGCCTTTTTTGTATTGCTGCACATGGAGACAGCATGAAGATCAGGGACATTGGGGGAGCTCTGACAATACCTGTTATAGCAGGAGAAGATCAAATGGGCTTTTATCCTACAGGATGTCAGGCTACCGGACTAAGGTTTGGGCTAAGCTCTGACTCTGGTTCTGGCTCTCTTACTCTGTTGCCTTAATCTTTTAATCTACTTGCCACTGACTGACATGTACTTTCTTGCAATGGAAGATGACCTTGGGGGCAAAAACTGGAGAGAGATTCAGAGGATCAGAGCAAGGGCGTTTTCCTCTATACCTAGAAATACTGGCCCATCTTTCTGCACCCCTGACCTCCTCTTACGCCTTACCTCATGCAAGGAATCAAGCCAAAAGTCCAAGAGTGAGAAGAGGGAGACAAAGATAACAGAGCTGTTACCTGCCCAATATCATGGAAGCAAGAGATTGCCTGGAAAGGAGATCCCAAGAAAGAGGCAGACCCTCAAAGTCCTAGCACAGTGGATCAGCGTCCTGGAATGTAGTGACTCTCTTGCTATGCTACTCTTCTTCCTGTGGATGGGTGGGTGTTAGGAAAATGGAGAAGTTGGCCGACATTTATTAAGCTTTGTCTTCAGAAGGTCTGGGTCAGTAGTTTGTACACCGCAGTCCTAGGTATGGTAGACATTTGCCATGCTTTGGCTATCTACCACTGAACTCCTTAATAGTTCTCTAGTCTGCCGCTGAGGAATTTTCCATTGTGTGCAGTCCTAGTGGGCGGCAGTGCTTACCTTTCATTACAGTAGCTCAAGGGCCAGTATCTTGCTCTCCACAACTCTTTGCAGCCATGGGGCAGGCATGTAATCATCAGAAAAATCCTCGAATTAATTTGCGTAACTATGGAAGACTTGGGGCATAGAATAGCAACTGAAATGAGATCAGAGGATGAAAAGGAAGACATTTCTTTATTTCCATGGGTTTTATAAGTAGAATATTTCAGAGTTAAACAGAAGGAGCTTTCTGTGTAAGGGTCACCTGAACAGGTTTATCACACTGGGAGCAGGACTGATGACGATGATGATGGTGACGATGATGATGATGGTGACAATGATGATGATAGCAATGATGATGATGGCGAGGGTGACAAAGAAAATGGCTGGCATTTACCAAATGCCTACTCTGGGCCAGACACTGCACATGGGTGATATCATTTATTCTTACAATAATCCTGTGATCTCAGTGCTATCATGCTCTCTGTTTTTCAGAAAAGGAAGCTGAGACTTGGAGAAGTTAAGTAACTTGCTAAAGCTCATACAGCTAGCAAGTAGTTTCAAAACCAGTTCCATCAGATTCCAGAGCCTGAACTTTTTACGGTCATGCTGGGCTGCAGCTTCTTATAGCAAGGAAGTCAAATAGTTGCACCAAGCTCAGCTGAAACTTATGAACAAAAGGGAGTCCAAGTCTAAGGTAGTGAGGAGGGCACCATTAAACGAGCTGACCAGAGAGTGCGACCCGGGAAGTGCGACCTGTTGCGACTAGATCATGTGGTCGTGATTCAAATGGAGTGGAAGGTACTGAGTGATGAGGTGCTGCAGGGAGGGCGGAGAACCTGTTCAGTGACTACAAGGATGATGGAGACAGCATGGGAGAATGATGCCATTTGAGAAGGAGATGCTGTATGGGGAGTGGCATGTTCTGGTCTGTGGCTTCTGTGAGTTTAAAGGGGCTAGCTGCTCTATCTCCTGCTGCCATCTTCTTCAATACTGTGTTGATTTCCTGATTTTTACAAAACCCGTCAGTCTTGACTTTCCAGTTTTGTTCTCCTCCTGGTCATCCAAGTACAATTTACATTAAGCTTAAATCACCATTTTTAAATATTTTCCCAAGCAGTTCTGGGTCCCATTGGGACAAAATTCAGGTAATGATTTGGAGGCATGGGTGTATTGGTGCCCACGCAGGTCCCTGCTTATTTCTCTTTGGTTTCATATCTCTATTGATAGAGAAATTATATTCAACCATGCTCAGTTCAAATATGTGTGATATTGCATGCTTGAGGGGTTTTAATGATGATTCGCATATTTCAAACATTAAAAATTGACTTTCAGGTTCTTTTTTTCTTTTGTCTGGGAGTTTCTAAGGGTGTAGAGAAGCTGCTTCCGAGTATGGAATGCGAACTATGGCTTTATGCCGAGTTGTGCGTACACGTGTGCGTGCGTGCGTACACGCATACATGTGCTCTTGCGTGCATACACATGTGCGTGGCTGCTTCTACCCACCCCTGTGCTTTGCTGTGATTGAAACATCACAGAGTAGCCCCCACCAGGAAGCTGGCAGGTACCCTGAGGGCTACTGGTAGTGTGATACTCTCAGAGTTGTGAAAAAGAAACTTGAGAAGTCATGTTGAAGAAATTATTTTTCATCTACTTGGGCCTTCAGGATATAATAGTATGGTTGGATATAAAATTCATGCAGGTATCTCTAGCCAGTGTACATTAGAGAAGATGAGACAGCACCCCTCCTCCACGCATACTGCTTGCAAACACTTCTCAAGACCCCTTGTTTACATTAGTTGTTGGGGAAATGTGCTTTCACATGGGGGGCAGAAATGGTTGGAGGAGAAAAAGTGTGTGTTCAGGTGTCTCAGCAGCTGTGTGAAGAACATACTTGCTTGTGGAAGTCAGTTGTTTGCCAAGGTATATCTAACTGTGCCTCCCCGTCCTCTGCTGTTGTGAGGCTCCAGACCCCAGAGAGTGAGCCTGGCAGGCTTACAGGCTGGCTAAGCCCCAAGTCAGAGGTTCATTATTGTTGAAAGGAACCATAGGGTTTATCCAAATTACTGAGACAAGGTCACAATGGGGACCAAATCCAATTTTCTATTTTGGGAACTTTGTGATAAGAAGGATAAGCTACCAGGAGTCTTATTTGTGTAAGGACACGGGCCTCCTGGGATAAATGTGAAGGCTCTCACCATAGCAGGATTGAAAACGTGAACAAAGCAGGGGAGACAAAGACTGTTCCAGCACTGGGGGTTGACAGGAACTCACTTGAAAGTAGGAGAGAAAGTGCAGTCCCTGTGCTATTTTTTGTGACACTAGTCTGGGAGCATTGAGAATTGCATTTAATGGGGCACTGGAGGGTGACCCTCATATGCCCTTTGGCCTGATCTTTTGGACCTTACTCTATAGCAAAGGAAAGAACAAAACCAAAATAGTCAGGATACCTCTCCTAATACAAGGTGGTATGCCTATAAGAATAGATCACATTAGGCTGGCCAAGCAAGTGTTACTGAAAGGAAGAGATGCTCCCCAGGGGAGACCCCAGTAGCAGTTGCGATGGCAACAACGGTGGTAATGAAGTGGTGACAGTTGTATGAACAGGGCGCAGGGAGCAGTTAGCAGTGCGCCCCAAGTACTAATAGTGATAACTACCACTTACTGAAGCTTAGTATGTGTCCGGCCTCGTTCATACATTGTGCTGATCCTATGGAGTAGGTACTGGCTTACCTCCAATTTACATACGAGAAAACAGAATCAGAGAGGTGATGGCCTGCTTCTAGTTACTCCTGCTACCATACAGCTCAGTGACTAAACGGAAGGATCACTCTGGTGGGCCCCACTGAAAGGCTGCAGTGACCCGGCAAAAGAAGGGCCCCGTGATGTGATGCTTCCTTTCTCTGGGATCCAGTCTGTCCATGTGGGAACTGAGGACAGGGCAGGACAGTGGTCCTCAGCAGGCTAGTACTGCCCATCAGAAGAGGTTTTGGAAATTTCTTGGGGCATGTTTGTCTTCTCATGTATTTCTGCCCAAGCCTTTGCATGTAGAAATAAATATTGTTTTATAATAAATCACTTTTCCATTTTCCCCTCATTTACATCATAGGATGTTATTTTTTATTCTTTAATTACATGTGTAGGCAGGTTGAATCACTGATGTTTTTTCATTTCAGGATAATGGGAGGAGTTAACTTTTTATTGAGAGGAAGCATTAGGTTAAGAACCATGGTTCTGTAAGGTTTGTAACAACCCCTCCAGTTGTGATAGTCTATGGTTTGAAGTTAGTCTTGGGGCTAGTGAAATACAATGCCTAGTATCCGAAGTGTTGGGATGACCTGACAGCCAAGGCCTGCCTCCCTGCCCCCTGATATAGAAGGATCTGGACGGCCTACACCCAGGGCACCCTGCAGCTAAAGTTCCGTTGCCACCATGTTAGGTCACAGAGGTTTCTCCGCAAAAGACCACATAGCTTTGGACTTTGGCCTCTTTCTTTTCTCTCCAGTACTAGCCTTGTCTGTATCATGAGGCTACAGGAAGGGATGCTCTTCTTTGCTCCTCTGGGCCAGAGGGATGAGGTCATGGAGGAGAGCCATTAAGACAAGTTGTGTGTCTCCTGACTTCCCTCACTTTAGCTCAGGTCATGCTAATGAGGTTCGAACCACAGATTTTTTCAGCTCCTTCCCTCCCCTTCATACTGGTGAGCTGTTCCCTACTCATTTACTGATTTAGAGGACTCTCCATCCTTTCTCCTTAGGCCAGCCCCAGCCATAACCCTTGAGTTTCAGTCAGATTGCTTGTTAGGCTGGCAGCTAAACTCAACTCCACGGCTGTGTCCTTCCAGAGCTTTTGCTAGCATCTCTTAACAAGACTCTCCTTAGAGCCTTCCTCTTAGCCTGCCAAAGTTGCCTCCAGAAGCAACTTCTTCTTCTGAGGCCTTTCTAAACTCACCGCTTCCCCCAGTCATTCCAGCCTGAATCAAGTCCTTGGTGGTGTTACGTGACCTCAGTTTCTCTGCAAAGCACGTTTTCTCTCTGGCACGCTGTCCAGTGAGTTCACTCTTACCTCCACAATTTTATCTCCATCATCCTCCCAAAAAGGGGGGCTTCTCAGTTGTCTTAGTGGTGATAAACATGCTCTCCGGAAAGTTCCATGAGGATAAGGACACATCAGTAATATTCACTGTCATCTAATCTGATCCTCCAAGCACAGATCCTGGTACCGAAAGAGCACTCCGTAAACGTATTCTAAGTCCCTGACTAACTATGAAGCCCACTGTTCCACTTCCTGTTCAATGTAATGGGGCTCATGGTATCTTCTTGGTCCCTAAATAACTATTAAATCTCAGGATTTTCTAAAAGGAGTCATGGATTCTGATCAGCATTGAGACCCAGCCTGGTCCTCACCAGGTCCTAAAAATCTCATGGCCCAAATTCGCAAAATCTTTGCCCTAGATCCACTTCTAGAGAGTTCTGCAAATCCCAAGGTATAGTCCAGCAAGGCCCATGCCAAGCATGTGCAAAACACAGCTTGACTTGGGGTGGGGTAAGAAATAAGAAGGGGCCCTTCTCCATTTTTATTCCCTGTCTTAGTGAGAGCTGGCTTAGACCTTCATTGCCCTGGTCTTTCAGAGCTGTCCATGGCTTGGGATTCAGTTTAAATAGGACTCTGCAGTTAAAATTTGATTCAAGCCACACAGTGTCTTTTTCTCCTCAGAAAATGGGAAAATAATACTGGCCTGTGAGTCACACATGGAAAGTGTTCATCATGATGCTGAGAAAAACTATTTCCAAAGGGCGTCCAGATATTACTGTTGTTTCCACTGTGCCCCAGGGGCCAAGGAGGATGATGTGCGCCCTCTGAAGGGGACAGCAAAATTTCCTACTACTTAGGGCCCTGCAGGGATTAGGAATGTCCTCACTCTGCTTCCTTAGAGTGTATACCCACAGGAGAGTGAGTGAAGTCTGTGACCTTGGGCAAGGTGATTCATGTGTTTGGCCTCAATTTCTGCGTTTTTAAAATAAGGGAATTGGACCTGTTGAGGACTCAGGTGCCTTCAAAGAGATGACATTGAAAACATATAGACTTTGAAACAGATCAACGCAAATTTCATTCATGCCTCTGCTACTTGGTGGCTCTGTGACTCTGAGCAAGATCAGTTCACTGCTCCCCGTCTCAGTTTCCCCATCTGTAAATTGGAGATGAAACCTGCTTCATTAAATGAGAGAGCATACAAGAAAACACCTAGCCTAGCATTAGAACTTAGCACTTAGTAGTTTCTTTCTCGTCTTCTTTCTTTCTCCCCTGCTCTGTGCGGCCATAAATTACTGTCAGTGGAGTGCTACAAACAAGTGTGGTGATGTCACTGCCCTGGGCAGCGTGTGGAGACACAGAGTAAGGCTGCTGCCGTTTGCTGCTGAAAGGGCAAAGAACAGTGCCTGCTCCAGACCACAGGAGATTTTCTTCTGAGAGGGTCTGGCCATGGATCCGGCTGCATTAGCAGGGTTCCTGCCTCCGTTCATTTCCCCTACACTATGGTAGACCCCAACTTTGCACTGATCCAATCCATAAGGTTGAGAGGTCAACCACTGGCGTTTTATCAATTTGGGAGATTAGGACTCACTTTTTTGACTCAAGGTGAGAGGTCAGAGTCTCCCTTTAAATCCACTTAAGAATTTCTATTTCTGGGCCTATTCAACAAGGAAATATGGAGTGAATGTCAGCAAATAGGCTCACATAGCCTCATTATCCATGGAATGTACGTTCCTGTTGCGAGAGTAGATTATGAATGCCATTGAAAACCAGGGCTTGTTTCTGTGGATTTCCGTAATTCCCCGCCGTGGGTGCTCTGCTTTGGTGCTCTTGCTAGAGAGCATATATTGCCTCCTCAGTTACTGACGACTGGAGCAGTGTCATTTAATGGTTAAGAAGGCAGCTCTGGAATTGGACTTCCTGAGTGTGAGTTCCTGTTCTTCCGTCTTCCTAGCTGTCTGACCTTAGCCAAGTTATTAATTTGGCCTGAAACAGATATAATAATAGTACTTGCCTTGTGTGGTTGTTGTGGGAATTAAATGAGATAATGGGTGTGAATCACTGAAAACCGTGCTTGGTGTAAAGCAAACATTCAATAAATGTTAGCTCTTATCAGGATTAGTATTAGCGTTAGGCTCACTATTATTATTAGGGCCCTTTGTGAAGGTATACCTAATTCTCTGTTAGATTCCATCCTGTTTTATAAAGGGGAGTTGTGGGGAAATGCTTTATATTTTATGTTTGCAATAAACATTTTAGCAATGAAATTTAAAAAAAAAGTCACCAAAATCTTTGTTCTAGCCAAAATGAAGCTTGTAGTCGATCTTGGGCTGGTTGGACTGCTGTCCCTACCTCTGTCCAAAATCCATTCAACATATATTTGTTGAGCACTCACTGTGTTTCAGGCACATCTGTAATTTTCTATTTTATCATATAGCTGTATAGTTTACCAATATATGGTTCTATTTCCCATCCCCTTAAATAATCGGTTTTATTTTGAACAATGTGAACACTTTTATTGGGGTTTGAGGGAAATGATAAATACCCTGGTGCTCCTATCTGAGGTTAGAACCAATGGAGAGATAGAACCAGGGGTCAGGTAAATGGAAATCAAAAAATTCAGCTTTACTATCATACAGCTGATGGGAGAACTTAGCTGAGGTTTGAGGACCTTACCAATGTTTAATTGAAACTACCCCCTGCGACATTTCAGGTCTGCCCCACAGGGGCAGCGCCCGCCCCACTAAGCCTCTGGGAAAGTGGAACAAGCAGATGGGAAAGCACCAGCCTGTGCAGGCAGGCAGGTCCCGAAAGAGAAGAAAGGAGGAGGCCAAGGCAAAGATGCCCTGGTTATTGATGCAAGCTCACCAGTTAAGTTAGTCTCTTCTCCAATGGGGAGCAAGGAGTAAGAGGTGAAGAAAGAAGCTAGGAGTGTTTAAGAAATCTCTCCACATGCATGGTAGGAGATTAAGTGTCCCCCTCCCCACAGCTTTCCCTAGCTTTTTGTTCTGTTCACCATTAAACATCTGACAAGCTGGGGATATAGCTCTGCCCTTTGGGTAAGGCGATCGGTGGCCTGTTGAGATTCTCTCCTTCATGGAGCCATTTCCCGATACACTTTTCACTGGGGGTATCTACTAGGATTAATGGTGGACAATGTCAATTGTTTTACTTCCAGAAACAGTTAAGAATCATACATTAATTATAGGTAGCCTGAAACCTGGATCAACATGGCTGGAGAAAAATGCAGAACCCTGGGGAATTATCTTACCTTATATTCATGGTAATGAACCTCAAGTGGGTTCTTACTGCTGCTGCCAGTTTATAATTCATTTCCCTAGTCCCTTCATTCTCCCACTCTCCTAGACAGCTGTTTTTTTTTAAGATTTTTTTTTCAAAGATTGTATTTATTTATTTGAGAGAGAGAGAATGAGAGAGATCACAGAGAGGAAGAGGGAGAAGCTGACTCTCTGCTGAGCTGGGAGGCCAATGTGGGGCTCCATCCCAGGACCCTGAGATCATGACCTGAGCCAAAGGCAGACGCTTCACTGACTGAGCCACCCAAGCGCCCTAGACAGCTGTTTCATACTCCTCTCTTCTCAGACTCCAATATCTCCTTTCCCATTCTCACTCTCAGCTGGTGGCCTTGCTTGCGATTGCACTGAGAAAATAGAAGCACTCATCAGAGATTTGTTATAGGCTCGAATCATTATACCTGTGCTCGTTATACTGTGCCTTGTTTATGGACGCACTGCCCCTGCTCCTAAGAGAGGCTCTCTCCCTGTATGTGAGAGCCAGTGACTTCCCCCCTCCATAAGGATAAGCAATTCTTCATGCTCCTACATCATCAATTTTTCTGTGTTTACTGGAGCTTTTCCATACTGAAACATTCTTCTATCCTAAAAACATAACAAAACAAAAACCTCGCTCCACTTCCTCCATGTACTGTTCTGTCTCTCTCTCCTGCTTACAGCAAAACTCCTTGGAAGAGTTATCTATATTCCCTCTCTCCAGTTTCTCCTGTTTTCTCAAGAGCATATTCTTTTGTTGTTTTTAAAGATTTTATTTATTTATTTGAGACAGCAAGAGTGAGAAAGCACAAGCAGGGGGAAGGGCAGAGGGACAGGGACAAGCAGACTCCCCTCTGAGCAGGGAGCCGATGTAGGGCTCCATCCCAGGACCCTGGGATCACGACCTGAGCGGAAGGCAGACACTTAACTGAGCCACCCAGGTGCCTGCATGAGCCCATTCTAATTAGCCGTTTGCCCTTATTCCTCTGTCAGAATTGCACTTATCAAAGCCATCAGCGACTTCCTCATTGCCAAATCCAATCACTGATTATCAGTTCTCATCTCATTTGTCCTATCAGCGGCATTTGACAAAATGTCTTACTTTGTCTTCCTCGAATGCTCTTTTCACTTGGTTGCAGGACACCACGTTCTACTTCTCTGGCTCTTCTTTTTCTAGCATCTTTGCTATTCTCACCTTATTTTCCTGACACCTAAACACTGGAGATTTATAGGGCTCAATCACGGGGCCTCTTCTCTTTTGTAAGTGCTACACTCATGTTGATAACTCTTACATGTATACCTGTAGCCTAGACCTCTTTATGGAACTCCACACTCATATATCCAGCCACTTACCAGGTATCTCCACTTGAATGTCTGATTGACAGCTCAGACTTAGCATGTCCAGAACTCTTGCCCTACTCCCCTAAAACTGCTTTTCCTAGTCTTAGCTATTTACCTTAATAATAGCCATTCCATTCTTGCAGTTGCTCAGGCCTTTTATACCTTGAAGTCATCTTTAATTTCTGTC
Source organism: Ursus maritimus (assembly GCF_017311325.1). Classification (NCBI taxonomy): domain Eukaryota; kingdom Metazoa; phylum Chordata; class Mammalia; order Carnivora; family Ursidae; genus Ursus; species Ursus maritimus. The sequence continues at coordinate 5,771,107 of NW_024423319.1, read as the reverse complement.
TTTATCTTACAATCTCAAAAAAAAAAAAAGTTCATCAGCAACCCAATTTTCTCTACCTTCAAAAGATGTCCATAATCTAATCACTTCTTACTGCCTCTACTGTCACTACTGTAGTGGAAGGCACCATTATTTCTTTCCTGCATTATTGCAGCTTATTAGCTGTCTCTGGCATTCTCTCTTGCCCCTCATCTTGCCTCCAAAGTTTATTTTCCACATCGTAGCCAGAGTGATTTTCTTTTCTTTTTTTAAAGATTATTTATTTGAGAGAGAGAGAGAGAGAGAGACTCTGTGGGGGGGAGGGGCAAAGGGAGAAGGAGAGAGAATCCAAGCAGACTCCGTTCTGAGTATGGAGCCTGATGTGGGGCTCAATCTCACGACCTGGGGCTCAATCCCATGACCCTGAGATCACAACCCAAGGCCAAACCAAGAACTGGATGCATAACTGACTGTGCCACCCAGGCACCCCCTCCAACTTTTTTTTTAAGTAGGCTCTACACCCAACGTGGGGTTTTGAACTCATGACCCCACGATCAAGAGTCACATGCTCTACTGGCTGAGCCAGCTAGGCGCCCCTGAAGTGATTTTCTTAGAACTTCAGTGATGTCATGTCATGCTCTGCTCAAACCTCCATTACCCTCAGAGTAAAAGAGCCATCTGTCCACTTCAAGGCCTGCATGAACTGGTTCCCTGTTACCTCTCTGCCCTTGTCTCTCACTGCTCTTCGCCTTGTTCACGCCTCTCCAACAACACAGGACATGTTGCTTTTCCTCAAACTCCCTGAGCCTAACCTCAGTGCCTTTGCACTTAATGTTCCCTCTGCCTGGGCCACTCTTATCCCAGCTATCTTCACGGCTTGCTTTCTCATCTCCTTCAGATCTTTGCTCAAATGTCACCTACTCGGTGAGGCCTTCCCTGACTGTCCTATCCAAGATGTAACCACTTCCCTCCTGCATTCCTTATTTCTGCCTAACACATAGTATAGTCTGACTCACTATATATTTTACTCATTTGTCTTGTTTATTAACATTCTCCATCTCCTCCTCCCATCATAAAAGTTACTTGAGGTATCAGAGCAGGGATTTTTATCTGTTTCTTCACTGTTCTATCCTTAATATATGACATATAGTAGATACTTAATAAATATGTGGTTTTTGAAGGAACTCAAGACTTAAAGCCCCAAGACTTTTAAACTTTAAAATCTCTTTTCCCCCCTCAAAATTTATGTTTAGCCAGTTTAAGCAATATAGTTCGCTAGAGTTTCTGCAATGAGATTTAACATCAAAATGAAAAGTCCAGGGGTGCCTGGGTGGCTCTGTTGGTTAAGTGTCTGCCTTTGGCTCGGGTCATGATCTCAGGGTCCTGGGATTGAGCCTCTGTCGGTCTCTGCTCAGAAGGGAGTCTGCTTCTCCCTCTCCCCCTTCCTCTCCCCCCAGTCGTGGTCTCTCTCTCTTAAATAAATAAAATCTTTTCAAAAAAATGAAGCATCATAGAGATGGTCTGAACTGGAATGCAAATCTTCCATTTTGAAGATTCTAGGAAGATTCAAGTCTAAAAAGCAAACCTGCTTGCTAAAGTACAAGGAAATAAAACTCCAGAAGAATTAGAATTAGACGTCAAATTCTCTTGCTTTTGTGAGTTAAAGTCCAAAGAAATTAGAGTTCATGACCTATGAATTTGAACTCAATTGGGAATTCAACTTCTGGCCAACATGGAGTAAAGGGGTTCAAATTTGCCCTCCTGGTAGAAACAACTAAGAGACTATACAAAATATATGAAACAATACTTTTCATGCACCAAGTTTCAGGCAACAAAGGACGGGGATCCCTGAGATATGGGGAACAAGGTTAGCCATAGGATAGCCCCAACTCACTGCCTGGGGAGAGATTCCAGGTCCAGGAGGGGGATTACAGCCAGAACCTGGCAGACTCCCTGAGCTGAGGGAATGGAACTTAGAGTCCTGGGAGACCAAGGTGGCAGGACAGAGTACTGGAGAGAGAGAGAGAGCGAGAGCGAGAGCGCGCAAGCGTGTGTGCACAAACATAAACACAAACCATGGAGATCTTCAGAGGGTCTCCTTCATGTATTTAGTAGAATACCTAGCAACACATGCATGGGCAGAAAATAGCAAGGCCAAGGAAAGAACCACCTGAAACGATTAGAAATAGCGGTGCTTGCCTGTCATACAGGGCCAGGATAGTGCCTGCTCCCAACCAATCAGACTGGAAAACTGGAAAACTGCATAATTCACAAGGCGTTGAGTGGATTACTCAGAAGCATCTTGCCTCAACAGTGGGGAAGAATTAGCTCTAGACTAAACACTGCTCTGGACCTGCCCAGCAAATCAAAAAGCAAAACCCAAAAGGATGAAACCATTTCCAAGTTACTGTGTCCTAGAACAAAGTTCAAGAATATTTATGGGAACGCAAAAATATACAGCTCCCAACAAGGTAAAACTCATAATGTCTGGCATCCAATCAAATATTACCAGGTGTGCAAAGAAGCAGGAAAATACAACCCATAATGAGGGGGGGGAAATCCATCCATCAAAATCAACCCAGAACTGACACTATGAGAAATGTTAAAGAATTTCCTTCAGGCAGAAGGGAAAATGATACCAGATGGAAATATGGGTCCACACAAAGGCATGAAGAGCACCAAAAAAGTAACTCAATGGATAAATGGACAAGATTTTTTTTTGTTTTCTTAGTATTTAAACTCTTTAAAAGATATTTAGTGGTTTAAATGAAATAGTAACAATGGGACGCATGACCGTGTAGAAGTGAAATGTATGACAATAGTAGCACAGAGGTCAGGAGGGGATAAATGAAAATGTAAATGGAAGAATTTCCCAGGATGATGTTAATGATGGTACTGTTTTTTTTTAAAGGATTATTTTTTTAAAGATTTTATTTATTTATTTGACAGAGATAGACAGCCAGCGAGAGAGGGAACACAAGCAGGGGGAGTGGGAGAGGAAGAAGCAGGCTCATAGCAGAGGAGCCTGATGTGGGGCTCGATCCCACAACGCCGGGATCACGCCCTGAGCTGAAGGCAGACGCTTAACCGCTGTGCCACCCACGCGCCCCAATGATGGTACTGTTTTTACCTAAGATTTGGAAGGCTCCAGGCTTTGAATTGCTGTGTTTTTCAAGCATTACCCTTCCTAGTCTTTTCCCCGAAAGTTTCAGTTAAGTTTCTAATGGTTGAATTGTCTCCTCATGTTTTTCCTCCTTTTCTACTTCTCTGCATGCTGGATCTGAGTGCTTTCCTCCCTTTTACTTTCTCTTTGCTCTCTGGCTTAGACATTTTTAAAAAGCATATTCTTCTAGGTTCTGTCTTGTGGGGTCTTCCTTAGTGAGTTATATGGAACATAAATTCTTATTCTTCTAAAGGCATCCACCATGCTGAGAAATCTTGTCCACTTTTACCTCCTTAAGTTGCATGGTCCCACTCAGATGTTTTCCCATCAAAACCAGACTGTATTATTGCCCTGGCTGCATCCCCTTTCATATGGTTCGTCCTTGCTATGCCTCTCCTTAGAGCCATAATCCCATAAATTTGGCTAGCATATTTCTTTAGGGTATAGACAATTACTTCTTGTTGTCTCTAAAACCTCTGTCATGTTGAAACTTACCGAGTACTTCTTTGGATACTTGATGCTGGTCCTCGATGTATTTCCTCAGTCCGATTTTCTGAAATCACTTCCTACAACTGCACTTCTCTTCAGTGGTGTCTCCCAATTCTCTTAGGGTTGTCATGCAAGTTGCGAGTTGCTACAACACGAGCAACTCACACTGTAGCTATGATAGAGTTTATTGAGAATATATTTTATACTCAAAGGAGTAGCAGAAGTCACAGGACCCCCTGAGTCCCCATAACTGTGGAACAGCTATTACACTGAAGGGTGTGTTTGAGCTCACAAGAACTGAGAGACACTTGTAGAGCAAAGTCCACTGTCATGGGTGTGTTATTTTAACATGTATATAGGCTTGGATAAAAGGGAGTCTTCTTTTTTATAACGTAACAATGAGGCTTCCTGGCCCAGGAAGTATATTTGAGGAATGTTTGAGGCTCAGTGAGGGTGTTTGCCTACCCACCCTGTGGGTATCATTCTCCAGGTTTCTCTTTAAGCTAACTCAGTGCTTTAGAACCAGTTCACTTTGCTGGGTAAAGATGATGGAAGCGAGTTACCATGACTTTGATGAACAAAGATTTGTCTCTTCTCAACAGTGGACTCAGTTGTTAGACCTGGGTGCATATACTTTTCCCTTTATAAATGCCTTAGTTTGTGTATGTATGTGTGTATATATATATATATCCTAAGACCTCAGCCTTTTTTAAAAATATTTTTTAAAGTGTGGTTTTTTTTTTTTAAATAATCTATACACCCAACATGGGGCTCCAACTCAAACCCCGAGATCAAGAGACATATGCTCTTCCAACTGAGTCAGTCAGGTGCCCCTCAGCCTTTTTTAAAAGACATTTTCCTTGTCCCTGAGCTTAAATCAGTCCATCTTTTTTTATTTGCCTTCCATTTTTTTTCTTAATTTTAAGACCGTGCTGGATCTGCATTAATTTCCAGAGCAAAACTGATTTCTTGATTCCAGGTACAGGCTTTCCTTTTTCCTTTTTGTTCTTTGAATCTAATTAATTTTATTTTTGAATTGTCAAACAGCAAAACTGACTTTTTTGGTGTACAGTTCTGTGAGTTTTTGTTTTTGTTTTTTTTAGATTTTATTTATTTATTCGACAGAGAGAGAGACAGCCAGTGAGAGAGGGAACAAGCAGGGGTAGTGGGACAGGGAGAAGCAGGCTTCCCAGTGGAGGAGCCTGATGTGGGGCTCCGTCCCAGAATGCCGGGATCACGCCCTGAGCTGAAGGCAGACGCTTAACGACTGAGCCCCCCAGGCGCCCCAGTTCTGTGAGTTTTAACACAGGTAATTCTCATAGCTATCACTACATTCAAGATATAGAATAATTTTACCATCCCCCCAAAAGTCCCTTGTGTTTATCTCCTTATAGTCACATGATCCCTTCACCCCTAACAGCTACAAACTACTAATCTGTTCTCTGGCCCTATAGTTTTGCCTTTTCCAGAGTGCAGAATGTCATATAAATGGAATCATACTGTGTATAACCTTTTGAGATTGCCTTCCACTCAACATAACACCTTTGTGATTTGTCCAAGTAGTGCCTATCAATTGCCTGTTCCTTTTTTGCCTGAGTAGTATTCTTTGGCATCGTTGTACCTACCACAGTTTGTTCCCCCATTCACCCACTTAAGGACATTTGAATTGTTTCCAATTTTTGGCTATTACGAATAAAGCTTCTATAAACATTCAGGTACAGGGTTGTTTGTGAACATAGGGACCACTAAGACATACATAGGTGAGTGTTTATAAGAAACTGCCAGACTTTTTCCAGAGTGGCTAGACCATACGTATTAAAGCATTCTCACCAACAAGGTTTGAGAGTTTCACTGGCTCAGCATCCTTGCCAGTATTTGGTATTAGTAATTTTCATTTGAGCCATTCTAATAGGCACATAGTAGTATCTCTTTGTTGTTTTTTTTTTAAGATTTTGTTCATTTATTTGAGAGAGAGCAAGAGAGCGCGCATGCGCGAGAGAGAGCACACACAGGAGAGGGAGAGAAGCAGACTCCCTGCTGAGCAGGAAGCCTGCTGCAGGGCTCAAACCCAGGACCCTGAGACCATGACCTGAGTTGAAGGGAGACGCGTAATTGACTGAGCCACCCCGGTGCCCCATCTCTTTGTTGTTTTAATTTCCAATGTATTTTATGGTTAATCATGTTGAACATGTTTTCATGTGATTACTTGCCATCCTTGTAACCACAATCTGGTTTTTGGTTGGTTTGGTTTGTTTCCTTATACATTGCGGATATTAATCCCTTATCAGATATGTGCTTTGCAAATTTTTCTCCTATTCCGTATGTTGCCCTTTCATTTTTCTGATTGTTTCTTTTGCTGTGCAGAAGCTTTTCAGTTTGATGTGTTCCCCTTTGTTTACTTTTGCTTGTATTGACTGTGCTTTTGGTATCACATTAAAAAAACTCACTGCCAAGAACAATGTCAAGAAGCTTTATCCCTATGTTTTCTTCTAGGAGTTTTATAGTTTCCTGTCTTACATTTAAGCCTTTAATCCATTTTGAGTTGATTTTTGTGTATGGTGTAATATAAGAAACCAACTTCATTTTTTACATGTAGATATTCGGTTTTCCCAACACCACTTATAGAAGAGATTATCCTTCTCTATTGTGTATTCATGGTGTCCTTTTCAAAGATCAGTTGACTGTATATGTGTAGGTTTATTTTTGGGCTCTCTATTCCATGCCTTGGTCTATGTGTCTATTTTTATGCCAGTACCACACTATGCTGATTACTGTAGCTTTATAGTATAGTTTGAAATCAGGAAGTATGATGCTTCCAACTGTGTTTTTCTTTCGCAGAGTTGCTTTGGCTATCCAGGGTCTTTTGTAGTTCCATATGAATTTTTTCTGTTTCTGTGAAAAATTCCATTGAAATTTTGATAGAGATTGCCTTGAATCTGGAGATTGCTTTGAGTAGTATCGACATTTAAGATTTTTAATTCTTCTAATGCATGAATGAGGGATATATTTTCATTTATTTATGTTTTCTTCAATTTCTTTCATCCATGTCTTATGGTTTTCAAAGTACACATCTTTCATTTCCTTGGTTAAGCTTATTCCTAAATATCTTATTTTTTTTAAAGATTTTATTTATTTATTTGACAGAGATAGAGACAGCCAGCGAGAGAGGGAACACAAGCAGGGGGAGTGGGAGAGGAAGAAGCAGGCTCCCAGCGGAGGAGCCTGACGTGGGGCTCGATACCAGAACGCCAGGATCACACCCTGAGCCGAAGGCAGATGCTTAATGACTGAGCCACCCAGGCACCCCCCTAAATATCTTATTTTGATGCTACTGTAAATGGGATTGTTTTCTTAATATCTATTTCACATAGTTCATTGTTAGTATATAGAAATACAACTGAGTTTTGTGTATTTATTTTGTGTTCTTCAACTTTGCTGAATTTTATTGTTCTCAGAATATTTTGGTAGGGTCTTTAGGGATATCTGTATATACAATCATGTCATCTGCAAACACACACAATTTTACTTCTTCCTTTCTGATTTGGACGCTTTTTCTTTCTTTTTCTTGCCTAATTGCTTTAACTGGGACTTCCAGTATTATGTTGAATAAAAGTAGTGAGAGGGGGCACTCTTGTCTTGTTCCTGATCTTAAAGGAAAAGCTTTCAGCTGTTCACCATTGATTATGATGTTAGCCATGGGCTTGTCATGTATGACTTTTATTATGTTGACGTACATTCCTCCTGTACCTAATTTGCTGAGTTTTTATCATGAAAGGATGTTAAATTTTGTCAAATGTTTTTCTGAGGCATATTTTGAAAGGATGATGTGGTTTTGTCTTTCATTCTGTCTGCGTGGTGTATCATGTTGATTGGTTTGCATATATTGAACTATTCTTGCATCCCAGGAATAAATCCCACTTGATCATGGTGTATGATCATTTTAATGTGCTGTTGAAGTAGGTTTGCTATTATTTTGTGGAGGAGTTTTGCAGATGTATGGACATACTCCTTTTGGGGAAGAGCTGGAGACTTGGTTTTATCACTGGGGCAATCTAGGGGGAGAAGATTTAGGGAGTTCTCATATACCCATTCAGGCTTCCAGATGACTACTAATTATGTGCCTCTTAAACTCCCAGGCGCAGGCTAATGAGAAGCTTGACCCTCAGGCAACAGCTGTGGAAGTGTGCGGTCAAACCTCTTCCAGGGAGAAGTTGGAGTTGCCCTTCTGCCCTTTCCCTCTGTGCTAAACCCAAGAAGATAGCCATAGGAAGTGCTCACACTTCTGTATAAAACCATCTCTTAGTTTAATGTGGTCCCACAAATGCCAAGCCCTATCAGCGCTCAGAGCTGGTGATTTGGGGGCCCGTCCCTCAGGTGACAGCCATAAAAATTAGGGTGCTCCATGTGTGGACAAGCTCCTTCTCATGGTGAAGCTGGAGGCTTGGTTTCATTGTTGGAGTCAGCCAGAGGAAGAAAGCAGAAGTGCCCACTGGCTCCTTCAGGCTCCTGGGAGGATCCCAGTCAGCACTCAGATAAAGGCTGATGAGACGTTGGACCCTCGGGTTGCAGCTGAGAATATATGTAGTCAAGCTCCTTCTAGGGAGAAACTGGGCAATTGGCATTTTCACCTGTTCCCTCTGCAATGAGCCCAGGGGCAATAGCCAAGGGAATTGCTCATGTGCACATTTAAAAACTGCATCTTTGGGGGTGTCTGGGTGGCTCAGTTGGTTGAATGTCTGACTCTTGATTTCATCTCAGGTCATGATCTCAGGGTCCTGGGATCTAGCCCTGCACTGGCCTCTACGCTCAGCGGGGAGTCTGCTTGGGGATTTTCGCTGTCCCTCTTGTCTGCCCCTCTCCCCACTTGCGTTTTCTCTCTCATCTGTCTCTCAAATAAATAGATCTTTTAAAAATACTGCATCTTTGTTTAATGTGGTCCTGGGTAACTCACAAATTTCAAGTGCCATTGGCTGTCAGAGCTAGGTAATTTGGAAGCCTCTGTTGCAGGGCAGTTGTAAACACTGGGGCACTAGACGTGTGGACAAGCTCTTTACAGGGAGAAGCTGAAGGCTTGGTTTCATTGTTGGAGCAAGCCAGAAGTAGAAGGCAGGGAAAATGCCCACAGGCTCTTTTGGGTTCTTGGGAGGATCCCAGTCAGTACTTAGATACAACCTGATTAGAAGCTGGGAATGTATACAAGGCATACCCCTTCCAGGAAGAAATGGAGATTGGCATTTCTTCCTCTATAATGGGCCTGGGGGATAATTGTGGGGAATGCTTGTGTGCCCATTTAAAAATTGTGTCTTTTTTAAAAATATCTGATTTGTGGGGCGCCTGCGTGGCTCAGTTGTTAAGCGTCTGCCTTCAGCTCAGGATGTGATCCCAGGGTCCTGGGATCGTGCCCCGCATCAGGCTCCCTGCTCTGCTGCAGCCTGCTTCTTCCTCTCCCACTCCCCCTGCTTGTGTTCCCTCTCTCGCTGGCTGTCTATCTCTCTGTCAAATGAATAAATAAAATCTTTAAAATAAATAAATAAACAAACAAATAAATAAATATCTGATTTGTGAATACCACTCCCCATTGGCTCTCTGAGCTAGATGATTTGGGAGCCAGTCCCTCCGGTAGCAACCTTCCTAGTTGGGGTGCTAGATATGTGGTCCAAAACCTTTGTTTTTTGGAGAGAAGCTTGAAGTTGGTGGATCACTCTCTTTTGTAGGGTGCTGTGCCTGGGGTGGATTTTATAGCAATAGTGTGTCTCAGCTTTTTCCACCTGTTTCAGTGTGGGTATTTTCTCAGTTGCCTGATGTGTAGGAGTCACTCAACTAGTTTCTGAATTTCTCTCGGAGGGAACTGATCCAAGTGTAGTTGAATATTGGGTGCATCATTGGGAAGAGGGAAAGTCAGAAGCCTCCTGACTTGCCATCTTGCCAATGTCCAAAAATCGACTTAGGTTACTGGTTTATTTTAATAGGATATAACTCAGAAACTGCCAGGTGGAAGAGGTGCATAGGGCAGGGTATATGGGAAGGCGTGTGGAGCTTTCATGCCTTCTCCAGTGTGCCACTTTCCCAGGATCCCCAAATATTGATTTTGTTGAAGAATATGAAAAGATCTGACCCCATGCAGAGATGTAGTTGGAAAGAGGAGTATTTTAATAGGCTCTTCAGAAGACCATAGGTAGTCTCCTTAGATACTACACCAACATTCAACATGTGGTATTTTTAGAGTTTAGTGACAGTGTGGAATCTGAAACCATATCATTGAACTTTGCATACTCTGCTACATTGCAATCTATAGGTCTTTCTTGCCCTTTTAATGGATTTTTTTTAACCCGTGTGTGATTTTGTTAACATCCTGCACTAGTTTAATCGCTTGAAAAAATATTGGTCTTCCAGAGGATGACACGTTTTAGCATACAATATCAAAGAATCTACAGTAGTTAATAGCACCACCAATTTCATTACAAGTCTTTAAGTATTGGACAGTTCTCGTGCTCACTGTGGTGAATATCTAGTTTTACCAAATTCCAATTTTTGCTTGAAACCTTGAATTTGACCATTGACAATGCTGTCAGATGTTTCCTTTGAAAGGATAGGTTATATTTGTTAATTTCTGAGAAAGTATCACCAAATACTCAAGTCTGAATACACCATAGTTTTTCCATACAATGGAATATTACTCAGCCATTAGAAAGGATGAATACCCACCATTTGCATCAACATGGATGGAACTGGAGGGGATTATGCTAAGTGAAATAAGGCAAGCAGAGAAAGACAATTATCATATGGTTTCACTTCTATGTGGAACATGAGGAATAGCACAGAGGACCATAGGGGAAGGGAGGGAAAACTGAAGGGGAAGAAATCAGAGAGGGAGACAAACCATGAGAGCCTCTGGACTCCAGGAAACAAACTGAGGGTTTCAGAAGGAAGGGGGTGGGGGGATGGGGTAGCCAGGTGATGGGTATTAAGGAGGGCACATGTTATGATGAGCACTGGGTGTTATATGCAACTAATGAATCATTGAACACTACATCAAAAACTAATGATATACTGTACATTGGCTAACTCAACATAATAAAAAAAACCACAGAATTTTTCTCTCATTCTTTCTTTTTTTAAGTGGGCTCTACACCCAACATGGGGCTTGAACTCATGACCCCCAGATCAAGAGTCACATGCTCTACCGACTGAGCCAGCCAGGCACTCCTCTCTCATTCTTTCAATTGAAAAATACATTTTATGAAAAGCAAGGCTAGTTTGACTTGCAACACAAACAAATGCACAATGCCTTTCCTTGATTCCACTATCGTACCTTAATATGCATCAGAAGTACTTTATATGTATTTCCCACTTTGTCGCAGAGAATATTAAGAAAGATGTGCAGGGGCGCCTGGGTGGCTCAGCCGTTAAGTGTCCTCCTTCAGCTCAGGTCATGATCCCAGGTTCCTGGGATCGAGCTCTACATCGGGCTCCCTACTCGGGAAGCCTGCTTCTCCTTCTCACACTCCCCTTGCTTGTGTTCCCTCTGTCACTTTCTCTGTCAAATAAATAAATAAATAAATAAATAAATAAATAAAATCTTTAAAAAAAAAAGAAAAGAAAGATGTGCATTCGAGGGTAGATATTTAATAAAATTAACTGCTGCATCAAGGACATTCTTAAGTGAAACTGACTTTCCCCCCTTCGAGTGCATGGTGGTAAAGAATACGGTAACTAGCTAGTGTAGTTTGGTGCTGCTGCCTTGATGTGTCCTAAGGCAGCAGCACTTTTACCCACCATTGCTTCTGCACCATCAGTGTCAATGTCAACACAGTGAAAAAGGAAACTGACTTTTTACTATTCTTATAAAAAGAGTCTTGACCTTATGGAGCCCTGAAAGAGTCTCGAGAACTGTCAGAGATCCCTAGACCACTTTGAGTACCATTACTCTAGCACTGCTATTAAAAGAATAATACAAGAATGTGTAACTAACAATCCAGTAACGTGGTAAATAGAAATAATTTTTAAAATACTTAAGGCAAGAAAAGAGAGAAATGAATATGCATAAGTAGAACACAGTATAATGGTAAATTTAAACCCTTAAGATTAGTTTTTTCCGTGGTCTTCAATACAAGTAGAACCCAACAGGTACTCCAAATCATTCTGCCAACATTTCAAGACCAACTCGCATCCCAGGGTGAGTGCAGTCTGGCCTTAATCTGAGACTTGTGCTTCAAATGAGGAGAATGGTAGGAACTAAGGTCACTATCTAAAGTCATGTGAGCAACAGGGTTAGAAAGGAATAAGATAGAAAATAAACCACCCCTACTTTAGTAAATGAGGATACCAGCTCAAACCACTTCACTTAAGAATCTATGAACAGACACTTTTCCAATGAAGACATACAAATGGCTAACAGACACATGAAAAAATGTTCAAAATCATTAGCCGTCAGGGAAATTCAAATCAAACCCACATTGAGATACCACCTTACGCCAGTTAGAATGGCAAAAATTGACAAGGCAGGAAACAACAAATGTTGGAGAGGGTGTGGAGAAAGGGGATCCCTCTTACACTGTTGGTGGGAATGCAAGTTGGTACAGCCACTTCGGAAAACAGTGTGGAGGTCCCTTAAAAAGTTAAAAATTGAGCTACCCTATGATCCAGCCATTGCACTACTGGGTATTTACCCCAAAGATACAGATGTAGTGAAGAGAAGGGCCACATGCACCCCAATGTTCATAGCAGCATTGTCCACAATAGCTAAATTGTGGAAGGAGCCAAGATGCCCTTCAACATGCAACTGGATTAAGAAGATGTGGTCAATATATACAATGGAATATTACTCAGCCATCAAAAAGAACGATTTCTCAACATTTGCTGCAACATGGACAGGACTGGAGGAGACAATGCTAAGTGAAATAAGTCAAGCAGAGAAACAATTATCATATGGTTTCACTCATTTATGGAACATAAGAAGTAGTAAGATCGGTAGGAGAAGAAGGGGAAGAAGAAAGGGGTGGGTAATCAGAAGGGGGAATGAACCATGAGAGACTATGGACTCTGGGAAACAAACTGAGGGCTTCAGAGGTGAGGGAGGTGGGGGATTGGGAATTAAGGAGGGCATGTATTGCCAGGTGCACTGGGTGTTATACGCAAGTAATGAATCATGGAACATTACATCAAAAACTAGGGATGTACTGTATGGTGACTAACATAACATAAAAAATTATTATAAAAAAAAAGAATCTAAATTCAACCCTATAGGTGAAGAACTAAGATACGCACAGAGTATGTCCAAGAAAGGAAAATCATTTGAGTACAGAGAGTCTCAAGCTTCAGGAGAGTTTTTGTGATTGGCATATTCATTAGTCTTCTATTTAAAAGCAAATCCAAGGACAGACAGGATGGGGTGAGGAAACATTCTCTAAATTCCCCTTCCCAAAAGATAAACTGTCTAGTTTATTGGACTGGACAGTGCTAGGAGTTCATCAATAGTATCTTCACTGGCCTTCTCCATTGCACAGGTGTGTCTGTCTCATTGATTGGTTGTCCATCAAATCTGAATCTAATCTGTCTCATTGACAGGTTTCGTCCCTCACAATATGCCTTCATCAGTTTGTTGAGAGGTGTTTGTCATTTATTTTGAGCTGAATCACAGATCCATCTTAGAATTATAGCACAAAAGAATTGGAAGTGACCTTGTAGTCATTTTATCTAACCTCCTACCTGGTAGAGAAATCTCTGCAGTATCCACACCTGGAGGTCATTCAGTAGGTACTGAGAGATTTCTGATAATAGGAAGCTCACTAACTTGTGAAACAGGCCATTTCAATTATATTCAGCTTGATTTCTTAGTAAATTCTTCCTTATATTGAACCAGGACTCCTTGGAATTTTCATTTCAACCTGGGTACCCATTCTGATGTTCCCAGAATAAGAATGAGCTTACCGTTTTTTCCAGATGGCCTGCTGCTTTGGAATTAATGTAGCAATTCTTTGTTTTTGATCCTATATTCAGATTTTCTTTGGAAAACTAAGCACTGAAGCTTCTGGCAGGTGCCTTTGAAGAGTCTGTAGTGAGCAAGAGAGAAATACCTGAATCTATTAAACATCAATATAGTGGACATAGTTGGATGGCTACATAGCACCCGTTCTCCCTCTTACTGTTTTATAACAGACCCTGGATTTTATTCAGATGTCCATCCTCCAGTCCCCAATCACAATAACCCAAGTGACTCAGGGCTTGGTGACCTTGTCCTCAGCTTTAGGAGTGGGTCCTGATTGTTTTAGTCAATCAGGATAATCCAAAGCTCCTTGCAGGTGGTTGGTTTAGAAATAAAAATTAAGCAATAGAAATTAAATTGAAGGTAAAAGGAATGGGGCCTTTGTTTGTAGAGCAGTCGAACCAATTATAAACTTGGACTTTGGCAATAACCCTAGATTTTTTTTGGCCCAGTGTTAAGGAAGGAAACTAACATTTGTCGAATGCCTATTATGTGCCAGGCACTTTCCTATATGCCAAGTAATTTAATCCTCACTGTGAAGCAGGTACAAGTTTCCAGTTTGGAAAGTGAGGCTCACTGAGGTTATATGAATTGCCTAGGATCACACAGCTAGTTAACGGTAGAGGCAGGATCCAGTCTTGATCTGGTTGCCTCCAAGTCCAGTGCTCTTTCCATTACATTCTTGGCAAACAATTCTTTCCAGATAATTCTAGTTCCTATGCCAGAGAAAGCTGTTCAAAGTCTCAGGCAAAGACTCTTCTTCTATAGTGTTAGTATTTTGTAGTGGTTAAAAGTATGGACTTACATAAACGTTGGCTCAAATTCTGGTGCCAATTATTCAACTTTTTAAAAAATATAAAATACTTCTTCACACTGAAGCAAGCCTATAGCATTCACTATCTTTGTGACCTTGCATGAGCTGCCCTCTCTGAGCTTCAACGTTTCTCCTTTGTAAAATGAAGATAATTGCCTCCCAGTGTTGTTGTGAAGATGAATGAGGTAACACTTGTAAAATTCCTGGAATATAGTGAGTGCAGCGGTGAATCAAGAGTGAGGTGGTAGGAGTGGTCTGCCACAGAGCAGAGGAGTATTTTATCACTGATTTTGTTTAGAATTTTGGGGTCATGGCAATAAGAAAGGGCATACCAAGTTTAGTCAGTATTATTTAAGTCCTCTACAGACAATTCCTGCACTGGGAGCATACCACTCGCAAAGCTCTGCCCTTGGTAGCTTTTCAGTGAATATATGCCATTTATTATCTTACAGTGAGGATTGGAACTTTGAACAAACTTGGTCTTTGGAGTTTGGATTAAAAGACATTCATTCCATTGGGTATAGCCTTTGGCTTAGGATATTGATGGGATTTTTAAGTTAAAAATTATATAAGTGGTATAGTGGAAAGAAAACACTATCAAATGAGTATTACCTTCCCTCTTAACCATGGGATCTTGAAGATGAGATTTGTTGACCATTCTAAAAGTGTTTAGGGAATGTCCTTTTACCCTGTTTCCAATGGCAGTCCCATTGCATGGAGTACAAGAATAGTCAAGTGGTTTTATGTTGGGAAAGGTGGGCAAGGAGGGCTTTATGTAAATAATCTCATTGAATCTTCTTGGCAACCCTGTGAAGTAATTGCTGAGGTAAGGGTATTCTCTCATTTTTGCTGAGGAACAAACAGATTTGTGAATGAGGTTTAGGAGAGGGGAATTTTATTTCTCTGATCTTTCACTTTCCAAAGTAGGCAAGGACCACTAGTTTGCTTGAAACTTAGAAATGGCTTTAAATTATATACTGATTAACTATGGACTATGAGAAACAAACTGAGGGCTACAGAGGGGAGGGGGGTGGGGGAATGGGATAGACCGGTGATGGGTAGTAAGGAGGGCACATATTGCATGGTGCACTGGGTGTTATACACAACTAATGAATCATCGAGCCTTACATCGAAAAACGGGGATGTACTGTATGGTGACTAACATAATATAATAAAAAATCATTATTAATAAAAAAAAATATAAAAAATAAAAACATTCATGAAATTAAAAAAATAAATAAATAAATTATATACTGATTAGAGTCTGTATGCGGTTTAGATTGGCTGGGCTAACAAAGCCTGTGAGTCAAGAGTAGACACTCATGAAGTGGTTTGAATAATTTCCTATTCCTAGTTGTTCTGTATTACCATCTGCCTCTACTATGCAGTAGTGAGGTTCCTCAGAGCCAGGGCCTATACTGTTCATCCCTGTATTCAGATTGATTAGTAAGGTTTTGTATGGTGTCCTTAGAAACAATCTTTAAGTAGAGGGGGTACAACGTAGGAGAACAGAAATCCTCAGGTCATACTTCAGCCCTACACCCCTTTTGTCTCTCAAATCCTGGAGCCTCTCTAGGCATCAGTGAGGTCCCCATATAACCATGAAGAATTAGAAGGAAGCAACTCTCCTAGACCAAGAGGAGGAGAGACTGGTACAACATTGGGCACACTTTCATGAAAGGCTGGATCTACAGGCAGAAGGTCATTTGGTCAGATGCTTAGGCTTTGACCTGGAAGTCATCTGGCCTTTCCCCACAACACACCCTGGGCTTCATATAAAGACAGGCCTCTGAAGACGACACCTTTTTCACTGTATCCTGAACTACGTGCCCCAACCTGCCTGTCTCTACTTGCCAACTTATTCCTAATTTTCCCAGTTTCTGACCATGTAACCCATCTTCCCCAACAGAGTTTCATCAAGACGTAATTTTAGCATCACTTCCTCAACTCTGAACTTTATATTACAAGTTTGGCCATGATTTGAATTCTCCCTCTGGTTACTCCATCATTGGCTTTTGATCACAAGAGAAGAAGCTACTGGTAGTGCAGGCCATCTTAGAAGGTCATCTTCCTCAACTCTGAACTTTATATTACAACTTTGGCCATGATTTGAATCCTCCCTCTGGTTACTCTGTCATTGGCTTTTTTTTTTTAATGATTTTTTATTATATTATGTTAGTCACCATACAGTACATCCCCGGTGTCATTGGCTTTTGATCACAAGAGAAGCAGCTACTGGTAATGAAGGCCAAATGTGAAGGCAAAACCTCATGGGATCATGAAGTGAAGATTATTTGAGGTCTCTGGAAACCTAAAGATGCCTTGGGATATGTTTTTCTAGAATTTGATTTCAAAATCACATATATAAGATCATATAATCTGCAAAAGAGATAGCTTTACTTCTTCCTTTCCAATATGTATGCCTTTTTATCTTTTCCTTGCCTATTTGCCCTAGCTAGAATCTCCACTATAATGTTGAAAAGAAGTGGCAAGACCAGACATTTTTTTGTCTTGTTCCTGATCCCCTAGGGTAGGCTTTTGCTCTTTCAGTCTTTAAGTATGATGATAGATATGGCTTTTTCGTAGATACCCTTTTTAGATTGAAAAACTGCCCTAGTTTTTAAATCATGAAACTATGCTGAATTTTGTGAAAGCATTTTGCTGGGACCATCGAGGTGATCATGAGTTTTTATCCATTGTTCAGTTAATATGATCTAATAGATAGACTGATTTTTGCATATTGAAATGACCTTGCATTCCTGAGTTAAATCCCAGATGGTCATAGCGTATAATCCATTTATATGTTGCTGTATTCTGTTTGCTAGTATTTCATTAAGGATTTTTGCATCTATATTCATAAAAGATATTGATCTGTAGTTTTCTTGTGATGTCTTTGTTCGGTTTTGGTATCAGATTAATACTGGCTTCATAGAATTAGTTAGGAAGTGCTCTTTGCTATTCTATAGTTTTGGAAGAGTTGTGAAGTATTGGTGCTAATCCTTTTTTTTAATGTTTGATATAATTTCCTAATTAAGTCTGGAATTATCTTTATGAAAAGTTATTTTTTAAAGATTTTATTTATTTGACAGAAATAGAGACAGCTAGCAAGAGAGGGAACACAAGCAGGGGGAGTGGGAGAGGAAGAAGCAGGCTTCCAGTGGAGGAGCCTGATGTGGGGCTCGATCCCAGGACTCCAGGATCACGCCCTGAGCTGAAGGCAGACACTTAACGACTGAGCCACCCAGGCGCCCCCTTATGAAAAGTTTTTGATTACCAATTCAGTCTTTTTTATTTGTTATGTGTCTGTTCAGCTTTTCTATTTCTTCTTGAGTCAGTTTCAGTAGTTTGTGTCTTTCTAGGGATTCATCCATTTTACCTAAATTATATAATTTGTCATCATACAGTCGTTCAAAGAATTTCTTTATAATTCCTTTTCTTTTAGAAGGTTGTCGGTAATAGTCCCTCTTTCACTTAATTTTGGTAAATTAAGTTTTCTCTCGTTAGCCTAGTGAAAGATACATCAATTTTGTTGATATTTTTGGAGAACCAACTCTTGGTTTTGTCAATCTTCTCTATTGTTTTTCTATTCTCTTTCCTTGATTTCACTCTAATACTGTTTTCCACCCTTTCCTTTTTCTTATTTTGGATTTGGTTTGCTCTTTTGTTTTCAGTGTCTCCTGGTGGAATGTTAGGTTCTCAACTTGAGATCTTTCTTCACATTTAGCTTATTTTTTACTGCAGTAAATTCCCTCTATGCAGTGCTTTGGCTACATCCTCTACATTTTAGTATGTTGTGTCTTAGTTTACATTCGTGTCAAGTATTTTTTTTAATTTCCCATGTTATTTCTTCTTGACCATTGGTTACTTAGTAGTACTTTGTTTAATTTTCACATATTTGTAAATTTTCCAAATTTTTTCTGTCATTAATTCCCAATTTCACATAATTGGAATTGTAGAATGTACTTCTTCCAGTTTCAATTCTTTTAAATTTATTGAGGCTTATTTTATGTCCTAGATTAGGATCGATCCTGGAGAATATTACATGTTCTCTTCAAAACAATGCGTGTTCTTCTCTTGTTAGGTGGAATGTTTACAGATGTCTATTGGGTCCAGTTTGTATATAATGTTGTTCAAGTCTTTTGTGTCCTTGCTGATTATCTACCTGGTCATTCTGTACATTATTGAAACTAGAGTATTGAAGTCTCCAACTAGTGTCAAATTATTTATTGGGAATCCTTAACTGCATTATTCCAGAAGTCCTGCCTCTCAAATAGTATTTTTATACATAGAAACTTCTCTAGAAAATCATCTTGCACCTGTCACCTTTCCTTATTTAGGCAAATTTGAATGTATCCGAAGACTCAGGCTCCCTAGAAGTGATCTAGAAGTTTAGAGACCAGGTGACATGAATAATAACCTCAGAAAGTGGTTGTGTTGAGTCAGTGATCTTCCTGGAATATTCCATTGTTTTGGGGTTTTTTTTTGTCTTGTTTTGTTTTTTTTTGACAAAGATCACCAAGGTACTTCTGTTGTCAGGCTAGATAACTTATAGTGTCAGTTGCTATCTATATGATCATGAAAGAACTGGAGGGTGAATGTATCTGTTTGGCAGGAAGGAACACCCTGCCTACCTGGTCTACCTTCGAGTTGCATCCACTGCACACATTTTAGCAATCTTGGCGGTAAATCTACATTTACCGCCAAATCTTGTCTTACATGACTCTGTATATAGGATCCTAGAAAAATCTGTGTTGATTTGGAAATGTTTTTAGACATGATGAAGAGAAAAGTCTCCTGCATTATGAATGGGGCTGTTATTGATTTGATGCCCAATGTCTGTTTTCTTGAAAAATTTATATAGTGCCTTCAGCAATCAAAGCATTCTGCTAGTTTATTGACCCCAGCTCATCAAGCACTTCTCTTCCCTTCTCAAGAAAAATGAGGCACTTTGCTTCTGATAAAGGACCACTTAACTGTGGTCTCTGCATAATATTTGAGAATTCTACTTGTTTCTATTACTCTATATGTATAAACTTCATGGAACAAGGATCTTCGAAATTTTAGCTATTTAAGGTCTTTGTGATGTTGCCTTTGTGTTGTGATGATAAGCCCATGTTAACAAAGATAAAATAATGTTTGAGTATGCTTCAGTGAAATTCTTTGGCTATCTTATCCCCAGCCAAGATGTCTTATGCTGATAGACAAAGTGTTCCAAGGGATCTACAGTGAAGAACTCCCATGAACAATATAGTGATTCATCAATTCCATACATCACCTAGTGTTCATCACGAGTGTACTCCTTAATACCTATCACCTATTGCACCCATTTCCCCACCCTTCTATTGTACACCTGAAGCTAATATAACATTGTATGTTAACTATACTGGAATTAAAATTTAAAAAAAGAAACTCCTATATACGTCAGAAATGTCATCACTTCCTGGGATCCGTTCAATAATACTTAAGGAAAACACTTCCTCCCCATTCCCCAGGCAATGGAAGACAGACTTCTGTCATCTTTTCTATCTTTAAAAGATAGGTTAGGGAAGGAAATTCTGCCCCTTTGTCCATTCTTCTACTTGCTTCTATCTAATGAAGGAAGGATATACTAATATGATTGGTGATTGCCTGACATCCATTGAGCCACACTTAACAAATGAGGAAAGTAACAGTGATTCCAAAACAGGATTAGTATTACTGTTTCTCTCTTTCTCCCTTTAACTGCCTTATTCATGGCTTGGTAAATGTGTAAGCAGTTATCTGCTACCATGTGTAAGCACACATACATGTAAGCATACCTGGGGCAGGGCCTACAGCATGCCTTCTGTATGGAAACTAGATCTTCTCTCACTCTCACTCTTGCTCTCACTCACTCACATTCTCTCTCTCTCTCTCTCACACACACACACGCACACACACGTTCACACACACTTGTTCGCACTGTTGCTGGTGACTGTGGTAACTATATGGGTAAGGCAGACCTCTGGTCTTTATAAATGGCTTTATAAGTCAGGATCTACCATATAGATACAGCTCTCTGCACAGACAGGTCTCAAAGTCTACTTTCAGCAAGGTAATAGGAAGATGCTGTTTTGATCTCAAGATCCAGCTACATTCTCCAACCTAGCTTTAGCAAGAAAGCTGTATGTTTGGGGGGTTATCGAGCACTTGCCCTGATCACTAATAAAGCTGATACTCTGATTCCCATTTAACTATCAGTCACCATGAAGAATTTTTTTTGCATTAGGCTGAACCCAGAATGGAGAAGGGGTGAGACTTAGTTCTTTCCTCCAATTAACAATGGTTACTAACAATCCATTCCATAATTCTCTGTTTTGACAGCTCTAGTAAACAACTTATTGAAAAGAGGAAAAGACTGTATGGGTCTTTGAAATGGCAAGTCTTCGAGTTCCTTGACATCTTTACCTCTGCCCAGATCAACCATGATCTACTGTGGCTTTGTACTC
Source organism: Ursus maritimus (assembly GCF_017311325.1). NCBI lineage: Eukaryota > Metazoa > Chordata > Mammalia > Carnivora > Ursidae > Ursus > Ursus maritimus. The sequence goes on along the minus strand of NW_024423319.1, from coordinate 5,750,213 downwards.
ACAAAATAAATTGAATCTAACATCATGATGGGGGCTGTTTTTATCCCACCAAGACTCTGACTCCAGCAACCTCCACCCCGGAGCCTGATTCAACCAAATCCTATATATCTGGTAAACAAACCTGGTATAAGATATGATCTCATCTGGAAAGTACTGAATAATGATAAGGATGATTGTACACAGCTGTACTCCTGACAGAGAAGACCTATACCCATGAGCTTATGGGTATAAGGCAACTTATAAACAATACCACCACTATGGTCCTTTCAAAATAGTGACTAAAGTCACCTAGACTTTTAGCAATTTCATGTTTTAAATGATCATTTCGAGTGACATCTTCACCAGGATCAGGAACAGGATGGGGTGACCCACGTAATCCTTTTATACCCCTTCCCTACCATTCTTAGAGGTCATTCTTGTTTTCATCACCAACATTGCCTTTTCACACAGTGCTGGCATTTTTCCAGCAGTGATGGATATTCTTCTCATAACACATTTAATATCTTGCATCTGTCTTCCATAGCATCTGCATTACGAGATGCTGTAACAAATTACCACAAAATTGGAGGCTTAGCAAAACAGAAATTTACTCTGTCATAGTTCTGGTTTAGCTAGAAGTCTGAAATCAAAGTGTCAGCAAAGCCACATTCCTTCCCAAGACTCTAGGGGAGAATCCTTCCTTGTCTCTTCCAACTTCTGGTGGCTATGGGCATTCCTTAGCTTATCACAGCATAGCTCCAGTTTCTGCCTCCCTCTTCACATCGTCTTCTCCCCTGTGTCTCCCTTTGTGTCTTCTTTTCTGTCTATTATAAGAACACTTATCAGATTTAGGGCTCACCCTAATGCAGGATGATCTCATCTCAAAATTCTTACTTTAATTACATCTACAAAGACCCTTATTTTAAGTAAGGTCACATTCTGAGGTTCCAGGTGAACATATCTCTTTTGGGGGGGGGAACGCCATTAAACCCCCTACAGCGACCAAGCACCATTTTGTATTTTCAGAAACTTGTTCTATGCATGGAGCCCCTGGTTTGTATTCTGAGTTTTGAGGGTGTTCTTTCCCATTTATAGTTACACTCAACTCTGAGATCTGCCACTTCATACTGTTTTTCTAGCTTTGATCTTTGGCTTCTGTATCAAGATTCTTTTGGCTACAAACATAGATGGCTTAAACAAGAAAGGGGGACTTACTGGTTCATGTTAATGAAAGTCAAGGTATAATAATGGCTTCAGTTGTAGCTTGATACAGAGGCTCAAGTGATAATATTAGGGCAACTTTCTGTGAATATCTTAGCACTGCTTTTGTCTTTGCTCTTTTTTCCAGATTGGCTCCTGTTTTTGTAACAAGTTGGCTGAAGCAGCCCCAAGTTTCACATTCTCATACAACCAAAGTCAGTGGGGGGAAAAAAGTAGTTCTACCTCTCAGAAATCTCAGTAAAGGACTCATGGCTTCTCATTGGTTCAGAGTAGGTCACATGCCAATCCATGAGGTAATCACTATGGCCAGGGATATGCTGATTTGCTTGGGCCAAACAAGTTCCACTCCTAGAACTGAGAGTGGAGGTCAATTCCAACCAAACCAAATAGACTGAAAGTTGGGCAAAGTGGATCATGAAGCAAATGATGAAATTATATTTCTGTAAGACTGGAGAATGAATATTGTGGGGGTATCAGTGTCCACTGCAGCTTCCCTCTTAATAGTGACTTGGGTTCTGTCTTTGGCTAAGCTATCATTTGCAGTGCTGGATAAATATATCATTTCAGTCCATGACTTCATGGTATCTTAATGAAGCTGAGTCCTGAGATTTGCTTAGGCTTTCTGCCAGAATCACTGCCTATGGGCTACACAGTCAGTATGTTCTGCTCAGTGCCCCAAATATCACGCACGTATGAAGAGGATACCTGGTAGAACTTTTCTTCTGTCCTATGTTCAACAGGTGTCCAAAACACAGCCTGGCTTTCCTAAAAGTAAGGATTGAGTAGATTTTCAGAGCTAGTGCTCTCTCTAGCAGTATGTCATTTGGTTTTCTTTGTGGATGTGATTCTGGGATGAGCGTTAAAACCAAAAACTTTCTATCTGGGTTATCATGGAACCCTAAAAACCCCAAAGGACGTATCAAGTTGAAATTCTATGACAGAGCTAATCCTAAAAAATCGAGTACCGTAATCAGTCATGAGACAAGATGGTTCCTCTAGGCTCTTAATATTGCCTTATATTGTGTGAGCAATTCCTGCCTGCATCTATTTCAGCCACAAACTGCCTCTATAATACACATGCACCCCGGCCCAGGGATTCTCATGCACAAAAGAATGGCTCACTGTGTTGTGTCGGAAGTATGTGTCTGTATTCAGTAAGGGCAAATTCAATTAGAGTAAGCTAGGAGGGGGAAGATTTGAAGAGCATCTAAAAATACTGAAATGCCTCAATTGCTGCTGGCATCCAAAAGAGCAACATCTCCTTGCTTATTTGGTTAAGTGGGTGAGGGGTGACGTAAATTAGTACAATAAAATAATAATTACTGTTTATTAGTTAATGGCTATATGATAGGCAGCATACTAATGCCCCATTTAAATTTTTAGCAACCCTATGAGGTGGTTATAATTACTGTTTACTAGCCTGGACTGAAAGAGATAGAGATGGGACAAAATTGAGGAAGAATGACTTCAAGGCAGAGCGTGTATGCCAAGGCTAGAAAGGATTAGCCTACCACCCCCAAAGGGCTCAGAGGTCCTAATATTTACATGAATACCTCCTTTGAAGCCTGGTCATGTTGATGGTCATGTTGATGACCACAGTAGAGATACCTAAACTTTCTTGGAATTCTCAGAGGATTGGAATGGGTTTATAATGTAAGACTTGAAAACCCACCAACTGACTTTGTACTCTAGGAGGACCGGAGGCTACTCCTTCAATAAGGGATGCACTAGTGATGGAGACATTAGTATCTTTGAGTTCAGCGATGGTTGTTATTTGTAGGCTGGGTTTGATAGTATGAGATTCTACCGTGGAAGTGGGCTCCATAATATCAATGTGGATGATGAGATGCTGGCATTACAGAAGCTAGATGGTAACTCTGGGCCACCAACCATTATCAAAATAAAAGGTAGCAAAAATGGAATGGTAATCAGAATGCCTTGACACAGAAATCTCTGGCAATCAAGATAGATCATGCTGGTCCTAAATGGGGAGTCAATGAGAGTATTGCTTAATTTGGTTATAATAAAAAAATGGAAAGCTTCTAATTGAAAGGTTGCTGTCAGATGCCACAATGGAAGATTGCACTCCCTCACACAATTTCCAGATTAAATCAGTTCATAGACATATTGATTCAAATGATGCTGGGTCACCTCACATATAAACAGTGACTGTTCCTTTGATGTTTCCCCAAAGAGGCCGTTAGCCATTTTCCAGGATAGTTGTACACTGGACAAAAGGGGATATTTGGATTCTAAAACTGTCAGAGGTTTAAGCTGACATTGATCACAGAGGATGTAAAACATCCTTATGTTCCTCTGATTAGTGTGGAGTCTCTCCGAATCCACAGAAGGAAGGGAGTTTCAGCCCAAGCCCATCTCACAGTGGGTCAGTGGGTCCACATACCTACACTGTGGCTCTTATCTGATCTTTTAGAATATATATATAATTGGGCTACACGTTCTTAGATGCTGGAAGCCTCCTTCAGTTGTTTCTCTGATCCATGGATTAAGGATCATTATAGCAGAAAGGACCAAGTTAGAACCCATCGACCTTTCCCCACCAGAAATTTAAAACAGAAAATTATCATATTCCTAGAGGCACTGCAGAAATTAGTGTCACCATAGAAGATTTTGAAAATGTGGTCTTTTCTCTCAGTGGTCTCTGTAAAACCACATGGTTCATGGCCAATGACAGTGATTACTGTAAACTTAACCAAATGGAAGCCCTGATTGCAATTGCTGTGCTGGATGTAGTATCTTTATGAAAGCAGATCACCCTAGTTTCTAGCACTTAGTGTACAGCTATTGATTTGGAAGAACGCTTTCATCTTGATGCGTATCAGCAGAGAGGATTGACAGCAGTTTACATTGGAAAGACAGTTTCAAACACTCTCTTTCCTCAGCACTGTGTGAACTCATGTTCATAGACAGAATATAGTCCATAGGAACCTTGAATTATCTCAAAATTCCTGAGAAGTTATTTCTGTCCACATCATATTAATTGGACCTGCTGAGCTGGAGTGGCAATTCTCCTAGACAATTGAGTAAGACACGGGTCCAGAAGGTGGGAGATAAACCTCATAAGGATTCATGGTCTTGTCATATCGGTAAAATTATAGGATGGTCTGGAACCTGCTGGGATATTTTCCCCAAGGACAAATTGTTGAACCATGGACCCATACCACCAAGAGAGGAGGACCTCACTTAATTTGGCCCTAATAGGAACATAATAGTACAGACCTCCAGGGCTCTGGAGGAAGACCATGACATCCATAGCTCAGGAATGTTCTGTTTAAAAATGTATCAGAGAAGAGCCACAGTGTAGGTGTGTGGACTCACTGACCCACAGATTCCCACTGACTCTTGGCTCAGGTCTTGATCTCAGGGTCATGAGGTCAAGCCCCACGTCAAGCTCATGCTCAGCACAGAGTCTGTTTGAGACTCCCTCTCCATCTCCCTCTGTCCCTCCCCCTGCTCTCTCTCTCTCTCTCTCTCAAATAAATGAATAAATCTTTTTTTAAAAAAGAAAATAAGATATTGGAACAAATAAGCTTCCAAATTCTCATAAGATATTTAATTTCATGAAAGTACAAAGAATTTGATTTCCTAACAGCTATAATTAACTTCAAAAATTTCTGATTTTCTAATTTTTATTTAATATTTGAAGTAATTTTATTTATATAATTTGTGGTGAACTCAGTCATGATTTCATTTTGATAAATAAATAACATGCTAACTAAAACATGTATTTAGGGAATGAGTATCTTTTTTCTATTTCACATAAAAGCTCTAGCTCTTGGGCTAGTGGTGGCCCTGAGTGGGTTACCTTTGGTGACACAGATAAGGAGATTGGATAAGGGAGAAGAGTACAGGTAGATGTAAATTACTGTTAATATTCTATTTCTTGTTTGGGGTGGTAGGTTTATTGGTGTTCAATTAGGAGTAGATATATAAATAAATGAAAACACATGTGTGAACTAGTGATGATAAAGTATCATGAACTGAAAGTCATAATGAATTAGGTTTTATGTACTAGAGGTCTATCAGAAATATGTTTGTGGAGCAAGATCTAAAGAAATTATGTTCCATGTGCAACAAGAGAAATGATACGGTACACAGGGACTTGTATCAATCCTAAAAGTTTAAACTTTACCTTTGCCCTCCTTTTGCCCCAATAAAGAAGGATATAAATGTAGAGCAGTTTACAAGAATCCCACCAAGCAGTCTGGGTGGGAAATTTATAGAGTGTGAGTAGCTCATGGGCCTGTTTCTGGCAGGCTGGGGAAGTGTTTCAAAGGAGCATCACACTGGACAGATGAACCATGAAAGGAGCCAAAGAGAGTAAGAAGGATTGGTGGATTGGTACCAGGACCACAAAACAAAGGAACTAATTAATCTCTATCAGAGATGGCAATATGTGGCAAATATCTCTTGTTTCCCTTGCACACATTATTAACCAATAAAATTAACCATTTTATCCCACTGCACTTGAAATGTGCCTTCTTAATTCTTTTCAACATAACACTCTGAGTGGTCAGAGTTAACAAATGAGGTGTAACCTATTTGCCATCTGCAGTCTGTAGACACTATATCAGATGATTACTCTGAAGAGATGATAAACCAATAAGCAGAATGCTAGCTAGATGTAGGATGTTGGAAAGTCAAGAAAGTTACATGGGGCATCATACTGGAGTAGTGTAGCAGAATAGGGCCAGGGAACAAGGAAGAATTGGTTTCAAGTTGGTTAAAAATAAGGACTTGAAGAGAAGAGACCTAAAGATGGTAGCCCTACTTTCAGTGTGATTATATTGGGAACTTTTTTTTTTTAAGATTTTATTGTTAAGTAATCTCTACCAAATGATGTGGGGTTTAAACCCACCACCCTGAGATCAAGAGTTGCACACTCTACTCTCTGAGCCAGCCAGGCACCCCTACATTGGAAACTTGTAAATGAGCCCAGTAATCTCCACTTTAGTAGTATCTTATTTTGTGAAGATTACGTAAAATTCATGGCCACAATGAGGGGAATGTATAACCTAGTATGAACCTGTTTTTCTTCCTCCATCAAGAGAAGATGACCATTAGTTACTACTCTTCAGAGTTACATTGTTCATCCAAGATTAGCCTTAGAACCATACCACACTACAGGTGCAGTTACAGGAATTCTCCAGAATCATCTACAGGCTAACTTATAGAAGAAGGTAACTTTGGTCAGGTGGTGTTAGAGGGTACATCCTTGGTGAAAGTGAATAAGTGGGCCGAGACTATATATTTATGGCCTCTCTATGTAGTCTTTCTGTCTCTGTCTCTGTGTGTATGTCTCCCTCTCTCTGTATTTCTATACATATATAATATATATACATATGAAATATATATTATATACCATATATTTGATATATATGAAATATATATACATTATATACATGAAATATATAAATATACTATGTATATACTCATAAAATAGGGAAGTTCAAACTCTATAGCAGTGCTATTTAGTAGAACTTTGAGTTGAAGAAAATGTTCCATATCTGTGCCGTCCAATATGATACCCAGTAGCCACAGGTAGCTATTGAGAACTTGAATTGTTGTTAATGCGACTGAGAATCTGGAGTTTTAATATTATCTCATATTAATTTAAATATAAATCACCAACTGTGGCTACTGGCTGCCATATTAGACAACACAGCATTATAGAGAGTCATATCTGGTATCTTGAGTCCTTCTTGCATTGATTCACTTTATCGCCTTTTCCTAAGACCCTGATGGACTCTCTGAGATCACTAGGATTCTGGTAACTGAGTTAGAACATCACTATGTAACTATTCTGATGATTTATTTTGCTTCTTTTATCCCATGTTTTCGAAATGGTAACCACTCTCCTAACTACCCCTCAAGAGCATTCACAAATTCATGTTTAGTTTATCTATCCTGACCTTTCACCTGACAAACTTCCCTAAGAATGGTAGAACCTTTTTTGTGGCCAAGGCATTCCAGCAGCTCTAGATTTTGCTTAAGTTTTCAAACCCAGCCCCCAGCAACCTGTCTTGTCTACAAAGTAGGGACACATGTCCCCACCTGGGGAGCATCGACAATCTTTTTGTAAGACGATCTCAGAAGACTTTGGCCCATGCGTGTACATCTTGAAGAAGCCATTTCCAGCTGTAATCAACTGCCCTGCATATGAATGAGAATTGTTGGTTTTAGAGATTGGAGGAACCATTCCCAGGAGGCCCAGCAGTGGTGACCATGAAATCATAAGACAGCAGCCTGGAAAACTTCCAGGTGATGTGGAAGTCCAGCCAGTGCCAGATGTGGTAGACTCCCATGTTTGGGAACCCCACAGCTGCTTTCATTCTGTTGAGCATGTTTTGCCTTCCTTTCGGTAGACCACCAGCTGTTTTCTGTGCCTCAACTCAAGTTACAAGAGCAAAATTCACTTCAGCCCTGGGAAAACGATCCCCCTTAGCAACTCCATAGCAAATTCCTGAGGAGATGACCTCGATTACAAACTGTCTCAGTTAAAGTGGCCTTATTGGGCTTATTTAGAACAAAACTGTAACAGCTTCCATTGCATCTGTAAGTGGTGTAATTTGAGGAGGGGCTCCTCATAGTGTGAGTTCTGGGATTCTGGTTCACAGGGTGTAATTAGAGGCATAGCCACCTAGCCAGGGTTATTTGGAGGGCAGTCCCTGCAGGCACTAAGTGGCAGGTGTGAGTGATCTCAGTGACAGCTGCCCCTAAAATATACAGTGCCCATAAGACTATATGCACGTTATTTAGAAATTAACCGAATGCTCTTCTTTGTTCTCCACAGAAATCTTACATTTTCCCCATGTTGTCCTGGACAACTTCTTCCAAGTCAATAATTGGAAGTCGTTAAAGCAGTCCTTCAAAGATGTTCTTAGATCTTCAGTTGTTAGTGCTCAGTCTCACACATAGAGATATTGTAAAGAGCCACTGTGTACGTAGTGAAGCATGAGGGGCCTTGACTGCTAAGATTTTGCTTATCAGAGAGTCACTTTAGTGATGGAACTTGAGGGTCTTTTGAGAATAGATGAACCATAAGGGGGATTGGTTGGTGGGGAGAGTCGTTTTTGTCTTTAGACTTAAAGGAAATAGCCAGGCTCCTATGCATGACATGTAGTTTGTGTTCAGCCTAGTGGGACCTATATTAAAATTGGGCCACTACAGAGAAGATTAGCTTGTCCCCTGTCCACTGAACCATGTGATTTGGGGAGCAGGTGGTGCCATGGGCCAAGTTCATTCTAACATGTAGAATATAACGTATTCTTATGTTATATGAGAATGTTGCATATCCTCTTATGACACGTCAAAAGTTATGAGGTACATCTGTGCATACAACATGGCAACAGTTAAACACATGATCTGACAAGTGCTGTCTATGTGGTGTTGCTTCACTGGCTATTCAGATGTGGTCTAACTTGTGGGATAGCCTCTCCCATTAGTGTGTCTCTAGGGAGAGCTGACTCAATAGTGGGACTAGAAGCAGGGAGAATCCCCGTACTACCCGACTTCAGTGTTTACAGGTGAGACAAAATTCCTGCAATTGGCCACATAAGAACAAAACGTGTACATAATTTAACCACAAGGTGACAACCTTTAGTTGACATTAGACAGAGACAGTTAAGAGGCTGGAGACATTCAGAAGGTGACAGTTACCTCTTTAATATGGAAGCTTTTATGCATTGGTGCGGTAAAATGAAATACAGTAACTTATATGGAAATATTTGGGGAGTCATCTGTCTCCAAGGAGAATTGAGGGCTTGCCTTGTGTGACTTCAGTGAAAAAAAAGGCAAGAGGGGCGCCTGGGTGCCTCAGTCAGTTAAGCGTCCGTCTTTGGCTCAGGTCATGATCCCAGGGTCCTGGGATCGAACCCTGAGTTGGGCTCCCTGCTCAGTGGGGAGCCTGCTTCTCCCCCTTCCTCTGTTGCTCCCCCTGCTTGTGCTCTCTTGCTCTCTGTCTGTCAAGTAAATAAATAAAATCTTTAAAAAGAAAAAAAAGGAAAAAAAGGCAGGAGCAGGCTGTGTCACTACGAAGCCAGTCCCAGAGGGGGCAGCAGAGTCTGGCAAAAGCATTGCATGGTCATGGGGGAGCAGCTCCTATCTATCTATCTATCTATCTATCTATCATCTATCATCTATCTAATTTTCCAGCTTTACTGAGATATAATTGACATATAACATGGTGTAAGTTTAAGGTGTACAATGACTTAACTTGAAGCACTTATGTATTGCAATCTGATTACCACTGTAGTGTAAACTAACAACTCCATCACATCATGTAATTACCACTTCTTCTTTGTGGTAAGCACATTTAAGATCTACTCTTTTAGCAACTTTCAAGTACACAGTACAGTGTTGTTAGGTATAAGCACATTGCTACACATTACATCTCCAGAACTTATTCATCTAACTGGCAGTTTGTACACTTTGACCAACATCTCCACATTTCCCCCACCTCCTGTTAACAATGGTTCTACTCTCAGTTTCTGTGAGTTTTGCTTTTTCAGATTCCACATGTAAGTGAGCTCACACAGTATTTGTCTTCCTCTGTCTGACTTATTTCACTTAGCACAACGATTCATTCATGTTGTTGCAAATGGCAGGATTTCCTTCTTTCTCATGGTTCAATAATATTCCATTGTCTATCTACCTATGTGTCTGTCTAATCTATCATTCATTTATTTAATCTTCCAGATTTACTGAGATATAATTGGCACATAGCATTGTGTAAACTTAAGGTATACGCATGTTGATTTGATAGACTTATATATTGCAATATGATTGCATCTCTATTCATCCATTGATGGACACTGAGGTTGTTTCCCAATCATGGCTCTTGTGAATAATGCTGAAATCAACATGGGAGTACAGCTACCTCTTCCACATCCTGTCTTCATTTCCTTTGGCTATATACCCAGAAGTGAGAGTGCATGATCATATGGTAGTTCTATTTTTTTTTTTAAGATTTTATTTATTCGACAGAGATAGAGACAGCCAGCGAGAGAGGGAACACAAGCAGGGGGAGTGGGAGAGGAAGAAGCAGGCTCATAGCGGAAGAGCCTGATGTGGGGCTCGATCCCATAACGCCGGGATCACGCCCTGAGCCGAAGGCAGACGCTTAACCGCTGTGCCACCCAGGCGCCCCTGGTAGTTCTATTTTTAAGATTTGAGGCACCTTCCTACTGTTTTCTACGTGGCTGCACCAGTTTGCATTCCGCCAACAGTGCGGAAGGGTTCGCCTTTCTCCGCATCCTCGCCAGCATTTGTTTTCTCTTGTCTTTTTGGTGATGCAGCTACCATCTACTGAGCACCAGCTAGGTACTGGCATTTCATTTAATCTCCTGTCATTTGCATTTCATTTAATTTGCTTGCCCTTCGTATTTGCAGCTCAGCACATTTCCAGCAAATCAACCCATTACCTCTCTAATTCTCCACACCTGGGCTGCTAAAAGCTACTTGAGAAAATTTTCAAAAACCTGTGGATTGGTGTTCAACCTGCGTTGAGCTCTCTTTACATTTTCTGGCAATTGCTCTCAATATCCCTAAGCCACATCTTAAGATGTGGTCCTCTGACCAGCAGCATCAGCATCACTTGAAACTTGCTAGAAATGCTTATTCCTGGGTTGCCTGGGTGGCTCAGTCGGTTAAGCATCCAACTTGGTTTTGGCTCAGGTCATGATCTCAGGCTCGAGCCCCATGTCAGCCTCCATTCTCAGCGAGGAGTCTGCTGGAGATTCTCTCTCTTTCTCTCCCTCTGCCCCTCCACCCCCCACAAAATAAACAAATAAATCTTAAAAAAAGAAATGCTCATTCTTAGGCCTTACCTCAGACCTGCTGAATCAAAAATTCTGGGGGTGGAGCCTCAAAGTCTGTTTTAACAAGCCCTCCAGGTGGGACCTCTGGGCGGCTCAGTCAGTTAAAAGTCTGCCTTCAGCTTGGGTCCCGGTCCCAGGGTCCTGGTCCCGGGGTCCTGGGATAGAGCCCCCATGATGGAGCCTTGCATCGGACCCCCTGCTCAGCGGGGAGTCTGTTCCTCCCTCTGCCTCTCCCCGCTACCGCTCATGCTCTTTCTCAAATAAACAAATAAAATCTTTTAAAAAACCAAAAAACAAAGAAAACCAAGCCCTCCAGGTGATTGTGATGCCCGCAAGTTCAAGAACCACCGTTCTTGAACTCAAGAATCAATTCCAAATTTTTATCAGTAGTTTTGGCCTCTCTCCAGAACTCCAGGCAAACATATTGACTCAATCAAAAAACATTTGAGTACCTATTCCCTGCCTCAGTATGACATCACTAACTTTAGCCCTAACACCTAGAAGTCATTCTTGATACTTCTCCGTCTTTATACCCAACACTCTTTGGAGTGAAGATTTCACACATTAGATTTGGAAAAGACACAAACAAAATTCACAAAGGGGAATCGGGATAAAGATTGAGAAGGTTTGGTCAAGAAAGATCGCATTCACTCGAGACTGGATTAGTGTTGAGGAACAGGAATGGGACAAAGTAGGAAGGAAAAGACCTAGTTTCAGGTACACTATGAATGTGGCATGTCAGATGTCACGGGGACCTAGCTGGCTGAGAAAACAATGAACAAGAAGAGGGACATTATACAATGTATATAAGATCTCATGGGAAGAAGGATGAAAGGAATCACAATCTTGCCTATGAACTCTCAGGGAGAACAGAAATGCTAAGCTCATAAATGTGTATGAGGATTGGGAACAAAAATGACCAGAAGAGTTACTAAAGCACACCATGGAAGAGAAGGCAGAGAAACAGGGGAAGGGAAAGAATAATTTTAGTTTATTCTTTTTATGAAAAATTGATGTGATGGAAATTTAATATTTGTAAAAATGAGGTTTGAGAAAACATTTATTAATATTTATTACATGTAAAATACTTTAAGAAGTTGTAAGCTCAAACAAGAATAATTTATGCAATAGTACTTCTAAAATTATAAGTCATTTTCATTACAAAGGATAATTCCTATCATGAGATGGAATCACCTTAACATGGGATTTGCGAGTCTATTACACATTAGTTCAAAAAGGGTGGCTGCATATAAAATGAGATCTGAGGAAGAATTCCTAGATTATGGATGCACAAACCCTATCTTGCATATTAATTCCATTCATCTTGTGTGACAGTTCCAAGAAGGTGTAGGTCACAAAGAAATTGCAGTTCACACCCCAAAGAAGAACTTCTCACAATGGGCTGCTATGGTGGTTCTCCCCAGTGGTACTTATTCTCTGTGAACTATTTTGGGCACACTTGTGGCTCTAGGGCTCAAAGTGGTTTCCCAAAGTGCATATATCTTGCCGTTTATCAAGATAAATACAAATGAGTTCTCTGTTCCATTCTCGCTACAACTTTGGAGGGTTTGTAGCAACGTGTTAGGCTCTACTGTACATTTATACAATTGCTGTAATAAGGGCTTCCTTCTCTTTTCATCTTAGAACTTAAGAAAGCAAGAGAAGCTGGTAAAGTTGTTTACTCCATCCCGAAGAAAGGTATTTAAACTAGGTTACATTATGTCAATATTTCTGGTCAATTCAGCCACACATACAATTAAATAGTCCTGCTACTTTCATAAAATGACATAACTGGGCGATTGACTAAAACTTTGGCAGAAAGAAGCAGTTTTATCTTTGCCTATATGCTGTATTTTCCCCACAAAATAATTTTGCCAGTTTTTAAACAAATTGGCTGGCCAATCTATACTCTTTTTTTTTTTTTTGTAAATTTAAATTCAGACAACCAGTTATAATGTCAAGTGAATGCCTTGAATTACTTTTGCTTTTTAACCAGTTTTTCCAGCTGTCATTTTAGACACATCCTACTATGTTAATTAAACTATCTATATGCTGCTCAAACAGCCGGCCAATTCAGTGAAAGCCAAACTGGTAACTGTGGCATGAAATACACCAAACATCTGATGGATCCACTGAAATCTCACTCTTTACTCCATTGTTCTGTCACCTGTCTTCTCGACAAAAACTTAGTATGTTTAGAGCCTCCGTCTCCCTATAGGTCTATGCAAACTCTGATGAATCAAACTGACTTCACAGAGACAATGGTTACCAGAAATTATGAGGTTGGCCTAGGTAAGTTGGAGTATGCGTGGTCCCAGAAGCCTCTAGAAAAAAGTAAGACAGACCCAATCAGTTTTGCACGATTTAGATAGGTCCTAGAACAGATGGACCATCGATGAGCCTTTCAGCTTTAGAATTGTCTTATTTCGACATAGCGTCCAATCCCCTTAAGTTGCAGATAAATAAAATGTGGTATATGCACACAAAGGATTATTATTTAGCCATAAAGAGGAATGAAGTGCTGATGCGTGCTACAGTATGGATGAACCTTGGCAACATTATTTTAAGTGAAAGAAGCCAGTCACAGATGGGCTGGTAATACAGGATTCCGTTGATAGGAAATGCCCATAATTGGCAAATCTATAGAGATAGAAAGTATTTCATAGCAGTTTAGGACTGGAGGGGGGATTGGTGATCTGGCGGTGATAGTTGAATTGTGCAGGGTTTCTTTTTGAGGTGATGAGAATATTGTAAAATTGTGGCAAGAGTTGCACAAGCCTGGGAAAATACTAAAAATCATGGAATGCTACAATTTAAAAGGGTGAATTCTATGGCATGTGGATCATTTGTCAGTAAACCTGTGATTTTTTTAAAATCCCCGAAAGTCATATAGTTGTAACAATGCTTTGTCCGACTGTATTCTTCTAGGCCTTTACAGGCTACACAGTCAAGTGGGAAAAGAAAACGGGAGATTGGGAGTCATTAGTCACTGGTTTCTCATACCTGCTCAGTTAGTTACTAATAAGCTGCACAATCTGGAAAAAGTCAATTTCCTCATATATGAAATGGGAATATCACCTAACCCCTTAAGGATTGCTTCAAAAATGAAATGAGATTCTTTCAATAAAGAGCCTAGCACAGTGCTTGGCACATTTATAGCCACCCAAGAAATTTTAGTTCCCCTTCCCTTTCCATTCCCGTGTGGAATTTCTCATCTGCTTAGATTTCCTACTTGTGAACGTGTGCCAAAATGTCATTTCATCCTGTCTTTCCTTGTGAGGTTACCACATAACCATCAAACAACAACCTGAAGTGTGAGGTTTGAATAACACCTAAAGAAAACTTGACCATGTAAGTCATTAAAATGTGTCTGTATATGAGTGGAAAAGACACAAAGAGAAATGAAAATCAGAACTGGAGGACCCCAGCAGAGGAGTGCACCTCATTGGTAACAGAAGCGTTTTGCAGTTGGCGACACCCCCACAAATGACTAATCTCCAAGAAGAAATTTGATTCCTTCAACGGCAGGAAAAGAAGTTTAACACAGGCAGCTGTGGCCATAAATCTTCCTATCAGTTGTGGTTATAAGGCTGGAAAATCTTGAGTTAACTGTGCTGGTGCATCTTGAGCATGTATTTCTACTGGTTTAAATACGTTTTTGCTTTATGTACACAGAGATAGCTTGTAATAAAGCTACCATTCAACACTGGTGTCAGAAAACCACCAAAAAGAACTCATTTTCTAGCATCTATGGTAATAATATAGATGCCAGTTCCTGACCCACAGTTTTCCTTTCTCTGTACAAATATTAAAATAATATTTCTGTCTGCAGTGTTCAAGATGGTGTCTCCTCAATCCCAGCCACAGAGAAATAAACTAACGAGAGGCCTTTTTGATGATTTGTACAATAGTTAAAAGTTAAGTAATTGTTAAAGTAGTCATATTTGCCAAAAATGTAGAGTCTACTGAGAGACCCCCAAATACTGAAGGAGGTTAAAAAGAATCCACAGTTCAAGCACAACTGTGGAAAGTCTTGTGGTGATTTAAAAATTGGTAGCTTCGGCCTCAAAGTAATGTTTCCCCTTTAGGAACATGAAGGAGTATGCCCTTGCTTTGCAGTTGAATTGCTTCCTACAAACATGACTTGGGGGGTGGAGGAGTGGAGAAAACAAAGGTGGTGGAAGACTAGACAGTTGCCTAACTAAACTAAAACTAACTAAAACTAGTTTACCTAACTAAAACGAATGTTCACTTCCATCCGAATGTGCTTATTGAGAATTTGTAAGAATGGTTACTTTGGCTATGATTCTGCATAAACAAGATCTGCTCTTTTTCTAAGAGAAACTTTTTTTTCTCTCTGGGCAGGTTTTGATTCATAAGTGTTCAAGTAGTTCCATGAGGAGGTCTTCTCTTTTTTTGTACTTTTTTTTCCGGCTTTATTGAGATATAATTCATAGATAACATTGTGTGCATTTAAGGGGTGTGATGTTGTGATCTGATACATGTATATGTTGCAAAATGATTAATACAGGAGGGTTAGTTTACACCTCCATGACCTCATGTAATCACCATTTCTTTTTTATGGTGAAAACATGTAAGATCTACTCTTTCAGCAACTTTCAAGTATATAATACAGTGTGGTTAACTCTAGTCACCATGCTGATCCCCAGAACTTATGTGTCTTCTAACTGGAACTTTGTACCCCTTGACCAGCATCTCCGCATTTCTCCCAGCCCCCCAACCCCTCACAACCACCATTCTACTCTCCGAGTTCAGCTTTTTTAGATTCCAAATATAAGTAAGATAGTACAGTATTTGTCTTTTTTCTGTCTGACATATTTCACTTACCGTAATGCCCTCAAGATCCTTCCATTTTTTTGCAAATGGCAGAATTTCCTTCTTTCCCATGGATGAATGCTATTTCTGTATATTGTATCTTTTTCATCCATTCATCTGTAGATAGACACTTAGATTGTTTCCGTATCTTGGCTATTGTGAATAGTACTGCAATAAACACAGGAGTGCAGATATCTCTTTGAGATTTTTATTTCATTTCCTTTGGATATATATTGAGAAGTAGGATTGCTAGATCACGTGGTAGGTCTATTCTTCTTTTTTGAGGAATCTCCATATTTCCCATAGTGGCTACACCAATTTACATTCCCACCAACAGTGCACAAAGTTTCTCTTATTCACAACCTTGCCAACACTTACTAGCTCTTGTCATTTTTTTCCTTTTATTTATTTATTTTTAAATCTGAGTATAGTTAACATACAGTGTTACATTAGTTTCAGGTGCACAGTATAGTAATTAAATAAGTCTATACATTACTCAGTGCTCATCACAATAAGTCTACTCTTTTTTTTAAAGATTCTATTTATTTATTTGGCACAGAGAAAGACAGCTAGCGAGAGAGGTAACACAAGCAGGGGGAGTGGGAGAGGAAGAAGCAGGCTTCCAACGGAGGAGCCCAATATGGGGCTCAATCCCAGGACTCTGGAATCATGCCCTGAGATGAAGGCAGACACTTAACGACTGAGCCACCCAGGCGCTCCCATAATAAGTCTACTCTTAATCCCCTTCACCTATTTCACCTATCCCCTCCACCTCCCCTCTGGTGCCCACCTATTTGTTCTCTACAGTGAAGAGTCTGTTTTTCCCCCCTCTTTTTTTGTTGTTCTTTTGTTTTGTTTCTTAAATTCTATGAGTAAAATCCTATGATACTTGTTTTTCTCTGACTTACTTAGCATTATACCCTCTAGATCCAACCATGTTATTGCAAATGGCAAGATTTCGTTCTTTTTTTATGCTTGAGTAATGTTCCATTTTGTGTCTATCCCACCTCTTCTTTATCCATTCATTAATTGATGGGCACTTGGGTTGCTCCCATAAACACAAATATAGTCAACTGATCTTTGCAAAATGAGCAAAGATAATTCAATGGAGAAAGGATAGTCTTTTTAACAAATGGTGCTCAAACAACTGGATATCCACATGTGAAAAACACAATCTAGATATAGTCCTACACCTTTTACAAAAATTAACTCAGAATGAACCAGAGACCTAAATTTAAACATGCAAAGCATAACATTTCTAAAAGATAGCATAGAGAAAACCTGCGTTATGTTTGGTTTGATGATGACCTTTTAGATACAACAGGAAAAGCACAATTCATGAGAGAAAAAATGGATAAATTGCAGTTCATTGAAAGTAAAACTTGTGCTCTATGCAAGACACTGTTCAGAGAATGAAATTATAATCCACAGACTGGGAGAAAATCTTTGCAGAACACATATGTGATAAAAGACTTATATCTAAAATATATAAAGAACACTTAATACGCAATGAGAAGGAATCATATGATCCTCTCAATAGATGCAGAAAAAGCATTTGACAAAATACAGCATCCTTTCCTGATTAAAACACTTCAGAGTGTAGGGATAGAGGGTACATTCCTCAATCTCATAAAAACCATCTATGAAAAGCCTACAGCAAATATCATTCTCAATGGGGAAAAGCTGGAAGCCTTTCCCTTAAGAACAAGAACAAGAAAAGGATCCCCACTCTCGCCAATATTACACAACATAGTACTAGAAGTCCTTGCAACAGCAATCAGACAACAAAAAGGGATAAAAGGTATCCAAATCGGCAAAGAAGAAGTCAAAATGTCTCTCTTCGCAGATGACATGATACTCTACATAGAAAACCCAAAAGAATCCACTCCCAAACTATTAGAAGTTATAGAGCAATTCAGTAATGTGGCGGGATACAAAATCAATGCTCAGAAATCAGTTGCATTTCTATACACGAATAATGAGACTGAAGAAAGAGAAATTAGGGAATCCATCCCATTTACAATAGCACCAAAAACCATACGTTACCTTGGAATTAACTTAACCAGAGACGTAAAGGATCTATATATTAGAAACTACAAATCACTCTTGAAAGACATTGAGGAAGACACAAAAAGACAGAAAAATATTCCCTACTCATGGATTGGAAGAATTAACATCGTTAACATGTCTATGCTTCCCAGTGCAATCTACACTTTCAATGCTATCCCGATCAAAATACCGAGGACATTTTTCAAAGAACTGGAACAAATAGTCCTTAAATTTGTATGAAACCAGAAAAGGCCCCGAATCTCCAAGGAACTGTTGAAAAGGAAAAACAAAGCTGGGGGCATCACAATGCCGGATTTCGAGCTGTACTACAAAGCTGTGATCACAAAGACAGCATGGTACTGGCACAAAAACAGACACATAGACCAATGGAACAGAATAGAGAACCCAGAAATGGACCCTCGGCTCTTTGGGCAACTAATCTTTGATAAAGCAGGAAAAAACATCCGGTGGGAAAAAGACAGTCTCTTCAATAAATGGTGCTGGGAAAATTGGACAGCTACATGCAAAAGAATGAAACTTGACCACTCTCTCACACCATACACAAAGATAAACTCCAAATGGATGAAAGACCTCGATGTGAGACAGGAATCCATCAAAATTCTAGAGGAGAACATAGGCAGCAACCTCTACGACATCGGCCAAAGCAACCTTTTTCATGACACATCCCCAAAGGCAAGAGAAACAAAAGATAAAATGAATTTATGGGACTTCATCAAGATTAAAAGTTTCTGCACAGCCAAGGAAACAGTCAGAAAAACTAAGAGGCAGCCCACGGAATGGGAGAAGATATTTGCAAATGACACTACAGATAAAGGACTGGTATCCAAGATCTACAAAGAACTTCTCAAACTCAATACACGAGAAACAAATAAACAAATCAAAAAATGGGCAGAAGATATGAACAGACACTTTTCCAATGAAGACATACAAATGGCTAACAGACACATGAAAAAATGTTCAAAATCATTAGCCATCAAGGAAATTCAAATCAAAACCACACTGAGATACCACCTTACGCCAGTTAGAATGGCAAAAATAGACAAGGCAAGAAACAACAATTGTTGGAGAGGATGTGGAGAAAGGGGATCCCTCCTACATTGTTGGTGGGAATGGAAGTTGGTACAGCCACTCTGGAAAACAGTGTGGAGGTCCCTTAAAAAGTTAAAAATTGAGCTACCCTATGATCCAGCCATTGCACTACTGGGTATTTACCCCAAAGATACAGACGTAGTGAAGAGAAGGGCCATATGCACCCCAATGTTCATAGCAGCAATGTCCACAATAGCTAAATCGTGGAAGGAGCCGAGATGCCCTTCAACAGATGACTGGATTAAGAAGTTGTGGTCCATATATACAATGGAATATTACTCAGCTATCAGAAAGAACGAGTTCTCAACATTTGCTGCAACATGGACAGCACTGGAGGAGATAATGCTAAGTGAAATAAGTCAAGCAGAGAAAGACAACTATCATATGATTTCTCTCATCTATGGAACATAAGAACTAGAATGATCAGTAGGGGAAGAAAGGGATAAAGAAAGGGGGGTAATCAGAAGGGGGAATGAAACATGAGAGACTATGTATATACAATGGAATATTATTCAGCTATCAAAAAGAACGATTTCTCAACATTTGCTGCAGCATGGGCAGCACTGGAGGAGATAATGGTAAGTGAAATAAGTCAAGCAGAGAAAGAGAGTTATCATATGGTTTCTCTCATCTGTGGAACATAAGACCTAAGAAGATCGGTAGGAGAAGAAAGGGATAAAGAAAGGGGGGTAATCAGAAGGGGGAATGAAGCATGAGAGACTATGGACTCTGAGAAACAAACTGAGGGCTTCAGAGGGGAGAGGGTGGGGGAATGGGATAGGCTGGTGATGGGTGGTGGGGAGGGCACGTATTGCATGGTGCACTGGGTGTTATACGCAACTAATGAATCATCGAACTTTACATAAAAAACCAGGGATGTACTGTATGGCGACTAACATAATATAATAAAAAAATATTTAAAAAAATACGCAATGAGATGGAAATGCACAACTAAAAAGTGGGCAAAAGACCTGAAAGGACACCTCACCAAAGAAGATATAGAGATGACAAGTAAATATATGAAAGATGCTCAAACTATCATTGGGGGATTATAAATTAAAATAACAATGATCCACCACTACATATGTATTAGAATGGCTGACTCCTAAACACTGACAACACCAAATCCTGGGAGGATTGGTAGTAACAGGAACTCTTCGTCATTGCTGGCGGCTGGTAAAATTATTCTCTATGATACTCTAATGGTTGATACATGGCATTATACATTTGTCAAAAACTATAGAACTGTATAATACAGAGAATAAACCTAATGTGAACTGTGATCTTTAGTTAATAATAATATATCAATATTTGTTCATCATATTTCACAAATGTACCACAGTAATGCAAGATACTAATAGGAGGAACTGTGGGCCAGGGAAAAGGAGACTATGGAAGCTCTGTATTTTCTGCTCAAGTTTTCTGTCAATGTAAACCTGCTCTAAAAAAAAATAGTCTATTAAAACATCAACAGTAAACACATGACAGACTAGGTTTGGCCTGCAGGCCATAGTTTGTCAACACCAGATTCAGAATCACCTTTATAGAAATATCCTCATCCATGTCTATGTGAATCCAGGAACACAGCTTCCACCCTCTACCCTTCTTTCTCCTCTGTTAAGTTCTCCCAGCTCTGAGCTTCCACACATAGGTTGGGATCCCCTTAACCTCTCTTTTGTCCTGGCTTCCTTTCAGGATTATTTCTTTAAACAAAAGATTTTGTTTGAGAGAGAGAGAGACAGAGAGAGAGAGCATGAGCGCAGGAGTGCGGGGAGAGACAGAAAGCATGATTATTACTTTTTTTAAAAGATTTTATTTTTTTGAGAGAGAGAGCTCATACAAGCAGGGTGGTGGGGCAGAGGGAGAAGCTGAGTCCCCACTGAGCAGGAAACCCAACACGGGCCTCCAACCCAGGACCCTGAGCTCATGACCTTAGCTGTAGTCAGATGCTTAACTGACTGAGCCACCTAGGTACCCCGGATTATTTCTTCCAATCTTTGTCTTTTATGATCTGAAACAGGGACTGGCTAACTTTTTCTGAAATCAGTCACTTAAGAGATAGGTTAGATTTGGCATGCCATAGGTCTCTGTGGCAACTACTCCGCTCTGCCGTTGTAGCACCAAAGCCGCCTTAGACATTACATAAACAAATAGACATAGCTGGACTCTAATAAAACTTGATCTAGGAAAACAGGTAGTGGGCTGCTTTTGACTCACATGCTGTAGTTTGCCAACTGCTGATCTAGATGGGATGCTGACTGGGGCACCTGGGTGGCTCAGTCGCTTGGGCGTCTGCCTTTGGCTCAGGTCATGATCCCAAGGTCCTGGGATCCAGCCGCATGTCCGGCTCTCTACTCAGCAGGGAGCCTGCTTCTCCCTCTCCCTCTGCCTGCCACTCCCCCTGCTTGTGCTCTCTCTCTCTGTCAAATAAATAAATAAGTAAATAAAAAATTTTATAAAAAATAAAATATATATATAAAAAAGTGGATGAAAGTAAAGTGAAAGAAATAAAATAAAAAAAATAAAACAGTAGATGGGATGCTGATTATTCTTGAAATCATATCCTTTAGCCCACACACCAGATTGCATTTGTTTTTTGCATTATACTAATTGGGAACTACCCATCCCCTACGGGTCACAGCAAACAGTGGTTCCTTACACATCCATGGGGCTTGTGTCCTGTTTCTAACAGAACTCCTTTGCGGCACTCTGTGTCCTCTGAATCCTCATACAACTAAGGCCTAGAAACAACCTGTTGATCCATACTCTGTAGTCTCAGAGCCCTCTGAGAAGGTTGTTTCTGAGCTTGCCAGTTTTCATATCCCCTACTCCTGGAGTGAAATTTCTGCCACTTTAATTATGAGATGATAGCAATGGGCAAGGATTAGCACCCATGATGTGAAAGTTCAGGTTCTTTTCGTGAACCCAACTCTTACCCAGATGCATTGACAGTCATTTGCCAAAACAGTCTAATCTCCTTTTGCACCAGAGGTTATGAGCCTCCCTGGATGACTGAAGGCACTGCTGGCAATGGGCACTTGTTAGGAGCAGGCGACTGAGAGGAGAAACTAGGGAATAGGGCACGGGGGATCCCTGCAAGATGATGAGTGCAAATGACTACTCTAGCTAAAAGAAGGAGTAAACCTAGCAGGCATATTCATTGTTCATGTCCCCCCTTGACTTAAGCATGACTGCTACATTTGAAAAAATGCACAGAATTTGTATTTCACCCAAATTTCAGATTAACCAAAACATGAAATTCTACAGGCAAAGAGACAGAAAAGACACATGCTGCATGATCTCACTTAGATGTGGGACCTGAAAAGGCTGAACTCATAGACACCGAGAGTAGGAGTGGTTACCTGGAGCTGAGGGGTGGGGGGATTGGAGAGATGTTGGCCAAAGGATACAAACTTCCACTTACAAGATGAATACATGCTGGGGACCTAATGTGCAGCGTGGTGATTATAGTTTATAATAGTGTGGATATATTTGAGAGTTGTTAATAGAATAGGATCTTAAATGTTCCCACTGCAAACAAGAAATGGTAATTAGGTGTTGTGAAGGAGATGTCAGCTAATGCTACAGTGGTAATCATTTCGTGGTATGTAAGTGTATCAAATCATCAAATCGCACACTTTAAATTTAGACTGTGTTATATGTCAGTTATAAACGAATCCACATCCTGAATTTAAAGAACAACTTAGTCTAAAAGTTCTGAGGCGAGATTTCTTGTCCTGGTTTTGCCTGAACATGCTGGACTTTAGTTTCTATGAAACGAACGGATCTCATTAGACAATTATTGTTTCTAATCAACATTTTCTCCAGTCAACAGAGAAAACATGGAGGCCACAGAAAACCATAGGTAATTGAACAAGAATCACAGAAAATTCCACCATTTGGTTGTGACCATTAACTACACTTGGGCTCTTTTCCTATTCCTATGCTATTTTCAGTCATGGTGTCACAGTATACAAATTGTGAACTGCTTTACCACTGAAGAATTTTCCCATGGTACTAGGCAATTGTTCAGAACTCTTCTAGCTCTATGATTACAGGTATGTTTGGTTTCTTATGGTCGATACAAAGACCATCAAAAATCATGGTGAATAATATTTGTCGTTTTCCAATAAACAAGAATTTTAATATACAGCTTTTCATGGAAACTACATAGAATAACTGTAAAAACAAATTATTTGTACGTGTAGAAGGAATTATGAAAATCCTTTACTTATACTTGTTAGCCATTGATTGGGTTATGGCCTAAAGAACAGTCCAGGATGATGAATTGAAGAACAGATTGTACCATTCCTTTCTCCCCAGGGAGAAGTATATGATACATAAGGCTAGAAGTTACCTTTTATGAAAATTACTGGAGATGAACAAATATAATGTTTAGAAAAACTAGAAAACTCCTCTGATTTAGGAAGCTTAAAGTTATACGCAACTAACGAATCATGGACCTTTACATCAAAAACCAGGGATGTACTGTATGGTGACTAACATAATACAATAAAAAATATTATTATAAAAAATTAAAAAATAAAAAGCTTGGGGAAAAAAAAAAGAAGCTTAGAGTATAATTTTAGTACCCGGTAAAATAGTGAAACAGTATTGCTATGTGGAATAGAATGAAGATGGCTGACTTTGAGAATGAATTATGGCAGACTTTATGTGACAATAAAACAGTATTGAGAAATCAATAAAGCAACATTGGAAGTTTGGACTTTGGCCAAATATTGAACGAGCACCTCCTGCATGCAAGGCATTGGCCCTAGGCATGTAGCGTCTAAGGAAAATCAAAGCACTGTTACTGCCTATAGGAACTCATGGGTGAGTAATGAGATGAAGGGTAACATTTGGACACAACTAGCCAGAAGGTGAGGCGCAGAGTAGTAAGTGTGCTGGCAGACAGGCACTTGAGGTGTTCTAGGAATTTCTTTCTTCCGTGGACTTGGAGCAATGTCCCAGTGCATCATTCCAGCCCAGGAGAGAATCCTTGGGCTGAGCAGTGTCACATATAAACAGAACGCGTGGTAAGCTTTCCTTCCATGTAGCAGAGACCTGACGTTAATTGCAAATGTAACTCAAGAGCAGCGGCACCTTTACTAAAACAGCGAGAGGAACACTCCTCAAGTCCAATTATTAAAAAGGCCAGGGAAGGAGGTGGAATCACTCCTGCCAGGGGACGTGGTACCAAAGGTTTCAAAGTTGCAAAGGGAAACCATTTCAAAGCCTCCAGGATTAGGTCCCAGAGAAGCAATTAGAAGGACTTTCACATGAAAGAGTTCAGAAGTATTTACAAGAACATGCCCAAGACAAGGGAGTTTATTTCTGGACTACGAACACTGAAGTTGCTTTCCTCCTTAATTAAGTCTCTAGATCTTTGGAAACATAAAGGATTTCATTACCTTCCTGGACACTTTGGCTCTAAATAGTGTGGGAATCCACCATTTTCATCTAAATGGCACCAAGTGCCAGGATAACAGGCCAAGCAAGTCTGCAACAGTCACCTGGGTGAGTCTAAATCTCTGGATGGTTGACAACAATTGATTTAGTTTGATGTCCACATCCTTACCTCAGGGTAACATACCTTGACTCCTCAGGTAGAACTCTGGTTCCTTTTCTTACGCTCACACTTATCCCTCTGTGCTTTACTTATCTGTTTGCTTGGGTATCTCCCCCACCGGGCCTAATTTTAGGAGGAGAGACACTGTGTCCTTGCTCACCGTGGTTTCCACAGTATCTAGCACAGTGCCTGGAGCATTACTACACAATAAATATTCATCAAAGGAAAGAACGCTAGGACAACCTGTGCTGGGCCATCACTAAGTGGCTAAGATATGCTATGATATGGTATGATAATGCCATGGGAAGGCAGTCGAGAGAGAGCTCTGCCCAGGGTCAGCCAGGTCCTTGGAGATTTGCCTAAGTTGGTGGCATCATGGCTAGAGCTGCCCTGCTGTGCAAGGACTTTTTCCTTATTTCAGTTGAAGATGCTCAGGAGTGATGGGGGTGGGGAAGCCAACTTGATCGATATTCTGATACCATTTCCATTCCCAAATGAGGACCTTGGAATCCATGTCCTACAACTTCCACATTTTAAAGATGGAGAAACTGTGGCACGGAAGGCAACAGCTGCCGTCCCTGAGGCACTGGCTAGCAGAGGAACCTTTCACACGCATGTCTCCAGACATCCTGGCCGGTGCTCTCCCCTCTGCAATCGGCTGCCTCTCCTAAGGACTGGAACTCAACAGGCCAGCGTTTCAAGGGCAGCTCCACAAAGGAGGTAGCCCTGTGGCTCTGGGCGATCTCTTCCCCCTTTTCCCACTTCCGTGGCCCCAGTGGGGAAATCGGCCTTGTAACATATGCCTCCCGGGGCCGTGGTGAGCTGGCCTTAGAGGAAGCAGTGCTTGTAGTGTTCCTGATGGAGTGCCTGTTACATAACTGGTTCCTGACTCTTAAGTCCCTTCTCTTCCATCTGGGCACGTGGGACCTTTCAGGCCACACAGACATGAAGAGTGTCTTTAGTGGTTGGGAAGAGTCAGCTACGCAGAGGGTCTTGGCTGCTCAGGCCCATCTCATCCTTCAGGAGACACAGGTGGAGCTCAACCCTGCATCCGTGTGCTCTTGCTCTGAAGAGACTCTCGTCCTTGCTCACTCCTGACACCCCCCCAAGGAAACACAGCCTTCAAAGCAGAGACTTTCCAATTTTCCTAGCAAAGTGAATGAAAGAACCTTTTGGGGGAATAAAGTGGTTTCTTTTTAGCTCCACTTGTTTACTTTTCCATAAGCTCCCAAGATGGCTTACATGTTAGCTGTTAATCACACCATCTGTTCAAACAGTACTTCAGTAAATGATTCAATTCATACTCTTCTTCTAAAAGAATCTTTTTAAAGGATGGTGTTTATGTCTCTGTTATCCTTCATTTGGCAACGTAGTATGAGCTATGTTAACTTCGCTCTCATCGTAAACACATATTGAATCCTCCACTTCTTAACTGTAGAAAACAAGACAACTCTTCTGCTTTTGTTCCACTTGACTCTCGGCTGAAGGGGAGAGGGTGCTATTTATCAGACAGAGATTCTGTATTTTCTAAAAAGAAAGAAGTGAAGACAAGAAGTTCCAGCCAATATTTTCTCGGCTATCTTGAATTTAGTAACAGTGACTAGGTTCCAAGCTACGTGAGACTGTTCAGGCCAAACCCAGACGAACAGAGCGTCCTTAGCCATTGGGAAGCATCCACTCTGCTGGGGAGCCTGGCTTTTCAACTGCATCTCATCTTTCAGGCAATGTTGCCACCGGTTTAGAGAGGTACCTGGGGGAAAGGGCCTGGATCTGCCCAGCAAGTCCAGGCCCAAAACTTAGGTGATAGCAGGCCTGGGCAGGAAGTAAAAGGTCTGGTGGGGCTTTTGGGAAAAAGAGAAGCCCTGGAGTTAGTAGGAAAGCAGGGGTGGACTCTTCCTATTGTTGCAAAATGCCCTCTGGACCCCTGAAGGCTCTGATTCCATGTGAGTGTCTGAGGAAGTTCACACAGCAGCATGGATTTGTCCTAGTGCTGGCCTATATAGAGGCCATTCTCTCCTGCTTTCTGAGATGTGTAGCTTCACGGAAGCAGGGCTACATTGCGCAATGCTTTACAAAGTTTAAGGCATGTGCAAAAGAGGCATATGTAAATTCGTGTGTGGGGACCTTGATGAAGGAGGAACTGACTCTCTAGGCCTTCTTAAAGCCTTCCAAGAACTGGACCCAGCCCATGTACACGATCTAACGCTTACTGATCCCGTGATATACACATACTACTGTTCCCATAAACAACTCATTTATTTCCCAATCTCTGCCCAGGATTGATGCGGTATCTGCAAAATGCACGTGGTTCTCAGCTAATGGAACTCCTATCCAGCCCTGGAAACTCAGCAAAAATGTGTCTTCTAATATGGGCCTTCTTCAACTGTGCTTATCTGGGCTGGGAGAATCAGTGCCTCCTTCATCAGTGCATGGATATTAACCTGTTGAATGCATTTACCATCCTCATCAACAGATACCATGAAGTCTACCTTGGAGAGAACAGGAGAAACTGCTTCGATTTCTTTATTTCCTTTCTCTGTCAGCTCTCCTGCTCGGTGTTATGAGATAGCCTAGAGGAGTCATCATTATGTTGATATCACTCAGAACATTGCACAGGACTCTTACGGTGATGGCATCATGCTAACTGGAGATGATGAGCAGAAAGTAGAAGGTACTCTAGATACCTTAGTAAGACACACGCATGCCAGAGAATGAGAGCTAGTTCCCATGAAATTTGGGAGCCTGCCTTATTAGCGAAGTTATTAGGCATCTAGTGGCCTGAAATAAGTAGCTGTGCCTTTTTGCAATACACACCCAAGCAAAGAGCATGGTATTTTGTAGGCTTCTTTGGATTTTGTAGAGAACAGATATCACATTCAGGTGTGCTGCTCCAACCCATTGACCAGGAAGTCTCTCATGGTGCCATTTTTGAGTGGGGCCAATGGGAGTAAAGGCCCTGCAGCAGAGCCGGACTGTCAAAAAAACTGTCCTACTGATTGGTTGTTGGGGTCCAGCAGACCCAAGTGTATTAGAGTTATCGCAGTGTCTGTGGCGGACAGAAATTCTCTGTGTAGTCTCTGGCAAGCCTCAACTGGAAAATTACTGCCACCTAGACCCCTAGAATTTTTGAGTAAGGCATGCCCTTTTTTTGTCAGCAACTCTCCGGTAGAAAAGCAAATCCTGGTTTGCTACTGTACCCTTGTAGAGACCGAACATTGGATTATGGAATACCAAATAACTATTTAACCTGAATTTCCCATCATGAAATATGGTTGTTAACCCATCAGATCATAAAGTTGGATCTTATAGCAGTATTCCATTGTAAAATGAAAATGGTATAAAAGAACAGAGCTGCGCAAGTATGGAAGGCATTAGTAAACTGCACGAACAGATGGTTTGGAGTTCCACTGTACATGCTTCACTGCTTTTCCTGCAGCCCTCATAGAATTTCCTATGACCAGTTAACAGGGAGAGTAAAGAATGGAACTGGTTTATGTATATCTATCTATCTATCTAGATATAGATATAGATATAGATATAGATATCTGCATGGTTTGCTGCAACCAGGCAAAAGTGGGTAGATGGTACATTGCAGCCTTCCTCAGGATTAGCCTGGAAGGTCAGTAGTGAAATAGTACTACTGGTCAGAACTCCAAGGGTGTCCACTTGAAGGAGAAATGGCCTAGAATATTAATCTATTTGTGGACAGTAGTTAATAGCTTGACCAAACTGCTCAGGGACTCGGAAAGGTCAATATTAGAAGTCTGGCCCCTAGGAAGTGTGGAGAAGAATTAGACAGATGGGCCTCTCAGAGTGGGCACAGAGTATTAGGTATTTATGTTCCATGTAAGTGCCCACGTGATTATATCCACTGTAGACAGGGCTATCAATACTCAGCCAGACAAGGTGTGGTAGATTGCAAAATGACCACAAACTCTCCCCGTTCCTAAATGCATGCCTTTTAGCAATAGTGATTTTGCCACTCTCCCCATCAAGAGGTGGAGCCTATTACTCCACTCTGAGTCGCGGCTCGACCACACGACTGGCTTTGTTTAGTGCTGCTTTAACACATGTGATGCGTTCAGAATGCCGCGAACTGGTGCCTTCTCTCTCTTGCTGAGTTTGGAACTCTGAGACCATCTTCGCCTGGATGAACCTTAGGTAATTTACTGAAGAGGCCATGTGGAGAACTGGGATGTTTCAGTCAGCAGCCTTCCGGTCACCATATATGTGAATGAAGCCTTCCTAGATCATTCAGCCTCGTTGCCAACTGACCACACAAATCATGTGAGGTCACCCAAACCAGAAGGATCACCCAACCAATCCACAAAATCATGGGAAATAAGTATCTATTGTTTTCAGCCAGAAAACAGAAACTTTTTTGTACAACACTTAGTAAATAAATTTGAAAATGCAGATAATTTTTACTATAATTCAGCTTGCTAAATTGACTGCAGTAGAGAAGGAAAGTCTAGTAGGCCAATTGCGAAAGAAAGTTAAATAAACTTAGATAAGGATCTCCCTCCCTCCGATAAATGCCACCAGATTAAGAAAATTCTACAAAACCTTCAAAAATAATGTGATTCCAATGCAACTTAAACAACTTCAGAGCATAGAAAAAGAATCAATGCTTTCAGATTCATTTTGTAAACATTTTCTTTTAAAATTATTTTGCCCAGAAATTTTGGAAGAACAGTACAAAAAATTATCATATACCCTTCATGTAGACTTCCCAATTTATTTTTTTATTATTTTTTAAAAGATTCACTTATTTATTGTAGAGAGGGGGGAGGGGCAGAGGGAGGGAGAGTCCTAAGCAGAATTCTGCGCTGAGTGCAGAGCCCCACGCAGGGCTCAGTCTCATGACCCTGAGACCACAACCCAAGACCACCACCCCAAGACCACGACCCGAGCCAAAACCAACAGTCAGATGCTCAACCGACTGCGCCACCCAGGCACCCCAGACTTTCCAATTTATTCTGCAGGAAGATGTCCTGCATTTATTTAGTTGTCGTGTCTCTTTATCTTTAATCTGAAACAGTTCTTCAGTCAGTCTTTTATGACTCAAATTTTTGAAGAATACAGTTCAGTTATATTTCAGAAAGTTCTCTCAATTTGGACTCATGTGATGTTGCCTCAGGATTAGATTCAGGTTATCCTATGAACTTACTTTGTTCCCTTCTCATGGCATACTATCAGGAGACACATGGCATTGTTTATTTCAACATTAATGATGTTAACATTGAATACTTGCTGATGATGATGTATGTTGGGTTTCTGCACTGGGAAATTAGTATTTTCCACTTTGGGACTGTGGAAATATCTTGTTTCTCATACAATTTCTATCTAATAGTTTTAACAAAACTTTCTCATATTATTAAGCATGATGGATTCTTAAAAACTTTTAAGCCTAATTTCAGACGTACAGAGAAGTTGAAAGTATAGTACTTATCACCCAGATTACCAACAGCTTGTTATTACATCTGCTTTATCATTCTCTCTGTGTGTTTATGTATGTATATGTGTGTGTGATATTTTTTTCTGAACCACTAAAATAAGTGGCAGTACTTCAGTTTATATTCCTTAAGAGCAAGGTCATTCTCTTTTAAAACCACAGCACAATTACAAAAACCCAGAAATTAACATGAACACAGGACTGTTAGCTCAGCAACAGACCTAATGCAAATGTTACTAATTATCTCAACAAAGTCCTTTATAGGAAAAAGAAACTTGTAGATCATGAGTTGCATTCAATTGTCATGTCTCTTTACTTAGTCTCTTTAATCTGGAGCAATTCATCAGTTTGCCTTTGTCATACCTTGAAATTTGTGAAGATTACATGGCAGTTATTTTGTAGAATGTCCCTCAATTTGGGTTTATCTGATGTTTCCTCGTGATTAGATTCTCGTTATGCATTTTTGGCAAAAAATATCACAGAAGTAATGTGTTCTTCTCAGTGCATCATATCAAGATGTAGAAAATGTCTGGGCGCCTGGGTGGCACAGCGGTTAAGCGTCTGCCTTCGGCTTAGGGCGTGATCCCAGCATTCTGGGATCGAGCCCCACATCAGGCTCCTCCGCTATGAGCCTGCTTCTTCCTCTCCCACTCCCCCTGCTTGTGTTCCCTCTCTCGCTGGCTGTCTCTGTCTCTGTCGAATAAATAAATAAAATCTTTAAAAAAAAAAAAGATGTAGAAAATGTCACTCTGTCCTGTTACTAAGGTTAACTTTGTGATCATTTTGATCATTTCCTTAAAGTGGTGTCCGCCAGGTTTCTCCACTGTGAAGTTATAATAATCCCCTTGTAAATAATAAATATTTTCTGGGAGATAATTTGAGACTATGGAATTAACTGGTTATACATCAAACGTTTGCCCCTAGTGTAAGTATACATTGTATACTGAATCAGTTATTATTATGATGGCTGACAAATGGTGATTTTCTAATTCCATCATTCCTTCTCTACTTCTTAGTTCATACTCCATTGTAAGAAAAAGTTTTTCCTTCTTCTGCATTTACTTATTTATTTATTTCAGGAGATAGAATTCTTATTTTTTTCAGTGGATTATAATCTGGTTTTGCCATTATTTAATATTGATGCTCAGATTGTCCCTGATTTGGCCATTGGTACACACTTTAAGCTGGCTCTTTGTCCTTCTGACATGAACCTGCCATTCTTTGGCCACTTTCTTCTTTTCTCAATAGCATGGTATGCAAAGGTCATCATGTGCTTTCCCAGTCCCAGCTCTGGGATCAGCCAGTTCTCTGAAGAATTTTGTTTCCTTGTGGTACAGAATGGTATCTCTGAAATAAGATCTGAACACTAAGTATGCCAATTGCCAGTGTGGTGTCACATTTCTAGGCTTTCTCCATAGACAGAGATAGGAAGCATGTGTATGTATATACATGTATGTACTTCAATGCTTGTATATCTAAATGTATATATGAATGTGTATATATATAAAGAGACATGCATCTATATCTTTCTATAACAGTGTATCTATCATCTTATCTATAGTTACTTCAAAAATGAATTTTGTGTAGGTTTCCCAGTAAGTTTGTTCTTTATAGTTACACATTATCAATTCTGAACTGTTTTTAGTAAATTTTAGTATTAAGCAAAAAGTAAATATATTTTGATGATAGAAGCCAAGTTTCTCGTTGTCAGAGAAGGTAGTTACAAATATGAAAAGGAGAACACTAAATAGAACCATGTTTTGTTAGATTAGTAGTAGTATGAGCTCGATGTTTTTTTTTTTAAAGATTTGATTTTTTTATTTGACAGAGCACAAGCAGGGGGAGCAGCAGGCAGAGGGAGAGGTAGAAGCAGACTCCCCACTGAGCAAGGAGACTGACACGGGGCTCAATCACAGGACCCTGGGATCATGACCTGAGCTGAAGGCAGACACTTAACCGACTGAGCCACCCAGGCACCCCAAGCTCAATGTTTGATAGAAGATAGATAGATAGATAGATAGATAGATAGATAGATAGATAGATAGATAGCATTTCCATTGCTATGTCTTCAGGTTCACTAATCTTTCACCATGGCTAGGGTGATGTTATTCTCATCCAGTGTAGTCTTCATTTTAAATATTATAGTTTTTATCTATAGAATTTTGACTTGGGCTCTTTTTATATCTTCCATGTCTCCTTTTTGTTCTTTTGAATACAGACATACAGTTATAATAGTTATTTTCATTTCCTTTTCTACCAGTATTACCAACTCTGTCAGATTCAGGTCAATTTCATTGTTTTCTCCTTCATTTATGCGTTGTATTTCCCTGATTCTTTGCATGCCTATAATGTTTTGTTAGATATGAGACACTGTGACATTGTGACATTTTACTTTGTTGGATACTAGATATTTTTGTATTTCTGGAAATATTTCTGACCTTTTTCCTAGGATGCAGTTTAGCTACTTGGAAAAAATCAGGTTCTTTGGATTTGTGAGCACCAGAACCATGTTTAGGGGAGGAGTAATTATGCCACACTACTGAGGCAAGAACTTAATGAGGCCTGCACCCAATGCCATGAATTGTGATGTTTTCAAGGCTCATAGGTACGAATAGGTTCTATTCTCAGTTTCACATGAGTGCTGGGTACTGTTCCCTCTAGTCCTTTAGGATAGCTCTTTCCATAGTCTTGGGTGGTCTCACGCATCATACATATGTATCCCTGCAGATCTCCTAAGTTTTCTCTGTGCAGTCCCCTCCCTGGTAATCTGTCTAACAAACTTTAGCCACTTCATTCTTCCCAACACTCCTTCCCATCTCTTCAATTCAGGAAGTCCACCAGGCTCTGTTGATGAGACCTGGAAACTTTCTAGGCAGCAAACTGGGACAGTTGTGGGGAATATATTTTCTGTTAACTATCTTTATGGGTCATTGTCCCTTGTAACCTGAAGTCCAGTGTCTTGATAATCATTTTTCATTTATTTATACTTTTTGGTTGTTTAGGCATGAGAGTAAATTGGTCTCTATTAATCTACACTTACCAGAAGTGGGATTTCCTTCTTTATAACTTTACATATTATAAGCATAGTTGTTTTGTGATCTGTGTCTAATAATTCCATTGACTGAAATTTTGTGTGTCTCTCTTCAGTCTATTGTTCTGCTTATTCTTGCCCAGGTGCCTTGTTTGTTTATTTGCCTGGTTATTCTGGTCTATATCCTTTAACAATTATCTGTAGAAGGAACTTTAGGCTAGGATGAGGTCACGTTCCTCCAGAGAGGATTTCCATTTGCCTCTGCCAGGTGGAGTACTGAGGGGATAATCGGGTGTACTCTCAGTGGAGGACAACCTTAAATTTTCAGGCTTGAGATTGCCTAAATATCAGGGAAGTAGAGCCTAAGATGAACTTCTGTGTGAGGGCTGGGCCACAGGCTCGGGGCGGGGGGGTAGCCTTTTGGGTGCCAGCTAATTGAAGGAAGGCAGTCATGTTAGACTCCCTCGTTTTTATACATCTCAACCTTTGGTTTATGCTTCTCTTATCCGAAGAGTTTATGTAAACAATGTTCTGATTTGGAAAATGTCTAGGTCTCTATTTTCTCTTTATTTTGTCCAGGTAACATCTTACTCCCTTTTCAGCTTTTCAACTGTTTAAAGAAGGTATTCTTTACATTTCATCCAGGTTTTTAAAAGTTTTTTTTCAGGGGCACCTGGCTGGCTTAGTTGGTGGAGAGTGTGATTCTCGATCTTGGGGTTGTGAGTTTAAGCCTCACGTTGAGTGTAGAGATTACTTAAAAAATAAAAATAAATTTAAAAATAAAAGTTTTTTTTCCTGAGGGAAGGCTGGTATGAATAACCTAGCCTATCTTAACAAAAATCTAGACGTTTGCCATGGATTTTTAGAGGATGTCTTAAGACATTGGTACAGAGGGAGTCGCTAATGAAACTGTTCAACCCAATCGTGCATGATCTGGTCACTTTTATCTTTGCAAGCACCCTCTTCATGCTGGGCCTTGTTTTTCCACTCACTGAAATTATTCTTGAAATACGTTCATTAGGAACACCTGGTTCTATTTCTTAAGTTTATATGTAATTTATTAGCACGAGTCATTGTGTGGACACATCTGGTTGATTATGCAACACAGTTGACAACTTCTGGTTTGGTGTGCTCTCTAATGGGCCTTCAGGCTGCTTTTTGGAGGAAGGTGCCTGATTCTGCTCTGAGGCTCTGCCCACGAGAGACTGTCTGCATTTCCAGTTTTCTTAGCTGTGGTTCAGCTAGCACAGTGAACAACTCAACGTGGTTAACATACGAAGCATTTAAGACATTCCTCAGTGTTTGCCTAGAAAAGTAGCTGAATGTGGGAACCTGGGAGCTGTGTAAGGTCTTCCTACTTGAGTAGGAAAAGCACAGTGCCTGCTGGCTACAAGTGTAACTAGTGTCCTAAGAGCAGCATTTTATGCATGGGCCCGGAAGCTGTGCTCTGAGGGTCAAATATTTACACCAGAGGGGAAAAGTTTCTATCTGTAGATCAAGGGAGTTTCTACTTTCTCTAACGTTCTTTCTCTGGTGTTCTCAGAGAACGTTGAGACTCGAATAATAATCCACTGTCAGGCCTGTCTCAACCCAGAGCATAACAGCAGCAACAGCAACACCAGGGACCAAAAAGAACTTAGCAACCACCAGACAGCTGATGAAGTGCGGGGCAAAGTCCACAGTCAGAACGTAGGAGCCCTACGTGGGAAATGCCGAAAAGATAATAATAATAAAGAAAAGGAAAGAAAAAGCTAATTACTGAGACCTTACTCCAAGGATCCAAGAGGACGAATTAGAATAGC
Organism: Ursus maritimus; assembly: GCF_017311325.1. NCBI lineage: Eukaryota > Metazoa > Chordata > Mammalia > Carnivora > Ursidae > Ursus > Ursus maritimus. The sequence goes on along the minus strand of NW_024423319.1, from coordinate 5,715,322 downwards.
TAACATATACTGAGTACTTACTACGTGCCAGGTATTATCATAAGTGTTTTAGAAATACGGAATCATTTCATTCCCATAATAGCCCCATGAGGTAGGTACCATTACAATTCTCACTGTATACACGAGGAAAGGTAGGCACAGAGAGGCTAAGTAATGAGCTCAAAGTCACACAGCTACTAAAATGTGGCCCATGTCCTTAGTCCTGCCCGCGGTACTCCCAGATGATGGGTTATGCTGAGGTCCAGAGAGAACCTGGCTCGCCATCCACTACCACCTGGAGAAGGGAGGCTGCAGGTTTGGGGAACACAGGGACGGCAAAGGCAGCTCTTGGCGGCACCTATCCTACAGGATCCCTACGCACCGTGATCCGGCAGGGAGAGGATTGCCAAAGGAGAATGCCGCAGGTGTGAGCAGGGAGTAGCTTCCAGCCTTTATTCCCTGTGAGCGGTGTGTGTGGGGTTGGGGGCGGGCAGACCTGGGGCCACTCTTTTGTCCCAAGCCCTAATTTCACCCCTTGGGCAAGGACAAACTGGACCCGCAGAAAGGCTGCCCCCAGCCCTAGAGGAGAAGGTGAGGCGTCCTGCCCGGTCTCTGTCGGCATCTAGCGGTCACCGGGGCATAGGACACCCAACTTGATGGTGGCAAGTCAGGAGAACAGGAGGGCAGAGCAGGGGTTCTTCACCTGGGGGTGCAGGGAAGGGCGGGAGGCTCTGCGAAAGCCACCCCCACCCTCCCCTTGAGTCATATGTGAAAACAATGCTGGGGCCTCTCCCCGTAGCTGTCATCAGGTCCTCCGCGACCTCTGTGCCGGGCACAATTTAAGAACCACAGCTGGAGGGTCGGGAAGTGGTGTCCCAGGGAGAAGCTGGCTCTGGGCTGAGGGCCCTCCCATTGCGTCCTCACCCTGGTGGGCAGAGAGGCCGCAGCCGGGGCCCCAGCACTGCTCTCTCTGCTCCAAAGAGCAGCTCTGGGTGAAATGGCACCGATGGGAACTTCTTGGTGGCAGTGAGGCCCTCAGAGGACAGGGACAGGCCATCCCTGACAGAGGCCTCTTAAGGCCCCTCACCTTTTCTTGGCCATCCGGGCCTGGCCTGGGAACACTTGGAGCCTTTCTTCTGCTCAGCAGCTGGGTCCCCTCTCAGCCCCAACTGGTCCCACCATGCTCTCCTTCCTTACCTTTGGTGTCAGACCTGGGACCCTGCCCCCTCCCTTCTCTGGAGCTGCCACCTCCCACTCTACCCTTTGGGTTCCCTTACACACCCCCAAGCATGGCTGCAGAGAGGGCCTGCCACCCCAGCTCTTTCCTGCTTGGGCCCCAGATGGCTAGCACGCTGAGAAGTCTGCTTCCAGGGCTTCACTCTGTGTGAAGGCTAACAAACGCAGGAGCCACACACAGCAAAGAACCTTCCAGAGGTCTCAAAGTTACCATTGTCCGTCTGCAGGTTCCTGCTCTCTCTGGGTCAGTGTTGACACCTGGAAGCCCACTTGGGCTCCTGCCCTCTGCTCTTCTCTGAGGGTTGGCTCACTGTACCTTCCCTGCTCCAGTTTGCTGTCTTGAAGGGTAATTGTGGCCTAGCCGGGATATCCAGACAGAAAGCTAACTGGGTGCTCCCTGTGTCCAGTGTGCAGTAGTTGTCTCCAGTTTGGATGGAGGAAGACTCCAACAGCCCACAAGAGTAGACGGCTGAGACCCAAAAGGCAAGCATTGATGAAATTGGAGAAGTAATCAGAAAGCAGGAGGCAGAAAGCAGGCATTAGGTTGATGGTTGTCACCTGGAAAAAATTTTTTAATACTGATGCCAGGGTTTCAACCCAAACATAAAATTAGAATTTTCAGTATGGAGTATAGGCTGTGTTGTTGTTGTTGTTGTTGTTGTTGTTGTTGTTGTTTTTCAAAAGCTTCCTATGTAATTTGAAGGGGCTTCCAGGGGTAAAAACATGGCACTAGGTGATCAGATGAACTCAATTCAAGGTGCAAAAGGAGGTCTGGTTAGGAAGTTGGTGAGGGTCAGGAAGTTGGCGAGGCCCTGAAGACATTGACCCAGGTCCTGAGTACTATGGTGGTACAATGGTTGGTGATACAGCTCTGCTGAACCCCTCTCTGAAGCCCTTTTATGATTCCTGTCCCATGGACACCCTAATACAGAACTTTGAGAAGGTCAATGATGCGTGTGATCATTGGGGATGAGAAGCCTCCTTGAAATGTGGCAGCCTCCAAGGCCATCCTGTTGGTCCACACACTGTCCAATCTTCTGGGTCGTAACTTTACACCCATGAATACCTCTCAGTATAACGAAAACACAGAACGTCTTAAATGCTAGCAGGACATTGGAAGTAATTAAAATGGCTGTACATAGACTACCACGGAACAGGATTAAATCACTGTATGATTTCTCATCCCATTGCCAAGTAATGTGAGAATCAATCATTCATATCTTCCCCCATCGCATCTGTTTCCAATACCTAAAGTTCAGCCTTTTTCTGTACCTTCTTCCTGCAGCTTCTACTTCATTCCATCCCAAACCCAGACTGAGGTGCCTACATCATCCCTCTTCCTTTGTAAACAAACAAACAAACAAACAAACACACTATTTTACTACCAGTTGATGTGCAAAACAATTTTCCTAACACCTCTTCTCAAATCCTCAAGGCATACATCCCCATGCCTCACTTTCCCTTTACCAAATATCTGCCCCTCACTTTGTCTCGCAACCCCACCCCATTCCTCATCCTATATAAAATCGCTTTTTAAAGACATATTACCAAGTAAGGTATAAACTAGGTATCTCTAAACCTGACATTCAAGCCATTTATAATCTTCAGCATATCTCTCAGCCCTACCCACTGAGTGCCTCAGCTTTTGTGATGTCATTTATTTTTTTTTAAAGACTTTATTTCGGGGGCACCTGGGTGGCTCAGTTGGTGAAGCATGTGCATTCTGCTCAGGTCATGATCCCAGCATCCTGGGATCGAGCCCCGCATCAGGCTCCCTGCTCAGCTGGGAGCCTGCTTCTTCCTCTCCCACTCCCCCTGCTTGTGTTCCCTCTCCCGCTGGCTCTCTCTCTCTCTCTCTCTGTCAAATAATAAATAAATAAATCTTTTAAAAAATTAAGACTATTTCAGAGAGAGAGAGAATGCACGCAGGAGCGAGCACAAGTATAAGCGGGGGAGAGGGGCAGAGGGAGAAGCAGACACCCTGCTGAGCAGGGAGCCCAATGTGGGACTCCATACTAGGACCCTAGGATCATGACCTGAGCCTATGGTAGACACTTAACCAACTGAGCCACCCAGGCGCCCCATTAAATAAACTTTTAATTTCAGAATAGATTTGTATTTACAGAAATGTTGCAAAGATAGTGCAGAGTTCACGTATCTCTGCACCCAGTTTCCTCTATTATTAACATCTTTAAATAGTGCAATGCACTTGTCACAGTTAAGGAACCAGTACTGATACATCATGTTCGCTCGAGTTCACACTTTCTTCAGATCTCCTTAGTTTTTACCTAGTGTCCTTTTTTTGGGGTCCAGGATCCCATCCAGGATACCGTTACATTTAGTCGTCATGTCCTCTAGGGCTCCTCTGAACTGTGAGCTTCTCAGACTTTCCTTGTTTTTGATGATCTTGATAGTTTTATAAAATACTGGTCAGATATTTTGTATAATGCCCCTGTGTTGGGGTTTGTGTGTTATTTTCACGATTAAACTAGGGTTATAGATTTTGAGGAAGAAGATGATGGAGCTCAAGTGCCATTTTCATCACATCATGTCAAGAGTATGTATTGTCAACAGAACTTAGTGTTGAAGTTCACCTTGATCACCTGGCAGGGGTTTTTCAGGCTTCTTCACGATACAGCTACTTTTTCCCCCTTTCTCTTATACTGTAGTCTTCAGAAGGAAGTCACCATGATCAGCCCGCATTCATGGAGCAGAGAGTTATGTTCTCCCTTCTTGAAAGCTGAAATTATTTGGGATTCTTTGCATGGGAGATTTGTCTCTTTTCCTTCACTTATTTATTCAATCATGTATTTAGATCAGTGTGGACTCTTGGATATATTTATTTTATATGTTGAGTTATAATCAAATACTACTCCATTTTGTTCCTGAAATTGTTCCCACTTTGGTCATTGGGAGCTTGATCTGTTGGCCTCTATATCCCTTAGACAACTCCCATCAGTGCAATTTTGGGAGAGAACTTTATTAGTTTCTGGCACTGGAAGATGCTCCAGGTTCATCTTGTATATTTCCTGCCCCAGTCCTAGAATCAGCCCTTTCTCCACAGAGTCCTGGTTCCTTTTATTGGAGAATGGTATTAAAAACCAAGATTGGGGCCCTAGGTGTGTTCATTGCTACTGGACTGCTCACTTTATTTTTTGAACAAGTAATATGCAATGCAGGTATCTCTGAACCTGACCTCAATCCATCCCTGACCCTCCATTTGTTCTGTAATCTAATTCCAACATAGACCCCCAAACCCATCCCTTATGTAAAAGCAGTGCTTTCTACTACCAAATAATATAGCAAACAAACATTCTGATGGTTGTAAGAGAATACCCTTTGATTATATGTAAAAATCACTGTATTTCACAGCCAACTAGACATCTATCCCCATCACTCCTTCTGTGACCCCACCCTATCTGTCCTATGCACTGTTTTCCTGACGAAGTAATATGTAAAGTACCCATCCTTAGCACATTCCTTATCCTAACACTTTTTGCAGTGTCTCATCCACTGCTGACTTGACCTCTGTCCCTGACCCCAATCCAATACCTTACCCTGTGTAAAATCAGTATTTTCAATGATCAATTATATAGAAAACAGATGTCCCCCATCCTTCACAAAATTCCAGATCCATCCCATTCCTGACTCTTAGCCTAATGCTCATGTGATTAGTCATGATAATAAAGATTCTGTTTTATGAGCAGCTAATCTGAAAAATGGACACACAACCCATCACTGACACTCACTTGATCCCTTACTGCTGCTAAGCCCCGTTTCAGTAATAAATTACTCCTTTTCAATGTCCAAGCAGTGTTCAAACAGCCATCCCCGATTTCATCCCATCACTGATCCTGATACCATCTTGAACTCTCACCAACTATTGGACACACCCCTGCTCCATTGTCCCCTGTAATACCTGTGATTGTGTGATAAGCAGGTTATATGAGAAAGACATATCCTTAATTTTGAATCCATCCCTAACCATCATCCTATTTTACATCGCTCTTTTTACTACTAGTAATGTTATAAACAGAAATCTCTGATCCTTATTCACGCCATCGACAGCTGCTGTGTAATTCTTCCATTTAAGTAAAACCACTACTTTATTTTATCAAGTAGTCTGCCCCCCGAAAAGCACTTCTGTGATGCTCACCATACACTTGACCGTCACCCATCCCTAAACCTTATACCACACCTGCCACTCAGTCTTCCTAATCTTCATGTCACCCCTGAGAACCATGCTATTCTACATGTTATATAAATTCCCCATTTTCCCAATTACCAAGTAACACAGCAGACAGAACTGATTCTTGTGTACCTGATGCTGACCTCACCCTAGGCCCCTACATCATCTGTTAATATAAAATTTAGAAATTAAGTGATGTTTGAAACAAACATGCCTGACCCTTACTGCATCTCTAAAACAAGATGATCTTACGCTCTCTGCAAAAATCACTTTGAAAACATTTGCAAGAAAAATGCAAAGCAGTCTTTCTTCAACCCTTATTCCATCCTTGACCTGTTCCCCCTTTTTTCTTTTTTTAAAGATTTTATTTATTTATTCGACAGAGAGAGAGACAGCCAGCGAGAGAGGGAACACAAGCAGGGGTAGTGGGAGAGGAAGAAGCAGGCTCATAGCGGAGGAGCCTGATGTGGGGCTCGATCCCAGAACGCCGGGATCACGCCCTGAGCCGAAGGCAGACGCTTAACCGCTGTGCCACCCAGGCGCCCCTCGTTTCCCTTTTCTGACACTCTTCATCGCTATTCCTTATCACATTGCTTCACTGACAAAAACCCTCAACCTCACCTCATCTCTACTCATAAACTCTTTTTTTAAAATAAAGATTTTATTTATTTGTCAGAGAAAGAGAGAGAGGCAGACAGAGGGAGAGGGAGAAGCAAGCTCCCTGCTGAGCAAGGTACATGATGTGGAGCTCGATCCCAGGACCCTGGGATCATGACCTGAGCCGAAGGCAGATTCTTAACCGACTGAGCCACCCAGGCGTCCCACCTACTCATAAACTCTTTTTTTTTTTTTTTAAAGATTTTATTTATTTATTTGACAGAGACAGAGACAGCCAGCGAGAGAGGGAACACAAGCAGGGGGAGTGGGAGAAGAAGAAGCAGGCTCACAGCAGAGGAGCCTGATGTGGGGCTCGATCCCAGAACGCCGGGATCACGCCCTGAGCCGAAGGCAGACGCTTAACTGCTGTGCCACCCAGGCGCCCCTACTCATAAACTCTTAATGAAATCCCCTATACAATAGCATATCCTATTTAAAAATTACTATTCTTAATTACCAAGCAATTTGGGAAGTCAGTCTTGATACACAACTAATCCCAGACCTTCTCTCTACCCCTGATCCTCTTACCTTGGAATATTATTTGTTTAAACATATATATATGTGTGTGTGTATATATATATATGTATATATGTGTGTATATATATGTATATATATGTACATACATATATATATAAATGTGAGAAAGAGAAATCTCTCATTCTGTGAAAAATTGTGGTATCATTACCAAGCAATATGCATCATAGTTCAGAGACCAAAAGGGGGATTTGTAACACTGGGCCTGTTAAATGAATGGATATGAATAGACAACTTCACTTATAAAATGGTCAATTTCAGCCACTGGAGTCAAAGGTGGCACTTTCTGTCTAGACTTCTCTGTTCACGTTGGTGATTGTTGGTGGATATAATTCAGCTCCATAAATGCGAATTGGGAAAAAAGAAAACATTCTGGGAGAATGAGGTTGGAGGTGTTATCGAATGTGGGTCTGTGCATGTGTGCATGTGTGTGTGCGGGGGTGTGTGTGGGGGAGTTCACTTCATTTTTATTGTTTTGTGGGGTTTTTTTGCTCTTTTTTGTTGTGTTTTTTTTTAATTGAAGTATAGTTGACAGACAGTGTTACATTGGTTTCAAGTATATGCCTCTTTCTTCCCTCCTCCTTTCTCCTTCTGCCCTCTCCACTCTTATCTTCCCTGTAACTGCCATTTATGGTCCTTCGCTCTCATCTTCCAAAACCTGGATGCAGACAGAGGTGTAATAATCACTCCCCGATCCCTTCCCTGGTACCCCAGATGACCAGCACCCAGCCAACTCTTTTTTATTTTATTTTATTTTATTTTATTTTATTTTATTTTATTTTATTTTCAAGATTTTGTTTATTTGAGAGAGAGAGCACAGGGGGAGGAGCAGAGGAAGAGGGACAAGCAGACTCCGTGCTGAGTGTGGATCCTGACATGGGGATCGATCGCAGAACCCTGAGATCATGACCGGAGCTGAAATCTAGAGGCCCAACTGACTGAGCCACCCAGGCACCCCCAGACAACTCTTGTTTTAAAGATACAACTATTGACCATGCTGGGAAACATCCAGTGCATAGCAGGGCTATCACTTGCAGAAAGAAGAGATTTAAATGAACAAACAGAGTTCTCAACATCAACACCCTGGTTCTGAAGTTCCCAGCTGCATGTTGACTCCATGGTAGTCCCCAAACCAAGATCCCAGTGATCTTTTGCATTCTGCTTTGTTTTCTCATCCTCTTAGCTTGCCTTTTGAGAGATGAATATCTGAAGATAGAAAGTAGTTGGAACTCCAGGAGGTGTCCCCTTGATTATGTGTGACAGTGATCTGAGAGGCTCTCCAGAAAGTGTGACCAACTACCCCCAATTTACCAGGCCTCTACCTTTCATTCAGGAATGAATTCTGTTGATTTCATATAAAATTATATCACAAATAAAGTTATAACTTATGTCTAGAGGTCATTCTAATATACTCCTGGGGCCTGGCCTAACATAAATACTAGTCTGGACCATCATATGATTACTTCAGTGATGCCATCCTCATGAAGAAAAGGTGCACATTTGACCACAGTGAGGTTTCTAGAAAATGCCCTTTCTTTAAGTAGGAAACAATGTGGGTGAAGATATATTCAGTCCTAGATGCAGGGGACAGCAAACTCTTTCTGTCAAGGGTCACATAGTGAATAATTTAAGCTTTGCAGGCCATATATAGTCTCTGTCACAGATTCTTTATTTTTTTAAACAACCCTTTAAATATTTGAAAACTATTTTTTAGCTTTCAGACCTTATAGATACAGGTCACTGGTCAGATTAAAGTGGTGGGCCATAGTTTTCCAACCCTTATATAGAGAGTCAGTCTAACCTCGTAAATCCGTCAAGGCCCTCCACCATTTCGTGGGCTCTCCACATTACCAGTAGAGGTTTATGATGAGTTTACCTTCTCTGACTACCTGAAAAGGGCCTGTGGAATTGCGTTTTGTGTATAGTGTGTGGGAGGCATTAAGTTTCATTTGTACGCATGGGTACTCAATAGCTCTGAGACCACTTATTGAAAAGGCAGTCATTTCCCCACAGACTTGAAATGCTACCACTGTCATACATTACATGCCTCATTCAGAGAGCAGTGGATTTCTCATCAGTAAATACAGAGGCTGGAAGACAATGGAAGATCCTCTGGAAAGTGTTGATGGAGGAAAAAATCAACTCAGAATTCTGTTATCTGGTGAAAATATCCTTCACAAATAAAGGTGAAATAAATGTTTTCAGACAAGATGAAACTGGGATTATTTGTCACCACCACGCATGCACTAAAATAAATGCTCTAGCACATTCTTCAGGCTGAGGAAGAATGACACCAGAAGATTACACAGATCTTCAGGAACCAATAAAGAACATTAGAAATGTTCAGGGTGCCTGGGTGGCTCAGTTAGTTAAGCATCTGTCTTCAGCTCAGGTCATGATCCCAGGGTCCTGAGTCAAGTCCTGCCTTGGGCTCCCTGCTCAGTGGGGAATCTGCTTCTCCCTCTCCCTTTGCCCCTCCACCGGCTCGTGGTCTCTGTCTTCTCAAATAAATAAATAAAATCTAAAAAAAAAAAAGAAATTTTGAGTATTTGGGTAAATACAATAAACTATTTCTACTTAGTTCCTTTAAAATACATATGAATGATTAAAGCAAATATCCTAAGATTATTTTGTGGGGTTTATGGTGCATATAGATGAATTACATGTGACAACTACAGCATAAAGGACACTGGGGAATGGGACATGAACTATTATTGTTGTAGGGGTTCTCTATTCTACATGAAGTGGTAAAATTTGGACTCTAGGTACATTATGAAAAATTAAGGATATGTATTATCATTTCATTAATTTTTTCTATTTACCCATTTTATAATGTATTAATTTTTGCTCTTATATTTATTATTTCTCTTCTTTTGCTCTCATTGGGGTTAATTTGCTCTTGCTTTTTGAACTCCTTAAGGTGGAAGCTTCAATCACTGGTTTTAAAACATTCTATTTTTCTAATATAACCGTTTTAGAGCTATACATTTATACCTTTGTATTGCTTTACCTACATCCTACAAATTTGGACATATTTTCATCATTTGCAGTTCTACAGTATTTAAAATTTCCATTATATTTCTTTTTTTAACCCATGAGTTACTTGGAAATGTGTTGTCTAATTTCAAAATTTTTGGAGATTTTTCATATATCTTTGTTTTTTTAAATTCCTAATTTATTTTTGTTGTAGTCAGAAAACATATTCTGAATAATTTTAGTCCTTTCAAAATTTGACACTTGTTGGGGTGCCTGGGTGGCGCAGTCGTTAAGCGTCTGCCTTCAGCTCAGGGCGTGATCCCGGCGTTGTGGGATCGAGCCCCACATAGGGCTCCTTCGCTGGGAGCCTGCTTCTTCCTCTCCCGCTCCCCTGCTGTGTTCCCTCTCTCGCTGGCTGTCTCTCTGTCACATAAATAAATAAAATCTTTAAAAGAAAAAAAATTTGACACTTGTTTTTATTCCCAAGAAAATGTTTTTGCCGGTGATTGTTCCATGTGCATTTAAAGAGAACATGTATTTTCCCATTGTTGTGTGGTGTTTCTATAAATCAATTATATTGACTTGTGTGATACTATTATTCAAGCCTCCTCTATCCTTACTGATTTTCTGTCTACTTGGTTTTATAATTACTGGGAGAGGAGTATGAAATTGCGAACTATAATTGTGGATTTGTAGATTTCTTCTTTTAGTTCTGTCAGTATTTGCTTAATAATTTTGGAAACTCTGTTTTAGTCAAATCTGTTTAACAATGTCTTATTTCCTTGATGAATTAAGCTTTCATCATATGAAATATCCCTCTTTCCCTCTGATAATACGTTTTGTCCTGAAATCTGCTTTCATGACATTTATGTAGCTACTTTAGCTTTCTTATTAGTGTTCATATGATATAACTTTTCCCTTTGTTTAATTTTAGTCTGTCTGTGTTCTGCAGATTTTATATATATATCTATATAGTTCCTTTTTTGGGGGGGTAGATTTAACATATATTAAACATCGGTCTTATTGATGGGTTTTCCTTCCTTATCCTTATTGGCATTTTCTGCCTTTTAAATATGATTGGAGTTTATTCCATTTATATTTAATATTCATATGGTTGGGTTTGCATCTACCATTTTGCAGTCTTGTCTATTAGTCTCATCTGGTCTGTCTTCCATCTTCTGAATTATTTAGGTGCTGTTTAACATACCATCTTATTCCCTCTCTTGACTTACTAGATATACCACTACTTGTGGTAAATGCTAGAGATAAAGTCACAAAACTTTTATTATATTCTACATATTCTATATATTCTTTATATAGAATTCTCTCTATATGTAATACATATTATATAATATGTATTATATTGTTTTATTATATTCTACTGTCAAATATTTTACAGTTTAGGTATAAAATAATGCAACAAAGTTATAAGAGGATACTTCCTTACTCAAATATTCTGGTTTTATTTACAAACATTTTACTGCTACATGTTTTATTTATTTATTTATTTATTTATTTATTTATTTATTTATTTAAAGGTTTTATTTATTTGTTTGAGAGAGACCAAGAGGGAAAGCATGAGCAGGGGTGAGGGGCAGAGGGAGAGGGAGAAGCAGACTCCCCACTGAGTGGGGAGCCCCATGTGTTGTGGGGCTCAAGTCCAGGACCCCAAGATCATGAGCTGAGCTGAAGGCAGACACTTAACTGACTGAGCCACCCAGGTGCCCCCTGCTACATGTTTTAAATACAACAATGTATTGCTGTTGTTTTTATTTTATGTAGCCAATTTCCTTTAAAGAAATTAAGAATATATAAAGCCTGTTTTTTAATTTACCCACATGTTTAGTTTTTCCAAAACTCTTCATCTCTTCTTGTAGTCCAGAGTTTCCATACGTTGTCATTAAACTTCAGCCTGAAGCACTTCCTTTAACATTTATTCTAGAGCAGGTGTGCTGGTGATGAATTCTATCAGCTTCTGTTAGATTGAAAATGTTTTTATTTTGCCTTTACTTTTGAAAGCTGTTTTTTTTTTT
>NW_024423319.1:5702408-5703708 GCF_017311325.1 Ursus maritimus | reverse complement strand
GGGAATGGGACATGAACTATTATTGTTGTAGGGGTTCTCTATTCTACATGAAGTGGTAAAATTTGGACTCTAGGTACATTATGAAAAATTAAGGATATGTATTATCATTTCATTAATTTTTTCTATTTACCCATTTTATAATGTATTAATTTTTGCTCTTATATTTATTATTTCTCTTCTTTTGCTCTCATTGGGGTTAATTTGCTCTTGCTTTTTGAACTCCTTAAGGTGGAAGCTTCAATCACTGGTTTTAAAACATTCTATTTTTCTAATATAACCGTTTTAGAGCTATACATTTATACCTTTGTATTGCTTTACCTACATCCTACAAATTTGGACATATTTTCATCATTTGCAGTTCTACAGTATTTAAAATTTCCATTATATTTCTTTTTTTAACCCATGAGTTACTTGGAAATGTGTTGTCTAATTTCAAAATTTTTGGAGATTTTTCATATATCTTTGTTTTTTTAAATTCCTAATTTATTTTTGTTGTAGTCAGAAAACATATTCTGAATAATTTTAGTCCTTTCAAAATTTGACACTTGTTGGGGTGCCTGGGTGGCGCAGTCGTTAAGCGTCTGCCTTCAGCTCAGGGCGTGATCCCGGCGTTGTGGGATCGAGCCCCACATAGGGCTCCTTCGCTGGGAGCCTGCTTCTTCCTCTCCCGCTCCCCTGCTGTGTTCCCTCTCTCGCTGGCTGTCTCTCTGTCACATAAATAAATAAAATCTTTAAAAGAAAAAAAATTTGACACTTGTTTTTATTCCCAAGAAAATGTTTTTGCCGGTGATTGTTCCATGTGCATTTAAAGAGAACATGTATTTTCCCATTGTTGTGTGGTGTTTCTATAAATCAATTATATTGACTTGTGTGATACTATTATTCAAGCCTCCTCTATCCTTACTGATTTTCTGTCTACTTGGTTTTATAATTACTGGGAGAGGAGTATGAAATTGCGAACTATAATTGTGGATTTGTAGATTTCTTCTTTTAGTTCTGTCAGTATTTGCTTAATAATTTTGGAAACTCTGTTTTAGTCAAATCTGTTTAACAATGTCTTATTTCCTTGATGAATTAAGCTTTCATCATATGAAATATCCCTCTTTCCCTCTGATAATACGTTTTGTCCTGAAATCTGCTTTCATGACATTTATGTAGCTACTTTAGCTTTCTTATTAGTGTTCATATGATATAACTTTTCCCTTTGTTTAATTTTAGTCTGTCTGTGTTCTGCAGATTTTATATATATATCTATATAGTTCCTTTTTTGGGGGGGTAGATTTAACATATATTAAACATC
>NW_024423319.1:5622148-5702383 GCF_017311325.1 Ursus maritimus | reverse complement strand
GGTCTTATTGATGGGTTTTCCTTCCTTATCCTTATTGGGCATTTTCTGCCTTTTAAATATGATTGGGTTTATTCCATTTATATTTAATATTTCCATATGGTTGGGTTGCATCTACGCATTTCAGTCTTGTCTATTAGTCTCATCTGGTCTGTCTTCCATCTTCTGCAATTATTTAGGCCCTGCTGTTTAAGCTACTATCTATTCCCTCTCTGAACACTTTTGATATACCACTACTTGTGGTAATGCTAGAATAAAGTCCACTACTTTTATTATATTCTACATATTCTATATATTCTTTATATAGAATTCTCTCTATATGTAATACATATTATATAATATGTATTATATTAGTTTATTATATTCTACTGTCAAATATTTTACAGTTTAGGTATAAATAATGCAACAAGTTATAAGGAATGCTTCCCTACTCAAATATTCTGGTTTATTAAACATTTTACGCTACTGTTTTATTTATTTTTATTTATTTATTTATTTATTTATGGTTATTTAAAGGTTTTATTTATTTGTTTGAGAAGACCCAGAGAAAGTACAAGGCAGGGTGAGGGGCGAGGGAGAGGGAGAGCAGACTCCCCACTGGTCGGGACCCAATTGTATATGTAGGGGCTCAGGTCCAGGGCACCCCAGAGATCAGCAGGCTGAGCTGAAGGCAGCGACCTTACGGCTGACACCAATTGCCCCCTGCTACATGTTTAATCAACTAATGTATTGCTGTTGTTTTATTCACTGGCAATTTGCCAATTTCACTCAAAAATTAAGAATATAAAAGCCTGTTTTTAATTTACACATGTTTGAGTTTCAAAACTCTTCATCTCTTCTTTAGTCTCAGGTTTCCATCGTTGTCATTAAACTTCTAACCTGAACACCTTCCTTTAACATGGCTATTCAGACGGGTGCTGGTGATGAATTCTATCAGCTTCTGTTAGATTGAAAATGTTTTATTTTGCCTTTACTTTTGAAGCTGTTTTTTTTCTAGGATAAATTTTGGATTGTGAGTTTCTAATAATTTATAGATGCATTCCTTTGACTACTTTGAATCAAATTTAGGCAAATCATCTCATGACTCTTACAGCTGTCTCGCCTCATAATCGAATCTTTTATTTCATCAACTGCCTATTTAGAGTTTTCTCTTTATCAGTGGTATTCAGAAATGTGATTAGTTTTCCTTATTTAGTCTTCTTTGTGTTACTTGGGTTATTTGACCTGCTTCAATCAGAACATTACCATTTTTACTAGAATCTGATAAATTACTTTATTTCTGCGAGATTTTTTCTGCCTCTACACTTGCCCACTTCTCCCTTTTCCTTCATCTAAACAATATTCATGAATGTTTGGTTTGATATTATCCAAAGGATCACTGAGACTCTTTCCATCTTTTTAGCCTCATTTATCTTTGTGCTTAGTGTGGATGATTACTTTATGTTTCGTATGCACTGATATTTACTGCAGTGTTGAATCATGCTATTCAGCATCCAGTGACTTTTCATTTCATTAATCTTTTCTTTTTAGAATTTCCATTTTACTACTGTTTTGTTTCTTTTTTTAAAAAGATTTTTGATATTGAGGAGAGAGTGCAGGTGGGGGGATAGAAGGCTCCCGGAGAGGAGGAGCAGGCTCCCTGCTGAGCGGGAAGCTAATGTGGCTCGATCCAGATCCTCAGGGGATCAGACGGCTAGGCTGGGATGTAGATGCTGAGCTGAGCCACCCAGCCCCCTGATTCTTGGTTTCTGTTTGTTTATTTACTTTTCTGTTTTGCTCTCTCTTATTGTGATCAGGGGTTTTGCCTTTAAACATAAGGAATTGTTTATAAAAGCGCTACTTTTCTAATCCCTGTTTGTTTCATTCAATTTATTTGCTACATTGGCCATGGGTTCTATGATTAACATTTTCTCTTGGTTCGGTCCTGTTTCGTGCTTTGTACATTCTAAAGTTTTGGATTGCACACACACACACACACACACACACACACACCAACTCCTGTAACATATAAAGAAATCTTCAGACTTCATCAGACTAAATTCTAATCTCTGTATCTCATACCATTGATTTGGAGGAATAAATCAAATTATCGGATCTTTATTCCAAACCTTTCAGTTTGCCATAGAAAAAAAACAGAAAATAAAAGACTGTTTTCTCTATTTATGATTCCTACAACCAATAAACCATTTAGGATTCTAAAGAGTGGATATGACCGAAACAAAGGATCTGGCTTGAGACTAGCAAAAGTACACCCATAGCAACCTACCTCTCAAGAATGCAAGGTAGATTAATGTGTTAGTGGTATATCACAGCAAAGCTGGGAGGAAAATAAAGAATACAAAGTAGAACCTACATGTTTTAGGCCTGTGTCAAGGATTGAAATTTTGAACACAAATAAGAGTTATTGAAATGTACAGAAAACAAGAAAAATGGTCCCAATACTAAGAATTTAATGAAACTACGCGTTATAAAGGATCAATTTATTGTTAAGATGCTATTTTCTATAAAAAAATAGATACAGGTTTCTATGACATAGCTGGAATGAATTACATGTCCTACCTTTAATGATCATGTGTTCAAAAGCTTTGGAGTAATATTATTTCAACATAAAATCCAGTTTTCTTAGGTAGTATTTAATAACCTTTATAGTGGCCTTTCAAAGAAGACTTGAGAAAAAGCATGAAAAAGGGGGAAAATTTCAAACACAAGAAAATCCAATATATAGATCATGTCAGTTGAAAGTTTATACCAAAAAAACTCAGTGTACAAGCATGGACCACACACACGCACACCTGCTCACGTAGCACACACACACACACACAAATACAACGCCCTATAGAAGAAGGGCACAGTGGAATAGGTGCCATATCAAGGTGAGTTTATGTAATTGAGGTATCCTCTTTTCCTGTTTTATAATTGCTCAATTTATCATGTGCTGCCAGATGCATATATTATCTATTAGAATTTGATCCAGCAACAAATTTATGAGTATACATTATCAATGCTGAGTGAAGAAAACGATTCACAGAACTCCCACCTACAGTATAACCACAGTATAATTGAAGAAAATAAATAAGTGATATGTGTTCATCTGTAGGGTGAATGTTTGTGTGTTTCAAGCACTCCTTGTGAGCAAAGCTAAGGGAGTTTATTGATGAACAGTAGGCTGCATTAATTTGATTAAATAATATCAGCTTTCATGATATGGTGGATACATCTTGTTTACAACATTTGAACATGTACCCATTAAGCTGTTCCATTAGTGTCTCTTGGGATAGCTCAATTTGGGATGAAGTGTTTCTGTATGTCTTTCAGAGATTTGTGTATTCTGCCAAGATTCTTCCCAATGTTTATAATTCAGTAGCAAATCCAGAACCAATATGTACAGAAAAAAAAAATTATTGGTGGCAATTTGCTGCATTACACTAGACCTATATGAGCATACACACAGGGATTGAGGATCACCATATTTTACAGTTCTTGTCTGTTTGATAAGGCTTACCCTGTGAATTTCCTTGTACTTCTTTATAAATGGCTGCCCATACCATGGGGTATTTAAGAGCATGTCATTTGAGGGTGCCTGGGTGGATGGAGTCCAGTTAGGTGGCGACTCTGTGGCTCAGGTCTTGATGTGCAGGGCCCTGTGATCGACAAGCAGACTCCCGGCTGAGGGCAGAAGTGAGTCCTGTGTCTGGCTCTGCCCTGAAGCGGGAGTCATGTCTTCTCCTTTCACCTCTGCCCCTCGCTCCACTCACTCCTACTCTCTCTAAAATAAATAAATAAATCGTATTAATGAAAAAGCATGTCTTATTTTGAAATTCTAAGCTATAAGAGGCTACTCTTTTAAAAATACCAATATTTCAAAAGAATATTTAATGATGTTTGGAAAGTACTCCAGTTACAATGAGTGCAGAAAATAAATTGAATTACCAGCAATATGAAGGAATTGTAATTTTACTTTTAAGTTATTGAGTATTTTGTATACGTTAGAGAGTGAGAATGACATTTTGAAAGTCTTTATTCTTGACTGGGATTGTACTGCCTATTTTCGGCCTTATATGATTTCTTAAAATTTGAGCGGTTTGCCTGCAGCAGAGATATTCCTTTTATTAAATCTCTTGGATAATAAGGCTCTGCCCACAAGAATAAAAAATTCAAGTTCTCTAAATATATGTGTATGAGCATATGAAAATTGTATCAATAATGATGAACATTTTCTTTAAAACTACCTTCAGGGACACCTGGGTGCTCAGTCAGTTGGCCGTCTGCGTTCGAGACTCAGGTCATGATCCCGGGTCCCTAGGATGGAGTCCCACATCCAGGCTCCCTGCTTCTCCCTCTGCCTGCAGCTCCTCCTGCTTGTGCTCTCTCTATATATATAAATAAAATAAAATCTTAAAAAAAACCAACAAGCTACCTGTGCATTCATTCAGTTATGTTTAAAGAGAAACACACACATATTAGTACATTTGTATATATCCATCTATATGTGTACACACGTGTAAAAATGCAAATGTATTTTTAATCACTGGTGAAGTTATTCCAGTAAGATGACCAATTACGCTTCACCCAGATTTCACCCTCTCTGTCATATATGCATGGCGATTGAGTTTGGCGTATGCAGTGTGTGATCTGTATATGTGCATGTGATATATATATACAGGCCTATCTACATTTTATATTGTCCAGACCTCTGTTGAGCTTCACAGATACCGCAGTGTTTACATCGAAGGTTCGTGGCTAGCCTGCACTGAGCAAATCTGTAGGCACCATTTTTACAGCAGCATTTGCTCCAATTAGTGTCTGTCTGTCACATTTTCGTAATTCTTGGAATATTTCAAACTTTTCATTATTATTTATTATCTTTGTTATGGCCATCTGTGATCAGTGATTCCAATTCATTCAGATGATGGTTAGCATTTTTTTAGCAATAAAGTATTTTTTAAATTAAGGTATGTTACTTTTTTTACACATAATGCTGATGCACATATAATAGACTACAGTGTATCGTGTAAACGCATAGACTTTTATACTGCAATTGGGAATCCGAAATTATTTGACTCACTTCATTTGTGATATTTGCTTTATTATGGTGGTCTGGGACTGAATCCACATCTCTGACATTGCCTGTGTATATATACATATATAAACTGATATTTCGCCATACACAACGATAAGTTTACATTAAAATTGAATTATTCATATATCGTATTTTGGATCATATTCTCATTTCTGTTCCTAGACAGTTTGTCATTATGTAAGAAAAATTTGCAAGACCTGAGTTTTAGTAAATAAATAAATATGAAGGAAACATTGATGAAGATTATTGATCACTATAAAAGCGCGTGCTTAGCAATAAGTAAACGCTAAACACACATACACAAGAAACACACACAAACACCCATTGACATTTTCTTACAGGCAGACACAGTGGGGTTCCCCCAAACACACACACACACACACACACACACACACACACACACACAAATATATATGTGTGTGTGTGTGTGTATTTATTTATTTAAAGGTTTTATTTATTTGTTTGAGAGAGACCAAGAGGGAAAGCATGAGCAGGGGTGAGGGGCAGAGGGAGAGGGAGAAGCAGACTCCCCACTGAGTGGGGAGCCCCATGTGTTGTGGGGCTCAAGTCCAGGACCCCAAGATCATGAGCTGAGCTGAAGGCAGACACTTAACTGACTGAGCCACCCAGGTGCCCCCTGCTACATGTTTTAAATACAACAATGTATTGCTGTTGTTTTTATTTTATGTAGCCAATTTCCTTTAAAGAAATTAAGAATATATAAAGCCTGTTTTTTAATTTACCCACATGTTTAGTTTTTCCAAAACTCTTCATCTCTTCTTGTAGTCCAGAGTTTCCATACGTTGTCATTAAACTTCAGCCTGAAGCACTTCCTTTAACATTTATTCTAGAGCAGGTGTGCTGGTGATGAATTCTATCAGCTTCTGTTAGATTGAAAATGTTTTTATTTTGCCTTTACTTTTGAAAGCTGTTTTTTTTTTTCTGGATAGAAAATTTGGATTGACGGAGTTTTCTAATAGCAATTTATAGATGGCATTCCTTTGACTACTTTGAATCAAATTTAATGAGAAATCATCTGTGACTCTTACAGCTGTCTGCCTCTGTAATCAGTCTTTTTATTCAGCCTACTGTTAGGATTTTCTCTTTATCAGTGGTATTCAGAAATGTGACTGTGTTTTTCCTTATTTTAGTCTTCTTTGTGTTACTTGGGTTATTTGACCTGCTTCAATCAGAACATTTACCATTTTTACTGAATCTGATAAATTACTTTTATTTCTGCAGATTTTTTTTCTGCCCTCTACACTTGCCACTTCTCCCTTTTCCTTCATTAACACAAGTACATGAATGTTGGTTTGATATTATCTCAAAGGTCACTGAGACTCTTTCCATCTTTTTAGCCTCATTTATCTTTGTGCTTAAGATTGGATGATTACTGTTATGTTTCGTATGCACTGATATTCTTTCTGCAGTGTTGAATATGCTATTCAGCATCCAGTGACTTTTTCATTTCATGTAATCTTTTCTTTTTAGAATTTCCATTTACTACTGATTTTTTGTTTCTTTTTTTAAAAAAGATTTTATTTATTTGAGAGAGAGAGTGCAGAGTGGGGGATAGAGGCATACGGAGAGGGAGGAGCAGGCTCCCTGCTGAGCGGGGAGCCCAATGTGGGGCTCGATCCCAAGATCCTGGGATCATGACCTGAGCTGAAGGTAGATGCTTAATCGACTGAGCCACCCAGGCGCCCCTGATTCTTAGTTTCTGTTTGTTTATTTACTTTTCTGTTTTGCTCTCTTATTGTTGTCGGGTTTTCCTTTAAATCCATGAGTGTATTTATAAGCGCTCTTTTCTAATCCCTGTTTGTTCATTCAATTTATTTGGCTACATCTGGGCCAGGTTCTATTGATTAATTTTTCTCTTGGTTACGGGTCACATTTTCATGCTTCTTTGTACATCTAAAGTTTTGGATTGCACACACACACACACACACACACACACACACACATACTCCTGTAAACATATAAAGAAATCTTCAGACTTCATACAGACTAAATTCTAATCTCTGTATCTCATACCATTGATTTGGAGGAATAAATCAAATTATCGGATCTTTGAGTTCAAACCTTTCAGTTTGCCATGAAAAAGAAACAGAAAATAAAAGACTGTTTTCTCTACTTTATGATTGCCTACAACCATAAACACATTTGGATTCTAAAGAGTGAATATGCACGAAACAAAGGATCTGGCAGGCTTCTAAGCAAGCTCCTGCTAGGACCTACCTCTCAAGAATGCAAGGTAGATTATGTGTTAGTGGTATCTCAGCAAAGCTGGGAGGAAAATAAAGAATACAAAGTAGAACCTACATGTTTTAGGCCTGTGTCAAGGATTGAAATTTTGAACACAAATAAGAGTTACTTTGAAATGTACAGAAAACAAGAAAAAATGGTCCCAATATAAATTTAATGAAACTGCACGTTATAAAGGATCATTTATTGTAAGATGCTATTTTTCTATAAAAATAGATACAGTTCTATGTACATGCTGGAATGATTACATGTCCTACCTTTAATGATCATGTGTTCAAAAGCTTTGGGTAAATTATTATTTAACATAAAATCCAGTTTTCTTAGGTATATTTAATAACCTTTGAAGTGGCCTTTCCAAAGAAGACTTGAGAAAAGCATGAAAAAGGGGAAAATTTCAAACCACAAGAAAATCCAATATATAGATCATGTCAGTTGAAATTTATAGCAAAAAAACTCCAGTGTACAAGCATGGACACACACACGCACACCTGCACGTAAGCACACACACACACACAAATACAACGCCTATAGAAGAAAGGGCACAGTGGAATAGATTGCCATATCAAGTGAGTTTATGTAATTGAGAGTATCCTCTTTTTCCTGTTTTATAATTGCTCAATTTATCATGTCTTTGCCAGATGCATATATTATCATTAGAATTTGATCAACAACAAAGGAAATTTATGAGTATACATTATCCAATGCTGAGTGAAGAAAACGATGTCACAGAACTCCACCTACAGTATAACCACAGTATAATTGAAGAAAATAAATAATGATATGTTCATCTGTGGGTGAATGTTTGTGTGTTTCAAGCACCTTGTGAGCAAATAAGGGAGTTTATTGATGAACAGTAGGCTACATTAATTTGATTAAATAATATCAGCTTTCATGAATGGTGGTACATCTTGTTTACAACATTTGAACACATGTACCCATTAAGCTGTCCATAGTGGTTCTCTTGGGATAGCTCAATTTGGGATGAAGTGTTTCTGTATGTCTTTCAGAGATTTGTGTATTCTGCAAGATTCTTCACAATGTTTATAATTCAGTAGCAAATCCAGAACCAATATGTACAGAAAAAATTATTGGTGGCAATTTGCTGCATTGACCACCTAAGACCTATATGAGCATACACAACAGGATTGAGGATACACCATATTTTACAAGTTCTTGTCTGTTTGATAAGGCATTACCTGTGAATTCCTTGTACTTCTTTATAAATGGCTGCCATACCTGGGCGTATTGTTAAGAAGCATGTCTAATTTTGAGGGGTGCCTGGGTGGATAAGTCCGTTAGGTGGGCGACTCTTAATTTTGGCTCAGGTCTTGATTGCAGGGCCCTGTGATCGACAAGCAGACTCCCGGCTGAGGGCAGAGTGAGTCCTGTGTCTGGCTCTGCCCTGAGCGGGGAGTCTGCTTGTCTCCCTTTCCCTCTGCCCCTCCGCTCCACTCACTCATGCTCTCTCTAAAATAAATAAATAAATCGTATTGAAAGAAGCATGTCTAATTTTGAGAAATTCTAAACATAAGAGGCTACTCTTTTAAAAATACCAATATTTCAAAGAATATTTAATGATGTTTGGAAAGTACTCCAGTTACAATGAGTGCAGAAAATAAATATGAATACCAGCAATATGAAGGAATTTTAATTTTACTTTTTAAGTTATTAGTATTTTGTATAAGTTAGAGGTGAGAATGACATTTTGAAAGTCTTTATTCTTGTTGGGATTGTACTGCCTTTATTTTCGGCCTTATGATTTCTTAAAATTTGAACGGTTTGCCTGCAGCAGGTATTCCTTTTGTAAATCTCTTGGATAATAAGGCTCTGCCCACAAGAGAATAAAGAAATTCCAAGTTCTCTAAATATATATGTGTATGAGCATATGAAAATTGTATCAAATAATGATGAACATTTTCTTCAAAACTACCTTCAGGGACACCTGGGTGGCTCAGTCAGTTGGCCGTCTGCGTTCGGCTCAGGTCATGATCCCCGGGTCCTAGGATGGAGTCCCACATCAGGCTCCCTGCTTCTCCCTCTGCCTGCAGCTCCTCCTGCTTGTGCTCTCTCTATATATATAAATAAATAAAATCTTAAAAAAAAAAACCAACAAGCTACCTTCAGCATTCATTCAGTTATGTTTAAAGAGAAACACACATATTAGTACATTTGTATATATCCATCTATATGTGTACACACGTGTAAAAATTAAATGTATTTTTAATCATGGTGATTATTCCAGTAAGAATGCAATTAAACTTCACCCAGATTTCACCCTCTCTGTCCATATATGCATGGGTGTGAGTTTGGGCGTATGCATGTGTATCTGTATATGTGCATGTGATATATATACAGGCCTATCTGATTTTATTGTGCCAACCTCTGTTGAGCTTCACAGATACCGCAGTGTTTGCAAATCGAAGGTTCGTGGCAACCCTGCACTGAGCAAATCTGTAGGCACCATTTTGCCAACAGCATTTGCTCAATTAGTGTCTGTCTGTCACATTTTGGTAATTCTTGGAATATTTCAAACTTTTTCATTATTATTATCTTTGTTATGGCCATCTGTGATCAGTGATTCCAATTCATTCAGATGATGGTTAGCATTTTTTAGCAATAAAGTATTTTTAAATTAAGGTATGTACTTTTTTTTACACATAATGCTATTGCACATATAATAGACTACAGTATCGTGTAAACATAACTTTTATACGCAGTGGGAATCCAAAAAAATTATTTGACTCACTTCATTGTGATATTTGCTTTATTATGGTGGTCTGGGACTGAATCCACATCTCTGACATATGCCTGTGTATATATACATATATAAACTGATATTTCGCTTCATACACAACGATAAGTTTACATTAAAATTGAATTATTCATATATCGTATTTTGGATCATATTCTCATTTCTGTTTCCTAGACAGTTTGTCATTATCGTGAAAAATTTGCAAGACCTGAGTTTTAGTAAATAAATAAATATGAAGGGAAACATTGATGAAAGATTATTGATCACTATAAAAAACGCAAATGCTTTCACCTTGGAGCTTCAATAGAATACAAAGATTTGTATTTGATAGACTACACCTGGATCACAATGTTAGAATGATGTACACACGAGCTTTATTTATTTGTTCAGTAATGTAGTCTGTTATATTTTTAATAATAAAATATTAAGATTAAATTTTAATTTATTTTGTTTTGGGGTTGGGGGGGAAGGAGAGGGAGAGGGAGAATCTTAAGCAGGCTCCATGCCCAGCCCTCAGCCCAACGCAGGGCTTGATCTCACGACCCTGCAGTCATGACCTGAGCCAAAGTCAAGAGTTGGACGCCCAACCAATTGAGCCACCCAGGTGCCCCAAGATGAAATTTTAAATAAAAATGTAGGTTAAATTTTTGAGAAGGGGAAAAATCCCCTGTGTTTTCTGAGGCACACTTGTGTAGTTGTGATTCAGTAGTTGTTTAAGAATATATATGTATATAGATTATACATATATGTTGGCATAATAAAGATTAGAAAATGTAGATCTTCAGATCATGATACCTGAGGTGTGGCATTAAATTTCATGTTGTTAAATAAGTGTCTTATGAACTGAACATTTCTTCATTGAAATCCTAATATTTTTAGTGAATGTGGCAATCCACAAATTCTTTGCCCATGTTTTATTTACTAAAACTCAGGTCTTAAAAAATTTTAATGAAAATATGATACAAACCAGGACATACAAATACATCTCATTTTAATGTAAACTTGTTGTTGTGTATGAAGCTAAGTATACCTGTTTCTGTGTGTATATTGAAATGAATGCGTGAGTATATGGAAACTGAGTTTTTATGTGTACACTGAAACAAAATCCAAATGTTTATCAGTGGTAGTAACAGATACTGTTTATGACAGCACTTTACTCTTGATCAGCATGTGGTTATTTCCTTTGCAAGCACCAAGTCTTAGTTACTTATGAGAAAATGCTGTTTAACTGATCCAGAAGACATAATCACTGACATACACGTACACAGTAAAATCATAGGGAAGCCACTGAAGGCCATGTAATAACATAGGAACATGCCTGTGCTCCAATGTTAAATGATGAAACCATGAACCTAAATTATGTCCCCTCTGACTGAAATGTATACACACTTGAGTATGTGTATCATTCTAGATGTAGCATGCAGTCTTGAGAGCCATCTAGATACTTTTCTTGGGGTTCCTGACAAAGAATTGCTTTTCCCTCAATACACCAAGGACTAGTGCCCTTGCCAGAAAATGTAGGAAGACTTCTAGGGAACTTGGGAAGTGAGCCAGGTCAAGAACCACTTGTGTTGGTGCCTAGATTTGCTCTTCTCCAAGCCCTTAGGAGGAACCATTTTTTCCCCCTTAGGCCTAGATCCCTGAGCTTTGCTCCCTGATATCCCAAGACAATTTGGTACCAAGAGAAAACACTGGAGATACAGTGCTGAGTGAAGAAAAAAGTAGAAGGGCAAAAACTAGGTAAGTAGAAATTGAGTTCTTGAATGGGAGAGATGCCTGACGAGAATGTAGGTTTAGGCCCCAGTGTGACTGCAGATGGAAATCAAAATCAAAATCACGATAGTGTGTGAGCAGGTTTTTTCACACTAGGCAAGAAGCAAGGAAGCCATATTTCCTGCCTCCTTTGTCTCTGGTCATATTTTTTTCACACCGGTGGGGCGGGAGAAGAGGGCATGTGGGCAGTCTTAGATAGAATATCCGGAACAACACTGCCATCGTGAGGAAATCTCTGGAAAAAGCCCCAAGGCCTCTCCTCTGAAATGACTTTTACTTTGGAAAGGTCCATTCAGTGGGGAGGCTGAGGGGCCGCCCCGAGCCTGAGACGAGTACCTCCTCCAGAGGCCTACCTGGAGCTCTGGATAAAGGTGGGCTCCAGGTGTAGGAGGTGGCTGGTGGGGAGGCAAGGCTGTGAGCAGCTGCCAGGAAGTCGGGGCACAGGAAGTCGTGGGGTGGGGTCTTGGTATTCGCCTTGTGTGGGCGGGACTAGAGGAAACCACTAACAGACAAAGTACTGTGCTTGTGGGTCTCACAGCCCCTCTGAGCACGTGGCGTTCCCTTGCCCTGGGCCCTGGGCCCTTTTTGGTAGCAGAGTCTGAGAGCAGAGGACAGGACAATCTCTGGTGGCTTATAGCACAACCCAGTGTGCTTGCTGGAGGTCTCAGGTACACCCAAATTGGAGCTGGAAGAGTCTGGAGACAAATGAAACTACCTAGCCAAGCCAAGAACTGTTAGCACTTCTGCTACAAGATCAGACTTTGCACAAACTGATGGGAACCAAAAACAAGTGAAGAGGATTGAAGATGAACCCACATTTCAAAAGTCCTTGTCTGCTGGAGGTGGCATTACCTGTGACCTCGCTTCACATCTTCATACATGGCTGTTGTAGCAGGTACATTGTAAAAGCATGATTGTTTCTAGAAATGCAAAAACAGGTGGCAAAATTTTAAAACATGTCGAAATTCCAAAGAATATTGGATGATGTTTTAAAAAGCATTCAAGGTACATGGCAGGAAAACTTGTTTTAATGCTTGAAGTAGAGGGAATTTGAACATTATTTTTTAGAAGTACATATATGTGCAAAGTGAAGAAAGATAAGGATGCGTGGCAAGGATATTTTTAAAGTGGTTATTCTGATCGAGGTAGCATTTGTTTTCTACTTTATAATTTCTCAAAATTTGAATGCTTTGAGAGTAGCAAGTATAACTTTTGTAATTTCTTGGAGTAGAAGGGTCTTCTAGGGTAAAACATAGAAACATTTTCAAGCACTCAAAAATACATTGATAGGCAAGTATGCAAGCGGTTTAAGGTGGTGCTCAAGACTTTGTGCACAACTGTACCCAGTATGCGTCCAGTTATGTTTAAAGAGAAGCATGCCTGTGTGTTTAACATTTATTTATATATGCATATATATGCATGTATTTAGATATAACATGTATATATGCAAACATTTTAAAAAGCAATATATTCACAACGATGGTCAGTTGCTTTTCAATGTGAAATTCTCAGTCAACATATTTATATCCGTATTTACATTTATATAAAAGAAGACTTTAGTGAAAAATTATAGCTGCATGCAAAGGGTGTGAATGTATCCACCTAAGAGTTTTCTTAGGATGTACATCTGGGTGACTGAATTTAAGAGACAACCAATTTTCAACCTTCACTTATTGAATTATATTTTTCTTTACAGTTTTTAAAGAACATTTTAAGGTTAAAAATTTGGTGTAAATTTTGAGAAGTATAAAAAAAGAAACCCTAATGTTCTGGGAAGTGAGTATTTAGTATCTGTTCCAATGGTAGTTTTAGAGCATATATATGGCATCATATTAATGATTAGATAAGGCAAGTCTCAAAATAAGATTCCTGAGTGGTGGCATTATAGGCATTTGATGTCCTGTGTTTGAATAAAACCAGATTAAGTGAGAACCTAATTAATATTCTTAAGTAATGAGACAATCGAGTAGTTCTTTGCAAGTATTGTCTAAAATCCAGGTCTTGCAAATGTTTCATGATAATTTCAAACTACCCAGGAATCAGAAGTGAAAATTTTGAATCTAAAACATGATGCCTACATAAATCCAATTTAAATGTAAATTTATTGTAGCTTATTGCATAAATACAGAACCATGTGTGTGTTGAAATAATGGAAGTAAATGTGTGAAAGGTTATCAGTGCTCAATACAAGATTTTATGACAGTCCTTTTTTTTACTCATGGTTATTTTTGGAATCATTTGCAAGCACCATGTTTTAGTTACATATGGGAAAACACTACAAGACTGATCCCTAACAATTAGTGGCATGTACAATGTCATAATAACATTTTACAAATCATAGGAAGCCATTGAAAGTGATACAATCATAAGCATTGGAACATGGTTGTGTTCCACTGTGAAATGATGAAACCATGAGACAAAATTATATCTCTTCTGACTGGAATTTGTATATGTTCCAGTATATGTGTCACTCCAAGTGGAACATTGTATGGGAATCAGACTTGAGAGTGCTCTGGACCCTAATCTTAGGGCTCTAGCCAGATGGCTCCCTCCTGCTCCACAGGCAAGGCCTGGTGCCCTCATAAAATGGAGGAGGATTCCCAGGGAACCAGGCAGTGAGCTAAGTCAAGAACCACGTGGCCTGGTGCCTAGATTTGCTCTTCTCCATGCCCTTATTCCCATCATTTTCTTCACTCTCTTAGCCCTGGATCCCTAGGAATTAACCAACTGAAGCAAATAACATGGGAAAATGTTGGAGATCGAAGCAGAGTGAAGGAAGAGCAGAGCTACAAAGCCTTGGTAGAATGGAAGTGGAATTCTTGAAAACACGGTTGATAAGGGTAGGTGGTTTAGGCCTCTGATTTTTGAGGGAAAATAGGAGCTAAAGTTCATCTGGTTCAGTAGATTTTCCCCAACTGGGCAAATGGCTAGACGACTTTGTTTCCTGACTCCTTTCTTTGTCTCTTGATGGCTTTTTTTTTTCGTATTGAATGGGCGGGAGTGGAGGGTGGAGCTGGGTTAATTGACTTTTCTAGAGCAATACTGCCACCAAGAGGAAGTGGTTTGACAAAACCCAGTGATGGTAGAACTGTGAGGCCCAGCAGTTGAGAAAGGTTGGCCTTTTAAGAGGTTGAGTGGACTCTGGCCTTGAGCTGGCCCTCCTTCTCTTCAAATCTGAAGCAGCTGGGTCTAGTTGTCCTTGAGGCTGTTCTTGGTGAAGGACAGCCACAGGGGGATTCGGAATCATTTGCGAAAACATGCTTCAATGGTCAGGTACCCTATGAAGGTATATAGTGCCCTCTGACCTCATTACTCTGCTTCAGCTAAGCAGATAGGTGAGAAATCCTGCCGCAGATGACTAAGCTGCCTGTGTGGAGTTAATAGTTTGGCTTGCCCGTAGGCTAGACCGGGGAAGCTAGATGTGTGAAGATAGTGCTCCATTATCTGCATTTTGAATTGTGGGTGACAGGTGAGGTAGCCCTAGCCCTGGAATTCCTCAAACTGAAGAATTTTGTGTTTACATATTTTGGTTTACATGAAGAGAGAATATTTGGCCAGGGGATGGAAGCCTAAAGCAACAGCACCTTTCTGAGTCCCAGGAATTCAAGCATGACACCATGACCAGTAACAGGAGATTGTAACTATTGCCAAGCCTAACTACCACTCAGCTATTGACACTCCTCTCAGATCAAAAGCTGTTTTAACATGAAAAGTTTAAAAAAAAAAAAAAAAAAGCACCCAGTAGGAAAAGTGGTAAAGAAAATAGCAGGCACTTCCCAGACAATAAACTCCCCAGTACCACATTAAATTGTGGTTCCACATGGTCTCCCATAATGCCCCTCATTCTTCATCATAGCCCTAAGCAAGCCACTGAAAAAGAAGCCATTATCACCCAGTTTGTGTAATGATTTGTAGAATTGGACAGGCTCCTACCAGGTGAGAGGCATTGTCAATTGGCTCAACTCTTTGGAGGTCAGTTGGTCGAGAGCAGTTTATCTATCTTTCTTTTTTTTTTAATTTTTTTTTATTATATTATGTTAGTCACCATACAGTACATCCCTGGTTTTTGATGTAAAGTTCGAGGATTCATTACTTGCGTATAACACCCAGTGCACCATGCAATACGTGCCCTCCTTACTACCCATCACCGGTCTATCCCATTCCCCCACCCCCTCCCCTCTGAAGCCCTCAGTTTGTTTCTCAGAGTCCATAGTCTCTCAGGCTTCATTCCCCCTTCTGATTCCCCCCTTTCTTTATCCCTTTCTTCCCCTACCGATCTTCCTAGTTCTTATGTTCCATAGATGAGAGAAATCATATGATAATTTTCTTTCTCTGCTTGACTTATTTCACTTAGCATTATCTCCTCCAGTGCTGTCCATGTTGCAGCAAGCAGTTTATCTTTCACATGGGAATATCCTTTGTCCAGAGACTTTGACTTGCAAAAGTGATCACATAGCCACATTCCCACAGGAAAGCAGAGAGCTAGAGCCAAGGAGGATTGTTGAGGTTTCCTTTGCAAGTGTGGATAGCAGGGAGGGGCAAAGGGTCCATTTTCTGGGTTCAGCTATAACAGGTAGTCTTTGTAAGACCTTGGAAAGATTGAAATCCATTCTCTGAGTCTTTATCAGGAGAGATGTCCATAACTTTGATTCCAAGAAGAAAAAGCAAAGTGTTGGAACTTTGGGATCAAACCATCCTAGGAGTCTAATACAAATGAAATGGAAAAATAAAGCCTGTTTTTCTCTGCTTATTACCTACATGATTAATTCAAGTTGAAAATATAAATACATAAGAATTAAAAAAAATGAATGGGCACAAGGGAGGTATCTGGAAAGCATACAAACAGCTAACAGTGACTAACTAGAATTTCTAGAGTGATGTTTCCAGTGGCTTGCCTTCAAGTTTTAATGTTATGTTGTCTAATCTCCAAATGTTGAAAGTGGGAAAAGCTGATATTCGAAAATTAAAAAAAAAAAAAAAATCAAGAAACCAACATTTTACCAATATGCAGTTAAGAAAAGAGGATATCAAAAGATCTATTTTTTTTTTAAATGTGCACAGGGCTATGTCCATGCAAGATTTAAAGGCCTCAGACTTAATTGTTATGCAAACTGAATGGTATTTCCAAATTCCACTTAACAGAAAATGCAAATTTCTGTAGCATATTTTTTTTTAAGATTGATTTATTTGAGAGAGAGAGAGAGAGAGAGGGAGAGCGTGCACTAGCTTGGGGGAGGAGCAGAGGGAGAGGAAGAAGCAGACTCCTTGCTGAGCAGAGAGCCCAGGGAGCCTGGGGCTGGATCACCCTGGGACCTTGACCTGAGCTGAAGGCAGCCGCTTAACCAACTGGGCCAACTGGGCCACCCAGGTGTGGTTCAGCCACCCAGCCCCTCTGAAGGATATTTGATGTCGTATGAAGAGGCTTATGTGATATAAGACTTGAGAAAACATTAATCGAAGGAAGCAACTTAAATTACAAGGATATTCCATATGTATCATGAAGTTCAAATACCAGGAAATCCTGACAGTCTGCACACATGTGCCCACACATAGCCAATTATGTAATGAATAGAACATAAAAGAGCAGAATGCAATAGATCCAATATCAGTGACCTATTTATTGAGTTCCTGTGAGTTAAGAGTATCATGTCTTTTTTCCCTATTTGCTCAGTTTACTGATTATTTTCCGGATGCAAGTTATTCTTATAATTTGATCAACAATGAAGGAATACTAGGGGATTTAACCATGAAACACCCTCAAGTTGTTCGTGAATAGTAAATGCTGTTGGCAAGTACCCGCTGTGCAATGTTGAGTCAAAAATTCATGCTACCAAAATCCATGTACAGTGTGAAGAGGTTGGATTCGAAAACATAGAAACATTTAGAGTTTGTGTGTGTGTATGCGTGCATGCGTGTATGCGTGTGTGTGTGTGTGTATAGCATTGTGCTGAGGAATATAGGGATATAATGGTGAGATGTAGACTAAATCTATTTAGCTCTCATGAATAATTGTATATCACTTATAATGTTTAAACCAACATACTCGTCAAGCTGCTTATTAATAGTGGTTCCCTTGTGAAAGAGGGATCTGGGATAAAGTGTTTCCATTTGTTCTTGACAGACTGTATTTTCTAAGAGATTTTTCAAGAAGCTGGTAATATATTTGTAATTTGAGAGCCAATCCAGAACAAATATGTGCAGAACTTACTCATGTAAACCTGATTTGTTGGCCTTTTGAGACCTAATATGTTTATATCTCTAATTGCTCACAGAAAACAAGAGGATTCAGGACACCCTGTTTTGAAAACCCTTGTCTGCTTGTGTGACATTACTTGTGATTTCACTGCACTTTATACATGGCTAATGTATCTGGCAATTTTGTAAGTAGGAATGCTTAATTCTAAGAAATGCCAAAAGATTAGAGGCGACATTAGAAATTGGAAGTATTCCAAGGAATATTTAATGATATTTGCAAAGAACTCTATAATTGGTGAAGAAAGTATGTTTGCACATTGAGGTACAAAGGAACTGAGATTTTAGGTTAAAAAATATATGAGCACAGGAAGGATGTGAGAATGTATGACAAAAACAGTTTACAAATTGTTTCTTCTAGTTTTGATTGGTGCCATTGGTTTTGGCTTTATAATTTCTCAAAATGTTAACAGGTTGCCGACAGCAGGTGTCACTCTTTGAATTTCTTAGGAGACCTCTTGAATAAAATGTAAAGAAATTTCAAACTGGGGAAAATAATATATTGATATGAACCATACAATTTGCATGAGGTTATGCAGAAGATTTTGTGCAAAACTACACCCAATCTGAGTCAAATTATAATCAAGGAGAAACGTGTGTATGTGTGTGTGTGTGTGTGTGTGTGTGTGTGTAGTGTGTCTATTAAATAAATGGGGCAATAGAAAGCATTTTTTGTAATTTATTTACTGAACTGAAGACTTGCAAATGTTATATAATCTCAAAATGCCAGGAATCAGGAGGAAAATTTCTTATGCAAACCATAATGTACTAACATCCAATTTTAATATAAATTTATTGTTTATGAATGTAGATATAGTACTCTGTATTGCAAGGAGTGGAAAGACATCATCCAAAAGGTTATCAGTGGTCATAGTAAATTTTATGGCAGTGCTTTACTCTTGATCAACACATGGTTAATTTTGAATCCTTGGCAAGTATGTCTTAGTCACTGATGAAAGTGGTTTTCAGACTGATCTCTAAGGGATAAATGGTAACACACATACATCCTCAATAAAGTCCTAGGAGAACAACTCAAGGCCATTTAGTGACATGGGCAAGTCCTTGTGGTCCAAATGATAAATGGGAGCATGAGACAAAATTCTGAGTAACCTTTGATTGGAATATATATATCCTGCCATGTGGGGCAGTGGATGGCAGATAGTGATGAAAGCGATGTGGGCCACCCCTTTTAAGGCCCCAGGCAAATAAATGGCTGCCAACCATTGAACACATGCCTACATCTTTACCCAGAAAATGTAGAATTCCTTAAGAGCAGTAGAGATGAGCCAGGCAAGGAAACGTGGATTGATAGAGATGCCCTCCGGGTTGACTTTCCAGCATTTTCTTTTTCTGTTTAGGCCTGGATCCTTGAAATAGACCACTTGACAACGGAAAAATGCTGTAGATGTAATGCTGAGTGAACGAGAACAAAAATATGAAGATTAGGCCTAGTGGAAACTGAACACTTGAAAGAGAAGAGGCCTGATAAGAGTGGTTAGTTTTAGGCCTCAGTTTCATTTCGGATGAAAACCAAAGCAAAAGTGCCTCACTGTGAGCAGGTTTTCTTAAACTGGGCCAGACACTAAGTAACCATATTTTTGGGAGCCTTTGCCGCTTAGTAGCGTTTTTTCAGACAGGACGGGCGGGTGAAGAGGGCCTGAAGGAAGGAGGCGGCCTATTTGCCTGCAAAGCTGGTGCACTACTGCCATCGTGAGGAAATCGTTTAAAGACAACCTCCGCCGTTATGGCTGTTTTCCTGAGGACTTTCGGTTTAGAGAGGTCCCTTTGGTGGAGAGGCTAAGCAGGCCCTGAGCCCAAATTGGACCTCTCTAGTTTCTCTGAGTTATTCGAGGCGCTGTGGCCAAAGGCCTGATAAACCGTATGACAAAGCTGAGGTCCAGGAGTAGGAAGTGGTTAGTGGGGAGTCGGGCCTGACCGGGCCGCCACCTGGAAGTCCCGACACCGGAAGTCGTGGGGGCAGGGCTTTGGTTTCCTTCAAGTGTAAGTGAGCATTGGAAGGAGGGCCTGCGATGTCAGTGCAGGTCTTGTTGACGTTTGTTTCCTGTCCCTGCCCTTCAGAAGGTGAGGCAAGCCTATTCACAGTGTCCTGGAGCCTTAGAATTTGACTTCCTAGGGCTAACAGCCTTGCAGTGTATAAAACAGTCTTAATTTGAGGCAGATGTGCGTGCTGGGGGATCTCAGATACGAGATTCCAGAACCTACTGCTTGAGCAAGGACAAATGGAGAAGCATTGGAAGCCATCCTGCCAAGCCAGGAAGCCCCCAAACTTCTGCTAGGGAATCAGAGGCATACGCAGAGTGGGCAAAAACATACAAGGAAGGCTAGAAGGAATTGTCTGAGCCCAGAGGCAGTAACAGCAATTGCTTGCATCTTGTTTCTCAAATCTTAGCGGAAGGCCTGCCAACAGAGCTCTGCTCTCAGTTCTCTTGCTGGGCTTGGGGCAGAGGGAGGACTTAAGCTTTAGTTGTCCCAGAGGATGATGAGGTCCTTGAGGCCTAGCTATTCCCCTCATACTTGCTCTTCTCTGTCACTGCTTCATAAGTTCCAGATGAAGATGCCCAATAAGCGTGACAAGAGTCTTTGGGGGTTGAACACTCTCACACCCATACTTCTTGCTTCCAAGATGGCAATGGATGCCTAGAATTTCTTGGGATTCTGCCCCAATTGAAGACCACCCTGGTGCCCTTCACCTTTCCTTACTCTGTCTGCATTTGACCTTTTAGAGTAGTTGACGGTGATTTTGTCTTGTGTGTGGTGGTAGCTTCCTGTGACTGAAAATAATAATTTCTGTTCTGCTCCATTTAAACCAATGGCAAATGGGTAAAGAAATTAAAGAGAGAGTTTACAAAAGAAATCCAACTGTTCATAAGTGAAAAGACACTCAAATTTACTAGTGTTCAGGGACTGTAATGGTCAACAAACATTGTGTTTATGTGTATATCATTAGTTTATAAATATATGTGCCAGTGCTTGTATATATTTATTAAACTACGCATACATATGTATGTTACATATATATATTATATGTGTATGCATATTGTTATATATAATTTCTTTTTTTTTTTTTAAAGATTTTATTTATTTATTTGACAGAGATAGAGACAGCCAGCGAGAGAGGGAACACAAGCAGGGGGAGTGGGAGAGGAAGAAGCAGGCTCATAGTGGAGGAGCCCGACGTGGGGCTTGATCCCGTAACGCCGGGATCACGCCCTGAGCCGAAGGCAGACGCTTAACCGCTGTGCCACCCAGGCGCCCCGTGTTATATATAATTTCTAACTGTGTACAGGTATATGTATACATGTATGTGTACATATGTGTATGTATATATATATATATATATATATATATACATTAACACACACAATTAAATAAATTCTGTTAAGTCTTTTTTCCCCAAGGCCTAGAGCAAACTCTGGAACTTGGCAGGAACTAGTTACATATTTTCTGAATGAATATATGATTGCCTACACATATTGAGAGATCTGGAATGAAAAACATCAAAGTGCAAATAGTAGTTACCATACTATCATATACTGCTTAGGAATGGGTGATCATACCCCTTTTTAATTTTTATTATTTTGGTTACATTTTTTAAATAAGAAAGCGTGCTTTTTAAAAAAAATAAGGAACATTTATTTCAATATACTTAAAAATAAAATCCCAGGTTATTAAGTATCATCAGTAATAAGTCATTTTAAAATGCACATCTATTTTTGTGTCTCTGTTTCTCTTATAGATATTTTAATAGTTTTAAAAATTAAGTATTGCTTTAAAAAATTGTCTTCTGAAGACTAATGACATTGTGAAAAGTTAATGATGTCAAGAGAGTGTGAAAGTGAAATTTAAGTTTTCCCCACAAATAATGATACACATCTAACCCACCCATACAGATAATATGTAAGAAAAGAATAGAGCAAAACAAAACCTGTCAGTGCCCATATTAAGATGATACGATCACGGGTGTTCTTTAAGTGCTCCCCGGTAATAACTTATTTTCATGGTGCCTATATTACATGTGCAATTTAGGCCAAATGTAAAGTGATTTCCAAAATAAAGGGATAAAAGAATTATTAAGCTTACAAAGGGTATTACATTACACGGGAAAGTACTCATGACACAATATAAGATGTAACCAAGGTATGATTTCTAGGTAATGTGGCAAGTTGAACACTGGCGTCTAATTTTTTCCTCCCAATTCTCCAAAGTGGAGACAATGGTTTTTCTAAAAGGTATAAACTCAGTACAGAAAAAGTAAGAGAAGAGACCTCAGAAATATTTAGAAGCTGAAAGCAGATGGAAAATGATGAGGACAAGAGAAAAATTAATCCTGATATAGTAGAAGGGAAAGTAGAGAACTAACCTGATTTAAACCAAACCAGACTTTCACTGTGTTCAAATTATACCTCAACAAACCCGACAGTGCCTCTCCCAAAGAAGGAGGAAAAGAAACAAGATGAAGAAGAGGAGTAAGAAGGAGAGAAGGCAATTGTGACATAATGAGAAGATTCTCATATAATGAGAAGATTCTCATATAATGAGAAGATCAGAGTGCCTCCCTACCTAAAGAAAATACAGGCAAAAAGGCTAAAATAAGGATTCTCTGGACCGAGGACCAGCACACACAGTGGCGGGCTGGGTCACCTTACTGGAAACAGGATGAGTAAGTGCTAGATGCTAATAAACACAGTCCTCTTCTCCACGAACAACAAAGCTTTTCCACTCCAGAGGGAAGGATGGTCAAAGCCTTCTCTGGGGAATTAAACTTCCAAGCCAGATCACTCTACAGTGAAGTCCAGAAGCAGTATATAATCACTCGGAGTTTCCAAACAGCATTTAAATCAGTCTAAGATTGAGTAGAAAACTGAGGACTCTCAGGTATCTAAAAGGAGCCATAACAAAAAAGATACAGACCGAGACATTGGAGAACTATCTTGGAGAAGACCAACTTAAAGGAAGAAGAGAACTTTAAAAATTAATTATTATCAGTACGGTCAAATGGGCCAGAGGTAATATTGCCACTGTGATAGGAGAAAAGGATACAATGAAAAAAATAAAATTATGATGAAGAGGAACACTACAAGTAAAAATGACATAGCAGAAATACAAAACTCAACAAGGCTTTTGGAAAAACCCTTTACTTGTAATACCAAAAAAGAAAAAGAAAAAGAAAAGAAAATTAGAGTGTATCTGTAAAAGTCATTGATTATCTCAATAATAGGAGTTCCCAGAAATTTCACAGGAATGGAATATGATATCCCACAGTGAAAGGGCCCATCAGGTTGCCAGCACCATGGGTGAAAAGTAGAGGACATATTGGGAAATTTCAGAACCCTGGTAACAGAGGGGAGATCGTATAACTAACATACAAACATGAAGAATCAGAATGACTTTGAAATTCTGAACATCAACCCCAGAATCTAGAATGTAGTGTTGTCTTCAAAATTCTGAAAAAAAATTATTCACCTTAGAAATTTTATACACAGAGAAACTTTTCACTGAAATGTAGGGGTAAAGATATTCTCAAATATGCAAGGTCTTAAAGATTTACTTCCCATGTAGTTTTTTTTTTTTTAATGCTGCCGTAGCTTGTGCTTAAAAAAAAGAAAAAAAGATTTAGAAACAGAGGAAAATACAGGTTTTATGAAACCAGAGATCCAATAAGGAGATATGAGAAGGGAATCCTCAGAATGTTGATGAAAGGAGTATCAGAATGATGGTTAAGCACCAGACATAAGCAAAACCAGAACACATTGGAGGTGGTCAGAAAATTATGAGGTAAATTTTGCCAAGATCAAATTGATACAAATACTTAATATGAGTGAAACACTTGAGATATTTTAAATAGCTTGTATACTTTCATAGACTATGTAACAAATTTGTTACACTCACTATGCATGAATGAAATAGGATTTTGAATAACCTGTTTTCATCATCATATATACGAAGTATATGGATGTATATTTCTTTTAATTTTTAAATTAGGCTTCATACCCATCATAGGGTCAAACTCAACGAGCACGAGATCAAGAGTCACACCACTCTACCAACTGAGCCAGCCAGGTACCCCATGGATATTTCTTAAATAATCATGATAAATTAATGAAACAAATGGATTTATTTGTTTAATGCCTGGAAGACAAAACCCTGAGAATAGGCAACGATTTTGACAAGATGTTATTTATACAATATGTGAACAAAAAATAATACAAAATACATATTAAATACGAACCCATTTTATGAATAAAAGCTTTAGGTGATATTTGCAAGGAAAAGAGCCATGAAATTTTAAAAATTCTAGTTATTATTTATGAAAAGTAGAATTATGACAATTGATTTCTTACTCAGAATCTCTTTAGTTTTGAATATTTTAAAGTGGCCTTTATCTCCTTTATATATGTGGGGAAATAAAGCTATTCTCATAGTAAAAAATTAAGAAATTGGAAATTACATAAGGATATGGATTCATGTAAAATAATGAATATGTTAAAGATATAGGACAGGGGCGCCTGGGTGGCACAGCGGTTAAGCGTCTGCCTTCGGCTCAGGGCGTGATCCCGGCGTTATGGGATCGAGCCCCACATCAGGCTCCTCCGCTATGAGCCTGCTTCTTCCTCTCCCACTCCCCCTGCTTGTGTTCCCTCTCTCGCTGGCTGTCTCTCTCTGTCGAATAAATAAATAAAATCTTTAAAAAAAAAAAGATATAGGACAAAATTAGATTCAGTATGATCCAACACATATTTTTAAAAATTCACACATACACACACAAATATATCCACCAAAAGAATACATTTCTGTTGACAGAATTAAGTATTAAAAAATATGCCAATGTATGTAAAACTAAACAAATTACTAAACAAATATGTGTGAAAAACATTTAAAATGTATATAAAATAAAATGTAGTAGTTCCACTTGAAAAGCAGACATTGGAAACAACATGAAAATTCAAAATATAGACATGAATGCAGTTGAAATCTAGTATTATGCTCCCAAGATTCACTAGAAATAGAATAATCTTTTATCTGTTCTAAGATGGAGAAGCAGAAATTAGCTCCTGCTTGGGGTGCCTGGGTGGCCCAGTCAGTTAAGCATCTGATTCTTGATTTTGACTCAGATCATGATCTGAGGGCCATGAGATTGAGCCCTTAGTCAGGCTCTGTGCTTAGCACAGAGTCTGCTTGAGATTCTTTTCTCCCTCTCCGTCTGCCCCTCCCCCTAAATAAATAAAATCTTAAAAAAAAAAGAAATTAGCTCCTGCTATAAAAGTAATAGAAATGTGGGAAAAATCATCAATACACACATTTTTTCATTAAAAAATTAATCTAAAGGTATATTTGGTACCCCATGTAGGATGTGTCACAAATCAATGAAGAGTTACATAGGTCTTCAGAAAAGAATCTTTGGAGCTGAGCCAAACAATAGCCTTCCACTAAGCATAGAAGCACTAGTGTGTCTTAAGATTCCCTGGGAAGCAAAGAAACCAAATAAAGGCCTGAAGAACAAGTGACGAGAGAAGGCCTCCCCTAGGCATGGAATTCCAGTATTTTCTTCTGTTTAGTCCTGGTTCCCTGAGACTTGTCCCTAGAAGACAACTTGATAATTGGGAAAATGCTAGAGAACTAAGATTGAAGAAGAGCTGAACTCTGAAGCCAAGATCTGGTGGAAAGGTAACGCCTGAGAAAAGAAGATATCTGATGATAACGAGTGGTTTAGGCTTCAGTTTGGTTGTAGATGAAAATTGAAAGCTAATCACAGTAGTAGGAGCAGGTGTCCTCAAACTGGGCAATAAATAAGGCAGATCTGCTTCCTGGTGCTTTTGTATTTTGTTAGCGTGTTTTCAGACTGGATGGGAGGGCGAATAAGGCTGCCTTGGGGGTGGGGTGGGGCAGGGCTGGTTGAAGTTTCTAGAGCGCTACTGCCATCATGAGGAAATCATTTGGTGAATTACCAAGTCGAGGGTATTTCCTTCCAGGAAGACCCAGAAGATGAAGGATATTGGATCCGCGGGGAGGTTGGGCATCCCCTGGCTCCAAGCATTGCATCCTTGCCTTCATTTCTGAGGCCTTCCAGGATATGTGGATAAAGGTGTGATATCATTGTAAGAGCTGGCTAGTGAGGCTCCAGGACTGTAAGGACAGCTACCAGGAAGTCCAGGCACAGGAAGTTGTGGGGAGGAGCTTTGGTGTCCACCCAGTGTGGGCGGGATTAGAGGAGGGGACTCGCAACCAAGTGCCTGGTTTATGATCTTTGCCTTCTTTCTCTGCCCCTTGTACATGAGGCAGACAGTCTGGGACATAGAACTCTAGCACAATCCGTTTGGCAGCAGTATCAAAGCTGGGGTAGGGGAGAATAATCTCACTTACAGATCATCAACTGTTATAAAATTAAAAGCCAAAGGAAAATAATCTAGCAGCAAAGGGGAAAAGAATGCCATGGAACTGAAGTCTATCGGCATAGATTCTCAAATTCACCAATACCCAAGTAAACTTAGAATTTAAGAAGTTCTCAAATACCTCCTCCCCTACCCCCCTACCGCCTACCCACCAATATATCCTGAGCAAACTGCTGAAAATGAAGCCATCAATATTGCCCAGTTTATGTGATCATTTGTAGAAACAGACAAGCTCCTTTGTGTGAGAAGCATTGTCAGTTGGTTTAACTTGTTGGAGTGTTATTTCTGTGCCCCAGTTAACTTTTCATATGAGTAATACCCTCTGTCCGCAGACTGCCTATCAAAAGTGACCACACGGATACATTCCCGTAGGAGGCATGTAAGCATTCAAATGAAATAAGTTTGGGAAACAGTGCAAGAAAGAAGATCAAAATACCAAAGCTTGTTTCTATGGATTGCTCAGCCTTTCTCTAAGGGTTGTATATTGAGATCATCTCAGATACAGAAGAATGAGTGGCACTAAAAGAAGCAAGGGTTAAGGGGTCCTGATGTGCTCAATTCCCCAGAGGAGGATATCTTGTCAAGTCTATAAGGAATCCTCACCAGTAAAAAGGCTAAGAAGCAGACACAGAATAATACTTGCTGACCTGAAGGACCTCATCTTCCTTAGGGGAAAATCAACTGTGAAAAGAACCGTTTCTGTCCTCTGTGAGTAATGAGATGAGTCTCTAAGTGGATAGGCCCTCACACTGAGCCCTAGGAAAAAGCTGAAAAGCCATTACCTCCTGGGTTCAGAAAATACCTCCAGGCCTTCTTCTCCAGTCTTGGTTTGCATCTGGTTTTGTGTTGACACTAACATGAATTGGAGGGTAAGCAATTCACTCCTGTTGATGTTCTGGAGTTTATTGGCTTGGCATGGCAGAGGGGCATGCACTCCTGCTCAGGCTGTCCTTGCTTTAGGCAATGAGGGCACTAGACTTCTGTGTGTCCCTGAGAACTCCAGGTTGCAGACTGGCTGCTGTTAGATGTCACAGGGAATGAGATTTCTGTCCCCCATCCCAGCTCTGACTGTGTTGATACAGAGAGGGCCCAGGCCCAGAGTACAGGGACACTTGTGCCAGCCCAATTGCCTCATTTTCTAGGGGTCAGGGCCAGGAGACAAATGCCCACAGACAAATGCTCTGAGTGGTTTCCTGTAGTCCTGCCCACAGTGGGAGGAAGCTAAGGCCCTGCTACAGTCCTTGCCCCTCACTCAGCAGCTTTTCTTCCAATGTTCTTCCTTTTTCCGGAACTTCTAGAAAGCCTCAGAGTTCAAATAAAGGATACCCAGTTTGGTCACGATCAATTCAGCCTTTGAATTAGCCAGACCTTTCTTAACTGCTAGATCTCAACAGGAATTCACACTAACAGCTTTGGTTTTTGTAAAACTACTTCCTCGTGATGGCAGTATGGCTCTAGAAGAGCCAACCAGCCCTGCCCCCAGGTCTTCTTCTCCCACCCATCCAGTTTGAAAAAAATGCCACCTAGCGACAAAGGCACCAACAAACATGGCTGCCTTGAATCAAATCCAATTTGGGGAAACTGCTCACAGTGTTGCACTTTTGCTTTTGGTTTCAATTTGAAATCGACATGCACCCAGCTCCAGCTGTCCTGTCAGGGTGGTCCTGGAACATAGTACCCTGGGACTCCGAGCCTCTACCCTCACCAGCTCCAGCTATCCCACCAGGGTGGCCCTGGTGCAGGGTGCCCCAGGACCTCCAGCCCACACCTGCCACAGCTTCAGCCAGACAGCTTATTTGCCAGGCAAATGCAGTATACATGGACATTACTACATAAGGCCATTCCTTCAAGACTAGAGAGGTAGTTGGTTCACTTTTTTTTTTTTTTTAAAGATTTTTATTTATTTATTCTACAGAGATACAGACAGCCAGCGAGAGAGGGAACACAAGCAGGGGGAGTGGGAGAGGAAAAAGCAGGCTCATAGCGGAGGAGCCTGATGTGGGGCTCGATCCCAGAACGCCGGGATCACGCCCTGAGCCGAAGGCAAACGCTTAACCGCTGTGCCACCCAGGCGCCCCTGGTTCACTTATTTTATAGATGCACAGAAGGTGAAACAAAATGAGATAAGAATATGCTCCAAACAAAAGGACAAGAAAAAACTTCAGAAAAAGAACTAAATGAAACAGAGATAAACAATCTACCTGACAACGAGTTCAAAGTAATGGTCATAAAGATGCTCAGCAGAAATGAGAAGAGTGGATGAACTCAGTGAGAACTTCAACAAAGAGATACAAAAAGAACCAGAGTTGAAGAATAAAATAACTGAAATAAAAAATACACTAGAGGAAATCAACACCAGATGAGAGGATGCAGAACAGCAGTCTGGAAGACTGAGTGATGAAAAACACCCAAGCTTTACCAGTAAAGAAGAATTAAAAAGTAAAAGAGATGAGGATAGGCTAGGTTAAGGGACCTCTGGGACAACATCAAGTATACTAATATTAGCATTATATGGGGTCACAGAAAGATAAGAGAACGAAAGTGGTGGAAGACTTATTTGAATAAATAATAGCTGAAAATTACTTTAACTAGGTGAAAGAAACAGATATCCAGGTCTAGAAATCACAAAGAGCCCCAAATAAGAGGAACCCATGGAGGTCCACGCTAAGACAAGTAACAAATAAAATGTCCAAAGTTGAAGATAGAGAATCTGAAAAGCAGCAAGAGAAATGCAACTAGTTGCATACAAGGGGAACCCATCCTCCATAAGGCTATCAGATTACTTTTCAGCAGAAATTTTGCAGACCAGAGGGAAGTAGCATTCAAATTGCTAAAAGGAAAAAATCTACAACCAAGGATATCCTACCCAGCAAGGATATCATTCAGGATTGAGGGAGAGATAGAGTGTTCCAGACAAACAAAAGTTAAAGATGCCCATCAACCACTAAACTGGCTTTACAGGAAATGTCAAAGGGACTTTAAGCATAAAAATAGAGGCCATAATGAGAAGAAGATTTTGGAAGGAAAAAAATTCTCTGGTACAAGCAAATATGTAGTAAAGATAATAAGTACACCAATCATTTATAAATTAATATGAAGGATTTAAAAAGTAGTAAAATCAATTGTATTTTTTTTTTAAGATTTACTTATTTTAGAGAGAGAGCATGTGAGTGGGGGAGAGGGAGAGGAGAGAGAGGATCTCAAGCAGACTCCCTGCTGAGTGGGCAGCCTGAAGTGGGGCTCTATCCCTTGACCATGAGATCATGACCTGAGCAGAAATCAAGAGTCAGATACTTAACCAACTGAGCCACCCAGGTGCCCCAAATCAATTATATCTTCAAATTAGTTAAGGTATTCACAGAATAAAAAGATGTAAAATACTGTACCATTTACATAAAACAGTAAGGAAGGAATAAAAAGGTAGTGCTTTTAGAATGTGTTCAAACTTAAATGAACATCGACGTAATACAGACTGCTACGTACATAGGATGTTATATATGAACTTCAGAGTAACCACAAACCAAAAACTTATAATGGATAGACAAAAAATAACGAAAACGTAATCCAAACATAACACTAAAAGTCATCAATTATGAGGGAAGAGACCCAGAGAAGAAAGGAACAGAGGAGAACTACAAAAACAATGAAAACAATTAAAATGTCAATAAGTACATACCTATCAATTACTTTAAATGTAAATGGCCTACATGCTTCCATTGAAAGACATAGAGTGATGGAATGGATAAGAAAAAACAAGACCCATCTATATGCTGCCTACAAGACACTCGTTTCATACCTAAGGACATACAGACTGGAAGTGAAAAGATGGAAGATATTCCATGAAAATGGAAGCAGAAAAAGAGCTGGGGTAGCAATACTTATATCACGCAAAATAGACTTTAAAACAAAGACTGTAACAAGAGACAAAGAAGGGCATTGCATAATTATACAGAGATCAGTTCAGCCAGAGGAGATCATTATAAATACCTATGCACCCAGCATAGGAGCACCTAAATATATAAAGCAAATCTTAACAGACATAAAGGGAGAAATTGGCAGTGATACAATAATAAAAGGGGACTTTAGCAACCCAGTTACATCAATGGATAGATAATCTAGATGGAAAATCATTGAGGAAAGAGTGGCTTTGGATGACACATTAAACCACATGGACTTAACAGATAAATACAGAATATTCCATCCCAAAACAACAGAACACACACGTTTCAAGTGCCCACAGAACATTTCCCAGGATAGATCACATGTTAGGCCACAAAACAAGTCTCATTAAATTTAAGAAGATTGAAATGATATCAAGCATCTTGTCCAACCACAATGATATGAACCTGGAAATCAATTACAAGAAAAAAAAAAAACCTGGAAAAACAAACCTGTGGAGGCTAAACAGCATGGTGCTAAACAAACAAAGGGTCAAAGAAGAAATCAGAGGAAACCACTAAATGCCCAGAAACAAATGAAAATGGAAACACAATGGTTAAAAATCATGGGGATGCAGCAAAGCAGTTCTAAGAGGGAAGTTTATACAATATAGTCCTACCTTCAAAAATGAGAAAAATCTGAAATAAACTAAACTAATAAACTATAAACTAATAAATAAACTAAATCTAAACTTACACCTAGAGGAACTAGAGAAAGAAAACATAAAGCCCCAAATTAGTAAGAAGGAAAAAAATAATAAAGATCAGAGTGGAAGTAAATGAAGTAGAGACTATAAAAAAAACTTTAGAAGTGGTTCTTTGAAAGGATAAACAAAATTGAAAAACATTTAGCCAGACTCATCAAGTAAAAGAGAGGACTTGAATAAATAAAATCAGAAATGAAAGACTAGAAATTAAAACCAATAGCACAGAGATACAAAGGATTACAAGAGACTACTATGGAAAATTATATGCCAACAAACTAACTGGACAACCTGGAAGAAATATATGGATTCCTAGAAACATATACTCTTACAAGACTGAGTCAGAAAGATATACTAAATCTGAACAGACCAATTACTAGTAACAAAATTGAATCCGTGATTTTTTTCTTAAGATTTTA
Organism: Ursus maritimus; assembly: GCF_017311325.1. Lineage (NCBI taxonomy): Eukaryota > Metazoa > Chordata > Mammalia > Carnivora > Ursidae > Ursus > Ursus maritimus. The sequence continues at coordinate 5,670,792 of NW_024423319.1, read as the reverse complement.
TTTATTAATTAGAGAGAGAGAGAGCATAAGCAGGGGAAGAGGTGGAGGGAGAGGGAGAAGCAGACACCCCTGCTGAGCTGGGAGCCCAACATGGGGCTTGTTCCCAGGACCTGGAGTTTACGACCCATGCCAAAGGCAGACGTTCAACCATCTGAGCCATCAAGGCACCCCTTGAATCAGTAATTTAAAAACTCCCAACAAACAAAATTTCAGAGCCAGATGGCTTCACAAGTGAATTTTACCAAAACTTTAAGGAAAAGTTAACAAAACTATTCCAAAAAATAGAGGAGGAATGAATTGTTCCAAATTCATTCTGTGAGGCCAGAGTTACCCTGATAAAAAAAAAAAAAAACAGATAAAGACACTACAAAAAAAGAACATTACAGGCCAATATCCCTGGTGAACATAGATGTAAAAATGTTTGACAAAATATTTGCCAACTGAATTCAACAATACATTAAAAAGATCATTCACCATGAACAAGTGGGATTCATTCCAGGGATGCAGTGATGGTTCAATATCTGCAAATCAAAAAATGTGAAACACCACATTCACAAAATGAAGGATAAAAGTTATATGATCATCTCAAGTGAAGAAAAAGCATTTAGCAAAATTCAACATCTGTTCATGATAAAAATTCAACAAAATAGATTTAGAAGGAATATACTTCAACATGATAAAGGAGGTATACAACAAGCTCACAGCTAACATCATACTCCGTGGTGAAAAGGTGAAAGAATTTCTTCTAAGATGAGGAACAAGAAGAAGATGTCCACTCTTAACATTTTTATTCAACATAGTACTAGCTGCAGCAATTAGACAAGAAAAAGAAATAAAAGGCACCCAGATTGGTAAGGAAGAAGTAAAATTATCATGATTTGCAGATGACATGATACTATACATAGAAAACCTTAAAAGACTACCAAAAAACTATTTGAATTAATAAATGAATTCAGTAAAGTTGCAGGATACAAAATTAATATATGGAAATCTGTTGTGTTTCTACACGCGAAAGCAAGATAGCACAAAGAGAAATTAAGAAAACAGTCACATTTACAATTGCATAAAAAAGAATAAAAGACCTAAAAATGAATTTAATCAAAGAGGTAAAAGACCTGTACTCTGAAAAATATAAGACAATGATGAAATTGAAGATGACAAAAATAAATGGGAACATATATGATGTTCATGGATTGAAGAATTAATATTGTTAAAATGTCCTTACTACTCGCAGTAATCTACAGATTCAGTGCAGTCTCTATCAAAATACCAAATAGTATTTATCACAGAACTAGAACAAATAATCATAAAATTTGCATGGAGCCACAGAAGACCCGGAAAAGCCAAAGTTATTTTTAAAGAAGAACAAAGCTGGAAGTGTCACAACCCCAGATTTCAAATTATACTACAAAGCGATAGTAATTGAAATGGTGTGCTAGTGGCAGAAAATAGACACATAGATCAATGGAACAGAAGAGAGAGCCCAGAAATAAACCCATGCTCATATGGTCAATTAATCTACATCAAAGCAGGCAAGAACGGGTAAAAGACAGGCACTTCAATAAATGGTGTTGGGAAAACTGGACAGCTACATGCAAAAGAATGAAACTGTTGTACTTTCTTATGCTATACACAAAAATAAACTCAAAAAAGATTAAAGATATAAATGTAAGGCCTGTAATGATAAAATTACTAAAAGAAAATGTAAGAAGTAATCTCTTAGATACCTGCTTTAGGCAATATTTTTCTAGATCTGTCTCAAGCAAGGGAAACCAAAGGAAAAATAAACAACTGGGACTAAATCAAACTAAAAAGTTTTGGTGCAGTGATCGAAACCATCAACAAAATGAAAAGGTGACCTAACAAGGGACGTCTGGGCGGCTCAGTCAGTTAAGCAACTGCTTTTGGCTGAGGTCATGATCCCAGGGTCCTGGGATCGAGTCCCACATTGGGCTCCTTGCTCAGCAGGGAGCCTGCTTCTCTCTCTGCCTGCTGCTCCCCCTGCTTGTGTGCATGCTCTCTCTCTCTTTCTCTGACAAATAAATAAATAAAATCTTTTAAAAAAGGAATGAAAAGGCAACCTAATAAATGGGAGGAGATATTTGCAAGTCATCTATCTGATGATGGGTTGATCCCAAAAACATGAAGAACTCAGAAAACTCAACACTAAAATCCAAATAATCAGAATGGCTAGTATCAAAAAGATAAGAAATAACAAGTTCTGGCACGGATGTGGAAAAGGGGAACTCTTATGCACTGTTGGTGGTAATGTAAACTGGTGCTACCCGTATGGAAAACAGTATGAAGTTTCCTCAAAAAATTAAAAATAAAAATACCATATAGCCCAGTAATTCTGTGTATTTACCTAAAGAAACCGGAAGACTAATTCAAGGAGATATATGTAGTTCTATGTTTATTGCAGCATTACTTACAATAGCCAATATATAGAATCAAACTGTGTGTCCATTGATAGATGAATGGGTGAAGAATAGCGTAGTATTTCTCAGCTATAAAGAAGAACAAAATCTTGTCATTCATGACAGCATGGATGGACCTAAAGGGTATTATGCTAAGTACAATAAGTCAGACAGCAAAAGACAAATACCGTGTTTTCACTTTTAAATAGAATCTAGAATACAAAACAAATGAACAAACAAATGAAATTTGAAATGGACTCATAAGTACATAGAACAAAATGGTGGTTGCCAGTTGGAAAGGGGTTGGGGGATTGGGTGAAATAGGTGAAGGGGATTAAGAGGTACAAACTTCTAGTTATTTAAAAAAAGTTACAAGAGGGGCGCCTGGGTGGCGCAGTCGCTAAGCAGCTGCCTTCGGCTCAGGTCGTGATCCTGGCGTTCTGGGATCGAGCCCCACATCAGGCTCCTCTGCTGGAAGCCTGCTTCTTCCTCTCCCACTCCCCCTGCTTGTGTTCCCTCTCTCACTGGCTGTCTCTCTGTCAAATAAATAAATAAAATCTTTATAAAAAAAGTTACAAGAATGAAAAGTACAGCATAGGGAATATAGTTAATAATGTTGTAATAACTTTGTATGCTAATATATGCTAACTACACTTTTCACAGTATGCATTTTGCTACATATATAATTTGTTGAATTACTGTTGTACACCTGAAGCTGATATAATATTGTATGTCAGATATACTGCAATAAAAAATAGGAATGGTGCATTTTTAGTAAGGAAATTGGATAATTAAGTACAGAATATAAATTGTATAATCTACTTAAGTGATTATATAGTTTATTTTTCAAGTTGAACAACTGCTGTAAAGTGTGACTTTATGTGTGACATAAGAGGAATGTTCACCCTGTTTACAATTCCAAAGTCTTGAGAGAAACACTGACCACATCTTTATAATTTCCTTATCATGTTTTATATTTATCTAAATATCTTGATACATTTAAATTTACATATATACATACATATTTATAATTGTTTATTTTCTTGCATATATTTTTCATTTTATAGCTCTTTTGTATTTTATGAGCATTTTTATTGTATACTTTTGTTATCACAAAGTATCATTTAAAAATATGAACAAAAACTATTTTTCTATAGAGGAAATATAACCTTTTTTCTGTATGGAATATTTAGTTAATATGGAATTCTGATAAGGGAATACAAAGTGACCTAAAATACTACTGTAATCTGTGTTTGTTTTTTCCTTAAATATAACTTGGATAATAATGTATGTTGTAATTTTTTTTCTTGCTCACTTAATTTCCTTTTCTTTACACACTCTTCATATTCTCCACTTCTTCTCCATCCCTCAAATGGCTGACCTGTACTGACTACATAATCTCGCCGTATTATTATAGTCTGCCATAGAGGGTTCTTGCAGGATTTCAAAGATAGGTTGAGTTATTTATTTAATCAGATAAATGGATTTGGCTTCATGTCTTGATCAAGTATCACCACTGATCTTAGCAGTATCCCGGAGGAGTAATGGAATTATTTGGTAAATAGCCGGAATGAATACCGTAATAGCGTAGGGAAGAAAAATATTTTTCCATCTTGCCTTCTAGGTTTGTGGCTGAGACACCCCTGTCATAAAAAGGAAAGACTAACAGGAGAAAAAAAAAAGTTTAATAACGTATATACCCACCTGCATACATGGGAGAGACCCAGGAAAATCGAGTAACTCCTGGAAATGGCCAAAGCCATCACCTTAAATACCACCTCAGCTAAAGCCAAAAGGTGTTAGGGGTAGGGAATCGGTTGTGGTTTACCAGGAAACGCACAGTAAACAAGGATATTGTTGTTATGCAGATTTAAGCCTTTGTCTTGTCCCTTGATAAGAGTTTACAGATTGAGTCAGACCCCTCTTACTGGTATGCAATAAAGATACCCTTACAAATGGTGGTTTTCCTTATAAATGTAAATAAATGTCTTTTACAAAAGGGTAACATCAACTTGGTTTTTAGAGTTTCTCTCCTTTTTTTTTTTTTTAAGACTTTTTATTTCTTTGGGAGAGCAAGCGTGAGTGGAGGGGAGGAGCAGAGGGAGAGAGAAAGAGAAAGAGAAGCAGACTCCCTGCTGAGCAGGGAGCAGGACTCAGGGCTAGATCCGAGGACTCTGGGATCGTGAGTTGAGCCGAAGGCAGACACTTAACCGACTGAGCCATCCAGCCGCCACTCCTGTCTGTTTTTTTAAAAAAATAAAAATAATCCTATGCCAAAGAGGCATATTTGGGGTGTCAAATTATGCTCATCTTCAATAGCATACAGAAAAGTGAGAAACAATATCAACACACATGCATCCATTTATACAATTAAGCATTGTCGGTATTTTTCTGACTCTTGAAAAATTGGGAGGTGAATGTGGCTCCATTCCTCTCCATTTTCAATTCCAATTTATCTGTTCTTTCTGAGCCAGTTGAGTTGTTGGGTCTACAGGTGGCTGAGTATGTGTCTTTTCTGGGAATTTCTCCCTTGGGCTGCTTAAGTAAAAGAAAATCAGCTTAGGGGGACTTTGCAGTTTCAAGGCTTCCAGTGAAAAACAACAGCTTGTGGAAAGGGTTTGACCTAAGAAACAGGGAGACTAATGATTGAAGGTCAAACAACTCTGACTTATTTCTCCCTATTGTTCCTATATGCCAAAAATCCAAGATAGAACTGAATTTGTTACCTGAGCTTTCCCTGCACGCGAGGCTCAGAGAATGCAAGAAAGCCAGGAAGAGTTGGGAGGCTTCCTCAGGGTGTCTCAGAAGTGGGCTTATAGCTTGCCTCTCTGGTGCTTAATAGTGTGAGCTCTGAAGTCAGGCTAATGTGATTTAAAAATTTGTCTCTAATTTTTACTAGCTCTGTAACCTTTGACAAGCTATTTAAACTTTCTCTGCTACCTTTCCTTAATTACTAACTGGTAAGAATCGTACTACTTATCTAGAGGGATGTTGTAAAGAGTCAATTTAAGAATCTTTATCAAGATCCTTGAGATATTCACTGGCTCATCGTAAGTGCTCAGTAATTGTTAGCAGTTGTCGTTGCCTAGAAATGCGCTAATCCTGCCCTTGAATCTTCAGAATTTTCTTATTCCTTTTAAACCTGGCTCCTTGAGACTTGATCTGACTACTTGATAATTGGGAAAATGCAGGAAACGTAAAGCTGATATGAAGAAGAGCAGAACTAGGTCAATTTGAAATTGAGTTCTTGCAAAAGAAGATGCCTGATGAGGGTGGGTAGTCTAAGCCTCAGTTTTGATTTCAGTTAGCAACCAAAAGCAAAGAACAACAGTGGTAGCATCTTAAAACTGGGCACAATTTAAGGCGGCTATGTTTCCTGGTGACTTTGTCTCTTACTGGCATTTTTTTCAGACTCATAGGGCTTGGGAGATGAGGCCTGAAAGTCAAGGCTTTCCCCTCCTTCACCCCCCCTCCCCCCCCCCCACATCTGGAGCAATACTGCCATCATTAGAAAATAGTTTGAAAACATCATAAACCATTACAACTTCATTCCCTTTTGGCCAAAAGTTGAAGGTCAGGCCTATGCAGTTAGAACAGGCTTGGACCTAAGCTAGGCCTCCCTTACCTTCTTTTTTTTTTTTAAGATTTTTTTTTTTATTTGACAGAGAGAGAGAGCACAGGCAGGGGAAGTGGCAGGCAGAGAGAGAGGGAGAAGCAGGCTCCACACTGAGCAAGGAGACTGATGCTGAGTTTGATCCCAGGACCCTGGAATCATGACTGGAGCCAAAGGCAGACACTTAACCACTGAGCCATCCAGGCTTCCCTACTCCCTTGTGTTCTCTGTATATTTACAAGACAGTTGAACACCGGTGAGATCTTGCTGTACAGCTTGGAGAGGGAAATGCTAGAACTGAATCAGTAGCTACCAAGAGGTCCTGCATAGGAGGTCATGGGTAAAGCCTTGTTTTCCACCCAGTGTGGACAAGATTAGAGAAATCCATATGACATGAATTGGAGAAGGTGGGGAGAGAGAAAGGGGAAGAAAGAATAGTTGAGGAAGTAATGGCCAACGCACTCATCCAGGAAGCTCAATAAACTCTGTAAGATAAAACCAAAGACGATCCACATTACAATCAAACGGGCAAAAGCCACAGATGAAGCGAGAAATTTGAAAGCATCAAGACAGTCTCATAATATGCAAGGTATCCTCAATAAGAGTAACAGCTGGTTTCCCTTCAGAAATTACAGAAGCCAAGACATTTAGAGAACATATTTAAAATTCTAAAAGGAAAAAAACACCAACCCTGTCAACCAAGGATTCCATACCCAGCAAGACAAGCTTTCGAAAATCCCAGTGAAACTAAGACATTCCTAACGAAGAAAAGCGGATGGGAGTTTGTTGCTAGAGGACTTCCCATACCAGAAATACAGAAAGGAGTCCTCCAAGGAGAAATGAAGACTCCAGATAGTAACTCAATGCTGTATGAAGAAATAAAGAGCAAGGATAAAGGTAGCTACAAAGTTACATATAAAAGCCAGAAGCATTGTTTTTTTTTTTGTTTTGTAACTCCATTTGTTTTCTATATGATTTAAAAGGCAAGTACACAAACAATAATTAATTGGGCACACAATGTTTGAAGAGGTAAATTTATGAAAATAATATAAAAGATGTTGAAGCTGTGTAAATGAGCAGGTTTGTGTAGTATAAAAACTATTTGTTATTTAAGTGAAATGATGGCTATACTGTTAAGATAGTATTTGCATTCCCCAGGGTAACCATTAAAGAAAACATTTTAACTATACAGAAAAGGAAATGAGAAAGGAATAGAAGTGCTACACTGGAGAAAAAAAATCAATCACAAAAGAAGGTACTAACTTAGGAGTTGAGAAGAAATATTTCTAAGATATAGAGAAAAAAATAGCAAAATGGCAGTAGTCTTTCATTAGGAGTAATTAATTCAAATGTAAATACATTAAAATCAACAACTCAAAGGCAGATATTGGGAGAATGGATTTACAAAAATATGACCCAAGTATATGCTGTCTAAAACAGAATCCTTTTACATCCAGTTTGAACATAGGTTAAGAATAAAATGATAAAACATTCTATGCAAATAGAATCAAAAGAGAGAACACCTGACATCATACACACTATTTTTTTTTAAGATTTTACTTCTTTATTTATTTAAGAGAGAGACAGCTTGTCCGACCAGGAGGAGGAGCAGAGGGAGAGGGACAAGCAGGCTCCACACTCAGTGGGACTCCATCCCACAACCCAGAGATCAGGACCTGAGCAGAAATCAAGTCAGAGGCTCAAGGAACTGAGCCACCCAGGAGGCCCTGACATACTAGACCTTAAAACAACAATTCTTTCAAGAGAGAAGGAGGGACATTATATATTGATACAGCTTTAGTGTATCATGAAGATGTAACAGAAACACCTGCACTTCACCAGCATCCCAAAATTTGTGAAGCAAAAACTGAACCAAACCAAAAGGAGAAATGAGTTCTACAAAACCAGACAGAGACTTCAATACCCACTGTAAATATGGGGCAGAAGACCTAGGCTGAAGATAATCGTGGAAATAGAGAATGTGAACATTGTTCTCAAGTACGCATGGAATATTCTCCAGAATAGATGGAATGTTAGACCAGAATACAAATCTCACCCAATTTTTTAAAAATCCCCCAGATTTGAAAAAATTAAAATCATACGAAGTATCTTCTTCAATTACCATGGAATGAAATTATAAATCAATAAAATAAGAAACACTGGAAAAGTCACTGTATTAGAGTTCTTCCGAGAAACAAAAACTATAATATACATAATTATATGATATGTTAATAATATATCAGTATATAAGATAGATAATGACATACTATAGTATGTAATATGTTAATGTGTATTTGACAAATAATCGTATTATTTATTAAAGTACATGTATTATGCCATAGATGTTATTGTATAAATTTGTTCAAGTTGAAATTGAAACCTGGAAAAGAGAAGATGCCCAATGAGGGTAGGTGTCTCAGAACTCCATTTGATACCTAATGGAAACCAAAAGCAAAACGCTGAGAGAATGAGCAAACCAAGCAAGGTACAGGGCAGCCATATTTTCTGGTGTTTCTATAGCTCCATGGTGTTTTTTCAAACTCGAAGGGCGGGAGAAGAATGAGTGGAAGCCGCGCTACTTGGCTTTTGTAGGGCAATACTGCCATCGTGCGGAAATAGTTTGATCAACCCCAAGCCCCACATGGTTCTTCCCTGCAAGACCGCGCAGTTGAGGGATTGCAGGCCAGTGGGAGGCTGAGCAGGTTCTGGACCCAAGCCTGGCCTCCGTACCTTATTCTCTGTGGCCTGGCAGGATACGTGGACAAAGTCAGGGTCTTGGTGTGGCGTCCGCTAGGTTAGAGGCCAGAATCAAGCCAGCTGCTGCCAGGAAGTCCTAGCACAGGAAGTAGGGAGGTGGGCCCCGGTTGCCTAACAGTGTGGGCCAAGAGTTCAGCCAAGTGCAGGCCTTGGGGACAGTTGTCTTGAGCATGTGCACTTTGGGGGTTAGACAGGCTGGCGCTGCCTGTGTTGGTGGGTCTGGGCTCACTGTGACAGCAGCGACAGGGCACAGGCCACTGCCAGGCCCCATTTGTGGCCACCATCACTGATGGAGTTGAGGCACACCGGAAGTCTAGAGTAAGACTTGTCTGGAGCAAGAAGAGCCCGTATAGAAGGAACGGGGGTACACTGACATGCCAGTGTGGGCCAGAGCATCGTGTAGGAGACTGGATTTGGTCGAGCGGAGGAAAACCACAAATGGAATGGAAGGCCTTGAGGGATTATCTGAGCCCCCCAGCTAGCAGTTTCTGTGGCTCTGCAGGCTCATGGTGAGGTCCAGGGTTAATTCCTCTCTCCTGACAGGACTCTGATGTCAATGAGCTCTTGCAAGGAGAGCAGAGAGGTGGTGTGTTTTGGTTGGTATGCCCCTGAGAAGGATGGCAGTATTGAGGCCTGAGGAAACCATTCTTGACCTCATACTAGTTAGTGTTCTTCTCACTGCCAGCCTCATACATACCTGCTGATGGAAAATTCCTCAATGACCTTACAAGGTATCCGGCCTTTTGGTGTGGAGACCTCCAGATACCTCATGACTCATAAGTGTAGAGTAGAGAAGGGGGGCTACAGTGTCATGGGTGCCTCTCCCCTTGCGGTGTTCTTCTCACGCTCTGTTATGTCAGTATCTGAATTCTTAAAGAAAGGAAATCGTGTTAGCTTGGTGCTCTGCTGTGACATTCCAGTGGTTCAAGATCTGTTTTAGGTATGGCCTCTACTGGCTCTGATGACCCAGGCAAGCACTCCACTTTGAAAGGTATGCTTCTGTCAACACGGAGAAAGAGAACTAGCTTTTGTGATAGCCCCCACTTTGCCTAGCTCTCTTATAGGGTGGTCATGGTTGAGTTCACTGATGGTGAGTGGACGTTGGTGCCATTAGCCACTCTAAGTTCCTCGGAGATCCTTTGGGAAACTTGCCTCATTTCTTGTGAATGAGAGAAATGATCTCAAACCTGCCCCTGTTATTTCAGCCATAGAATCTGGACCAGAGGAGCTGGGCTGCCTCCTGTGGAGGAGTAGTTTGCCGTGACTGTTTTCTTGGAGGAGTTAGCCATGTGTGTGGAGATAGTGTCCCGTATCTGAAGGTAGAACTGTAGTTGCTCTTAGTCCTGGAATTTTTTAGGCTCAAGACTGTTGTGTTCATCTCTTGCTGACTATCTTTAATAGAAGCCGTGTGCCTAGCAGTGGTTGCAAGCCTAAGGCAATCACACTTATCCTAGTCCGAGTGATAGCGCCAAGAAATTTCTTTGGCATTTCCTTTGTAAGCATGGATAGTGTGTGTGTGTTGTGTGTGTGTTTTGGGGGGGCTCAATGAGTCTATCATTCTGGTTGCTTATGCATCAATTCAGTGGAGTTATATCAGGTATTCAGCCTTCATGAAGACTGAATTCCATTCTTTGTCCTGATAGACATTCCCTGCCTGTGATTTAGGGAGAAAAGCAAGCTGTTGGACTTTGAGGATCAAAACATAAGTTTTCTCACACCAGGTAACAGAAGTGGCAAACAAATTGCGTTTCACTCTACTTCTAACATATATGATAAGTATGAGCCAAATATGCAAAATTTTATGTATTCGAGAAAGCCAATATTCACTTTGGGATATATGTTTAAAAATTTGAACAACTAGGGGCGCCTGGGTGGCACAGCGGTTAAGCGTCGGCCTTCGGCTCAGGGCGTGATCCCGGCGTTATGGGCTCGAGCCCCGCATCAGGCTCCTCCACTGGGAGCCTGCTTCTTCCTCTCCCACTCCCCCTGCTTGTGTTTCCTCTCTCGCTGGCTGTCTCTATCTCTGTCGAATAAATAAAAATAAAATCTTTAAAAAAAAATTTTTGAACAACTAAAGGTGTCCCCTTTTATTTTCAATTTTTTATTTTAATTCTAGTTAGTTAACATATATAGTAAAACTGGTTTCAGGTATAGAATTTAGTGATTCATCCCTTATATGTAACACCCAGTGCTCACATTACAAGTGCCCTCCTTAATCCCCATCCCCCATTTAGCCCAGCCCCTACCACCTCCTTCCATCAACCCTCAGTTTTTTCCCTATTGTTAAGAGTCTTATGGTTTGCTTCCTTCTCTCTCTTTTTTCCCCCTTTCTGTATGTTCATCTGTTTTACTTCTTAAATTCCACATATGAGTGATATCATATGGTATTTGTCTTTCTCTGACTTATTTCAGTTTGTATAATAGTCTCTAGCTCCATCCACTTCATTGCAAATGGCAAGATTTCAATCTTTTGATGGAAGGTGTCGTCCTTTATAAAGCCATGTTTTTGAGGGTATACATGTTTTACCTGTATATATAGTAAAGGTTTGAAATGTTGACAAACAAGGCTTGGTTTTGATAATGTTCAGTGTAATATTATATTTTTTACAAAAGACACACAGCACTGTGAACATGATGGGATGATTGAATATTTTGTTCTTCGTAGTCCAGGAAACTGGAAGCTTCTAATAAATCATTACTTAACACAAAATCCAATCATCTAAAGTATATTTAATGACTTTTAAGTAGCCTCTCTATGTAAGAGCTAAGAGAAATGATAGAAGGACAAATCTTAAACCACAAGGAAATTTCAGATAAATGATGTAATCAGAAATCTGAAAGAAATAAAGTTTTCATGTACATACACACCTGCTACAACCCCTACACAAATATAAGTAGAAGGAGCAGAATACAATAAATAAAAATACTAAGTTATTGAGCTTCTGTGATAGGGAATATCCCTTGTTTACTTTTTTATAATTTTTCAATTTTGCATTTCTTTGCCAGAGTTTATATTTAGGATTTCAGCAATAGGAAAGAAATGTTAGGAGTTTTAGCAAGAAAGCACTATCCATTACCTCACGAAGAGTTAATGCCATTGGAAATTTCCCATTACCTAATAATACTCTGTGAAATATCCATGCAGTAAATTCTACCTATAGTGTGGCCAGGATGGAATTGAAGAGAGATTTGTTGTAATTATCCATATATGTGTGTGTTTGTGTGTTTGAACACTCCTTTGAGCAAACAGAGTATTTTGATGAGCCTTTAACTATTTCGTTAAAGGGTGTCAGCTTTCATGCGCAATCTTATAAGGTTTGAATGTGTGTATCTATCAAATTGCTAATGATGGTTGCCTCAGGAAAGTGGGATGTGGGATAAAGGGTTTCTCTTTGTCCTTCAAAGATTTGTGAATTTTAAGAGATTTTTCAAGAAGCTGTCACATGAAGACTTTGAAGAATGCCTAATGACATAGGAAAGTGTTGTTTTCTAATGTTAAATGATGAAACCATGAGACAAAACCCTGCATAACTTATGAGTGGACTTTATACACATGCGAGTATAGGTGTCATGCCATGTAGAGCAGTGTACGGATACAGTGATGTTGAGCTCTTTGGGCTTTCTTCCATACTGCTTCCAAACCTTTGTCTGTGATTCGGCCTATGAAACGAGAAAATGGAGGGCTTCCTGGTTGCCTGGGTAGGAACCCAAGTCAGAGACCGCTTGGATTTGTGAATTGGCAGCTGGAGATGATCTGCAACAGACTTCAGGCAATGTCTTCTCCCTTTTCTGCCTGGATTCATTCAGCGCTTGAAGAGGATGATCTGATACCAGGTGAAAATGCTAGAACAGTAATGTTCAATCAGGAAAAACTGCCACACATAGACCAGTTTGGGTGGGAATTTCCGAAAAACAAGATGCCTGACCACAGTTAGTCGTTTTAAGACTTCAGTTTTATTTCCGATGGAAATGAAAATCAAAAATGCAGCAGTGTGAGTGATCTCTAAATCCGGCAAAATGCAAGGCCACCATGCTTTTTGGCACCTTTGGCTCTTGGCGTTTTTTCAGACTCAATGGGCGGGAGGAGAGGGCGCGTAGCCAAGGCTTGCGGCCATATCCAGAGTACTACTGCCATCGTGAGGAAATAGTTTCAAACACCCAGTGTTGTTACAGCTTTCTTTGTGAGGCCTACCAGGTGGCCCAGCAACTGTGCTGCGCCCAATTGTCTGGAGGCCCATTGCTTGGAACCAGGAAGTTCTGAATAGAAGTTGAATCAACCAGTCAAGTGAAGAAGGGTTAGGTATTTTTCTTGTGGAGCAGATTTGCATAAATATGAGCACCAAATCAGTGAACAAGACCAAAGGTTAACCTACATTTTAAAAGTCCTTGTCTGCTGGAGGTGGCATTACCTGTGATCTTGTTTCACTTCATACATGGCTGTTACAGCATATAAAGAAGTGTGATTGCTTCTAGAAATGTCAAAACAGGTGGCAAATGTGACATCAGTGAAAATGGTGGCATTGGAAACTTGAACTCTCTATCCTTCCACAAAAACACTCAACAAGCTAGTAGATGGGAATTTCCTCAACGTGATAAGGGGCCTTTGTGAAAAACCCACACAGCTGATGGTATACTCAAAGGTGAAAGACTTTACCCCGAAGATCAGGAACAAGATAAGAATGCCCACTGTTGCCAATTCTATTGAACATTGTAGTAGAAGGTTTACCCAGGGTAATCAAACAAGAAAATATATTAAATGAACGCAAATTAGAAAGAAGTAAAATTATCCCTTTTCACAATAACATAAGTATATTTAAAGATAATCCTAAGAAATCCACAAAAATAATATTAGTACTAATTAATGAATTTAGCAAGTACTACAGGATAGAAAAGCAACTCACAAAATCAGCGTATTTGTATACACTAGCAAGGAACAATCCGAAAATGAAATTAAGAAAACAATTCTGTTTACAATGGCATCAAAACGAGTAATATACTTAGGACAATTTGCACGTTGAAAATTGCCAAAGGAATTAAGGATGAACTAAATAAATAAAAAGATGTCCTTTGTTCATGGGTTGGAAGACTAAATATTGTTAAGATGGCAGGACTACCCAAAGACATCTATAGATTCAATATAATCTGTTATCATTATCCCAAAAACTGGTTTTGCAGAAAATTTTTATGGAATTGCTTAAGACCTCGTTAGCTGAAACAGTCTTAGATAGGCAAAAACCAAGCTGGAGGTTGCACTTCCATATTTCAAAAATTACAACAAAGCTACTTTAATGAAAGTAGTTTGGTACTTAAATAATAGACACAAGGGAGCACCTTGCTGTCTCAGCTGGATGAGCGTTGGACTCTTGAACTCTGGATTGTGCTTTCGAGCCCCATGTGGGGTGTAGAGATTACTTAAATAAATAAAACTTAAGAAAGAAAAAGAATAGAAACATGGGTCAATAAACAGATTAAGAGTACAGAATAACCCCATACACTACGGTCAATTGATTTTCAACAAAGGTGTCAAGATCATTCGATGGGCAGAGAATAGTCTCTAACAAATGGTGCTGAGACAACTGGATATCCACATACAAAAGAATTCCTTTAGACCCCTACTTTACACCATATGCAAAAATTAACTCTACATGGGTCAACGTTCTAAATGTAAATGGTGAAACTATAAAACTTTAGAGGAAAATATAGGGGCAAATCTTCATTACCTTGGATTGATAATGGTTTCATGATAAGCCACCAGAAGCACAGGCAACAAAATTAAAAAAATGAATTTCATCAAAATTAAAAAACTTGTGCGTCCAAAGACTCTATCAAGACAATAAAAAGACTCTGCATAATGGGAATATATATTTGCAATTCGTTTATCTGACGAAGTTCTAATATCCATATATATAAGGAACTTACACAACAACAAAAAGACAACTCAATTTTAAAAAATAGGCAATGGACTTGAATATATATTTTTCCAAAGGAGATATATAAATGGCTAACAAGCACATGAAAAGATGCATTAACATTACTCAAAACAAAAATGCAAATTAAAACCACCAAGTGATACCCACTCCATGCCTAGTAGAATGCCTATAATAGCAATAAAAACCCTACAAGTGTTGGTGAGTATATGGAGAAATTGGAGCCCTCATCCAGGTGCAGGAAATGCAAACTGTGCAGTGGCTATGGAAAACAGTTTAGCAGGGCTTAAAAAATTTAAACATAGAATTACCATAGGGCACAAAATTCTTTCAAGAATTTTACTATTATAGCTTTGTGGCCAAAGGTAGGATCCTTTCATTTGAGGATAACAAGAATTGCAGGTTAACTGTGAAAATAAAATACTATCTGGAGTTCTTGTAGACTTTACAAACCAAATAAAATTAAATATTTAATGAAATGTCAGTTTACTTCCAACCAATGCAAGCAAAAAAAAAAAAAAAAATGCCAAGAAGGTTTGTAAACAATCCTTAACCCTAGGTCACTCACCCAGTGAAACTGCTAAAGGTGTAACAAGTAAAGCAGAAGGACTAAATAAAAAAAGAATTGCCATATGACCCAGCAATTCCACTCCGAGGCATATATCCAAAATAATTGAAAACAAGCATTCAAACAAGTACACGTATACACATGTTCATAGCAGCCTAGTCACAATAGCCAAAGGTGGACTCAAGCAAAATGTCCATCATTTAATGAATGGATAAACAAAAGATGCATACATACAATAGATATTTTTTTTTGCTGTGAAAAGAAATGAAGTACTGAAGATGTTACTACATGGTTGTATCTTGAAAACCTGCTAAGTAAAAAAGGAAAGACACAAAAAAACCACATGTGGTATGATTCCATTTATGTGAAATAACCAGAATAGATAAACCCATAGAGGCAATAAGCAGATTAGTGTTTGCCAGGAGCTGAGCAGAAGAGGGAATAGAAAAAGACTACTTAATGGGTCTAGGGTTTCCTTTTAGGGATAATGAAAATGATTTGGAAGTAGAGATAATGCTTGCACTGCATTGTGAATATACTAAAAGCCGCTGAATTATATACATTAAAATGGTATAATGCATGAATTTTACCTAAATTTTTAAAAGTGGCAATATTTTTAAACATGTCAGTATTCCATAGAATTACTAATGATATTTGACAAGCATTCAAGCGTAGTAAAGAAAATTTGTTTTAACAGTTATGGTACTGGGAGGCTAAACATTATTGGATAAAAGTGCATATTATATGTGCATAGGGAAAGGATGATGGCAAAGACGTTTTAAAAGCGGTTATTTCTTCTCACCGATAGACCTACCATATAATTTTTTTAAAGAGTTTTTTAAAAAATTTATTCATTTGAGAGAGAGAGCACGAGCAGGGGGAGGGGCAGAGGGAGAGGGAGAAGCAGACTCCCCGCTGAGCAGGGAGCCTGATAAGGGGCTCCATCCCACCCCCCTGGGATCCTGGCCTGAGCCAAAGGCAGACGCTCAACCCACTGAGCCACCCAGGCACCCGCTACCATATATTTTTGACTATAATTTTTTAAATGTGTTCTAGAATAAAATATAAGAAAAGTCAAGCACTCAAAAATATATACTGATATATTGATGAAATGATATAAGGTGGTGCTAAAGACTTTGTCCAAAGTACAAACAAGCTCTGTGTCTTAGTTACTAATGAGGAAATACCCTGATGCTAATAATCCTTAAGCAAAAAATAGTGACAAACATACAAAATAAAGTTGTAGGAAATCATCTTAAGGCCATTTAATGCATGGAAAATGCTTGTTTCCCAATGATACATGATGACACCATTAGACAAAATCATGTGTCCCATCTGGAATTCATAATAATTTAAGTATGTGTCACTCCTCCTAAGTATTGCCTGGTATTCAGGCATGAGAGATATCTAGACCTTACTCTTAGAGCTCCACCAAATGGCTGCCTCCAGCTCAACACACAGGCCTAATATTTGGAGACCCCAGGGAACTTGGGAACCGAGCCTGGATAATAACCACTTGGCCTGTTGCCTAGATTTGCTCTTATTCAAGCCCTTAAGTATAATCATTTTCTTTTGCCCCATACCACCTCCCCCCAAATTTGATAGCTTGAGAAAATGCTGGCAATATAATGCTGAGTAAAGAGCAGATATAGGAAAACTTCATCAAGTCGAAATTGAAATCTGGAAAAGAGAAGGTGCCCAATGAGGGTAGGTGTCTCAGAACTCCATTTGATACCTAATGGAAACCAAAAGCAAAACGCTGAGAATGAGCAAACCAAGCAAGGTACAGGGCAGCCATATTTTCTGGTGTTTCTATAGCTCCATGGTGTTTTTTCAAACTCGAAGGGCGGGAGAAGAATGAGTGGAAGCCCCGCTACTTGGCTTTCGTAGGGCAATACTGCCATCGTGCGGAAATAGTTTGATCAACCCCAAGCCCCACATGGTTCTTCCCTGCAAGACCGCGCAGTTGAGGGATTGCAGGCCAGTGGGAGGCTGAACAGGTTCTGGACCCAAGCCTGGCCTCCGTACCTTATTCTCTGTGGCCTGGCAGGATACGTGGACAAAGTCAGGGTCTTGGTGTGGCGTCCGCTAGGTTAGAGGCCAGAATCAAGCCAGCTGCTGCCGGGAAGTCCTAGCACAGGAAGTAGGGAGGTGGGCCCCGGTTGCCTAACAGTGTGGGCCAAGAGTTCAGCCAAGTGCAGGCCTTGGGGACAGTTGTCTTGAGCATGTGCACTTTGGGGGTTAGACAGGCTGGCGCTGCCTGTGTTGGTGGGTCTGGGCTCACTGTGACAGCAGCGACAGGGCACAGGCCACTGCCAGGCCCCATTTGTGGCCACCATCACTGATGGAGTTGAGGCACACCGGAAGTCTAGAGTAAGACTTGTCTGGAGCAAGAAGAGCCCGTATAGAAGGAACGGGGGTACACTGACATGCCAGTGTGGGCCAGAGCATCGTGTAGGAGACTGGATTTGGTCGAGCGGAGGAAAACCACAAATGGAATGGAAGGCCTTGAGGGATTATCTGAGCCCCCCAGCTAGCAGTTTCTGTGGCTCTGCAGGCTCATGGTGAGGTCCAGGGTTAATTCCTCTCTCCTGACAGGACTCTGATGTCAATGAGCTCTTGCAAGGAGAGCAGAGAGGTGGTGTGTTTTGGTTGGTATGCCCCTGAGAAGGATGGCAGTATTGAGGCCTGAGGAAACCATTCTTGACCTCATACTAGTTAGTGTTCTTCTCACTGCCAGCCTCATACATACCTGCTGATGGAAAATTCCTCAATGACCTTACAAGGTATCCGGCCTTTTGGTGTGGAGACCTCCAGATAAATCTAAATTATAATCACAAACCCAGTAAGATCAATTCTTTGAACATTTCAAACATCCTGACACATCAAGTGACAGAAACACAAAAGTAAAATCATCACAGAGGCTAGAGCTACGTTTAATCTAATTTAAAAATATTAAAACCGTAGATTTAATTTTTTTATCCCTATATTTATAAGTAATATTTATTTTGATACTTTCTAGGGTTACAGTAATTTTAGTGGATCCCAAGTTAAAATAACCACTTCATACTGGCCGACGTTGTAGGTTACTTATGTTCGGTTATTTATGCGGGTTGCGGGTTGGAGTTACGTATAATTGATTCTTGGCTGGAGGGGGGAGGGGTGGCCCCTTCTATACCCGAGCTGCCAGACATCAGGCTGCCCTCACTTTCACGACAGCTTTATTGAGATAAAATTCACATAGCATACAACTGACCATTTAAAGTATACAATTCAATGGTTTTTAGTATCTTCAGAGCTGTGCCACCATTACACAATCAATGTTAGAACATTTTCATTGAGCGGTGCCCGGTTGGCTCAGTCAGTACAGCATGCGACTCTTGATCTCAGGATCATCGGTTCAAGCTCCACATTGCGCATGGGGTCTACTTTAAAAAAAAGAAAAGAAAGGAAAGAGAAAGAACATTTTCATTGCTCCAATAAGGAACTGGTTAGCATTCACTCTCCATATGCCCCCTTCCTCCAACCCTGGGCACCCACCAAACTACTTTCTGTCTGTATGGCGTTGCTGACTCTGGACCTTTCATACAAATGGAATTACACACTACATAGAAGCGTGATTCCTTTAAATCATTAAATTTTACTCGCTCCATCAGTGTTATTGATCATACCTACACCTTTCATAGGGGGTTTCCTGAAATTATGTACTTTTAAAGTTTTACTTAGTATTGTATAATTGGTTCTATTGTCTTTTGTTACGTATTGACCCAGTTGTTTGGAATACCTGGAAATACAAATGTGCCATATGTATTAGTCACTCACTCCCTTCTTTCCTTTCTTCATGCCTTCCTTCCTTCTCTCCTACCGTCTAACCCTTAACATACTATCTTTCTGTGCAATTATCATATTTATATAAACTTTTCCAGGGATGCCTGGGTGGCTTAGTCGGGTAAGGGTCTGCCTTGGCTTAGGTCATTATGCCAGGGTCCTGGGATTGAGTCCCACAACGGCTCCCTGCTCAGTGGGGATCCTGTTTCTCCCCCTGCTTGTGCGGTCTCTCTCTGTCTTTCTCTCTGTGTCAAATAAATAAATAAAATCTTTAAAATATATATGTATATATATAAATATAAATATATATATAAATTTTTCCATACACGCTGAATTATCTTATTACAATAACAAATCATGAAATATATATGAGTTGCTTTGTTATCAAAGTTGAGTTGATTACAACACTAAACTATTCATTTGTTTTATATTTATACCAGAATTCTTACAAAAAAAGGATTAGAATTGAAGCAGAGCACAAGTCATTTATAAATAACCATGGTATAGATAACAACAGTTAACTGGAAAATCTTTCTTACAGTTGAGTACTAAATTTATTTTGGACCAGAAAAAGAATGCAAACAAATTTGCATCAATCAAGAAACTTCTGAATGGTGATAGATGATCCAAATAAAGATTATAAAAGAGAAGAGGTTATAATTATAGATTTAGTGAGAGGTTAAAAAAGGAAGTATATGGTATATTAAGGAAGTATATTTTTATGTTTGAACAAAAGGAATTTCCAGTTGGATAAAAATTGAAAGTTTTTTTCTTTTAAAGATTTATTTATTTATTTGAGAGAGAGCGTGCGAGCGTGTGCAAGAGACCACGCATGGGGAGGGGCAGAGGGAATGGGAGAGAATCTCCAAGCGGACTCCCCACTGAATGGGGAGCCTGCCATGGGGCTCCACTTGGGGCTCAATCCCACGACCCTGAGATCATGAGATCATGACCTGAGCTGAAATCAAGAGTCGGACTCTTAACCAACTGCGCCATCCAGGCGTCCCAAAATGGAAGGTTTTAATGCAAACTGATGGATTTTTAAAAAAGATTTTATTTATTTATTTGAGAGAGACAGCACATGCCGGGGAAGGGGGGCACTGCAAGGAGGAAGGGGCAAAGGGAAGGGGAGAAGCAGCCCCCCCCCCCCCCAATTTATTCCTTGAAGAAAAATATTTGATGTCATGGGAAAATTCTGTACATGTAAATCTGAGAGAAGTGAAGCAGACCAGCATAGACAAGGTTGGGTGGAAATGTCATTTCTGACAGAAGAAAGTGCCTGATGATGGTAGGTGGTTTTCTCTATCAGTTTCATTTCAGATAGAAAATAAAAGCAAAAGTGTGGCAGTGTGAGCAAGTTTCCTCAAACCAGACAACTTGCTAGTAGCCATGTTTCTTAGTTCTTTTGTCTCTTTGTGGTGTTTTTTCAGACTGGAAGGGCGGGGGCGAAGAGTTCTTTGAGGATGGGCCTGTTGGCATATCTGGAGCTCTACTGCCATCGTGAGGAAACAGTTTCAAAACATCCCAAGTTGTTATAGCTTCCTTCCCTTGAGGCCAACCAGTTAAGGAAGGTCTGACCTATGAGGAAGTAGAACAGGCTTGAGTTCCAAGCTGGACTCTTGACTACTCCCCTAAGGCCTAACAAGACACCTGGACATTGGCAGTATCTGGATGTAGAACCTAGAGACCTGGAGAATGAGGGGACTACAGTGAGCTAGCAGCTTCCAGGAATAGGAAGTCATGGGGCAGGACTTAATCTTCAAGGGCAAGACTAGAAGAATCCACCCAAAGACAAATGTAGGCTCTTGTGGGCATTTGTCTCCTGTCCTTGCCCCTTGCAGCAACAGTTAGCAGGCTTTCACATGATGTCCCTAAGCTATGGTGCTTAAGTCCCTTGTGGCTGAGGTGTCAGTAAGATGGACAAACTTGTTTCAAGGGAAGTTTAGCAGCATTTGGTATGATTGCTGTGGATCTCAGATCACACAAAATTCTGGAGCCCCACTGCCTGATTAGGAGTAGAGGCTAAGCCATTCAGTCTAATTTTGGCTAGTTGAAGAAAAAAAAAAAAAGACCTACCCCACCTTGATTTTTCAAGTATCAGAAGAGGGGAGGGCATAAAACTATTTATTGGCTTTTCCAGGGGAAATCAAAGTCCATCATAGGGGCTCCAGCTGCCCCTCTGGTCCCTCCACCACAGGGTTGCACTTTAGCACACTAATGATTTTGAATGAGAAGTTACTTAAGAAACAGCTGGTGTCAAAAGAACAATCTGACTCCCCTTTGTCTCCAGAAATCAGGAAAACATCAACTATGTGTAAGGTATCCTCCCTGTATCAGGTGAAAAGATGTCCTTATACCAAAGATAAATATTCAGAGCCAAGAAGCCTGTGTAAACAAACTTTGTTACTTTTAACTAATTTACTACTCCAGTCCAAATTCTCTTTAGAATTCCTTACTGATTGAAGCTCCTGAACATGTTTTCTTTGTCTTGTCAATTCCTCACAGATTTATTGTCTTTGTCTAAAAAGTATAAAAACTGCCTGCCTGGTCATTTCTTTAGTTCTCAGTTTCATTATTGGGCCTCTGTGAGCACATAATTCAACTTATTTTTTCCTCCTATTAATCTTTCTCATGTCAATTTAATTGTTATACCAGCTGGAAGAATCGTGAATGGCATATAAGAATTTTCCTCCCCAACACCTTGAAGTCTGCAACCACTAATCCATTATACCAATCAATGTTCTCTATTCTCTGGTTTATACCTGGTTGGAGACAAAGATGTCTCATAGGCTTGTCTTGTGATACCTGAGATTAGATGAAGACTCCCATCAAGTTTTTTATCTAGGCCTGAGTAATCGGCTACAAATCTATTGTAGCTGGTTCCTCCTAGACTTAAAAGAATTCTTCCTGTTCTTCCTCTCCATTTGGTATTCCCATTTATGTGTGTGCATCTGTTCTGCTAGCCAAAGTTACACTGGGCTCTAGTATTGTGTGTGGTCTGTGATCCATAAGCATACCAGATGTTCCTAAACTTCCCTTGAAACAAGCTTGACCATCTTACTCTGACACCTCAGCCACAAGGGACCTAAGCACCATAGCTTAGGGACATCATGTGAAAGCCTGCTAACTGTTGCTGCAAGGGGCAAGGACAGGAGACAAATGCCCACAAGAGCCTACATTTGTCTTTGGGTGGATTCTTCTAGTCTTGCCCTTGAAGATTAAGTCCTGCCCCATGACTTCCTATTCCTGGACCTCCTGGAAGCTGCTAGCTCACTGTAGTCCCCTCATTCTCCAGGTCTCTAGGTTCTACATCCAGATACTGCCAATGTCCAGGAAGAGTCCAGCTTGGAACTCAAGCCTGTTCTACTTCCTCATAGGTCAGACCTTCCTTAACTGGTTGGCCTCAAGGGAAGGAAGGTATAACTTGGGATGTTTTGATGAAACTATTTCCTCACAATGGCTGTAGTACTCCAGATATACAAACAATTCCTGCTGCTAGTCCTTCTCTTGCCTTTACAGTCTGAAAAAACACCACCAATACACAAGGCATCAGGAAACATGGCTATTTAGCTTACAGTGCTACATTTTTGCTTTTACTTTTGCTGAAAAACGAAATTCAACTGAGTAAATGTGAAAATCTAATTGGGTTTATTAAGTGACTCATGAATCAGGCATCATCCCATCCAGCAAGGAGAGAGTCTGAGGAGTGGTACAAAAGGGAAGGTTTTTTATAGCCAGGTGGGTGTGGCAAGGAAATTATTAGCAAAAGAAAAGAAAGAATTTTTTTGAGGCTAAGACATCTTTTTTGGGGAGAAGAGAGACTGGCAGTATTTTTATCATGCAGATAACCTCATTAGTGCTGATCTGGAATTTCAGATAGAATGTTAAAAGGTTACATTCCTGAGATAAGTTGAAACTACAACTGAATCTTGGTTTGCTGTCCTGGGGGTAGGGTGCAAATGACTTCATTGTGGGCTTCTTCTTCTTTTTTTTTTTTTATTATATTATGTTAGTCACCACACAGTACATCCCTGGTTTTTGATGTAAAGTTCAATGATTCATTAGTTGCGTATGACACCCAGTGCAACATGCAATACGTGCCCTCCTTACTACCCATCACCAGCCTATCCCATTCCCCCACCCCGCTCCCCTCTGAAGCCCACAGTTTGTTTCTCAGAGTCCATAGTCTTTCATGCTTCATTCCCCCTTCTGATTACCCCCCTTTCTTTATCCCTTTCTTCTCCTACCAATCTTCCTACTTCTTATGTTCCACAGATGAGAGAAATCATATGATAATTGTCTTTCTCTGCTTGACTTATTTCACTCAGCATTATCTCCTCCAGTGCCGTCCATGTTGCAGCAAATGTTGAGAAATCCTTTTTGATAGCTGAATAATATTCCATTGTATATATGGACCACATCTTCTTAATCCAGTTGCATGTTGAAGGGCATCTTGGCTCCTTCCACAATTTAGCTATTGTGACAATGCTGCTATGAACATTGGGGTGCATATGGCCCTTCTCTTCACTACGTCTGTATCTTTGGGGTAAATACCCAGTAGTGCAAAGGCTGGATCATAGGGTAGCTCAATTTTTAACTTTTTAAGGGACCTCCGCACTGTTTTCCAGAGTGGCTGTACCAACTTGCATTCCCACCAACAATGTAGGAGGGATCCCCTTTCTCCACATCCTCTCCAACATTTGTTGTTTCTTGCCTTGTCCATTTTTGCCATTCTAACTGGCGTAAGGTGGTATCTTAGTGTGGTTTTGATTTGAATTTCCCTGATGTCTAATGATTTTGAACATTTTTTCATGTGTCTGTGAGCCATTTGTATGTCTTCATTGGAAAAGTGTCTGTTCATATCTTCTGCCCATTTTTTGATTTGATTATTTGTTTCTTGTGTATTGAGTTTGAGAAGTTCTTTATAGATCTTGGATACCAGTCTTTTATCTGTAGTATCATTTGCAAATATATTCTCCCATTCCGTGGGCTGCCTCTTAGTTTTTTTGAAATAAAAATGATATCAACCTGAGACCTTAAGTCATCCACCCTCATCAGACATCTTTGTCTTTCAGAAATTAAATCTCTACTGTACCTAGCCTGTGCATTTCTGCTTTTCTTCATTTAGCATTTTATATCCAGTATTTTCCCTTGGCATCATGTTTTCTGCCTGAAGGGCCACATCTGAGACATCCACTTTTAAGAGAGAGAAGAAATTGTTGGAAGTTACTTTAGAAGAGGGTATCTCTAGACATCCCCCTTACTTTGGAGGCTTTCAGAGATTCTGATTTCATTTTGTTATCAAGCTCTGATACCTTCTTTTTATGGGAAGTAACCTTTTACTAAGTGCCACAATAAGGCCTAATTAGTTGTCCTCACTATATTCAAAACAATATTTCACATAGAGTGACACATTTCTGTACATTCCTTTCATAATAGATATGTTTTTTAATGTAGTGTATACTTGCTGTGGGTCTCATTTAAATCGCAACAGAAATACTTCCCAATTTCATTAAATAGCTTTCTCTTCCTTCTGTACCTTAGGATCTTTTCTTTATTATTCATTGATCTGTGTTGCCATTTTTTGAGTAGAAAATACCTTCTTTTTGTAAATGAATTGAGAAAATAAAGGAATGCTCTGCAAAAAAGAAAATCACTCATGTAAATGTTAAAATAAGTACTGATTAGATTCATGGATATTCACTTCTGATTCTTTTGTGTTACATATACACCAATCTTTAGGTTCTTGTAGAGGACAGAATCAAATTATTTGATCAATAAACATAAATTATTTATTAAACATAACGTCTTATATTCCCACAATTAGAGAATGAGAATTTATAATAATTTCTCAGAATATTTCTATAACTTAATCATTTGTCACAAAAATCATTTAATATATCAAAATAGATATTTTGTAGTCTACATTGTCCATTGACCAATAATTTTAGAAATAAGTAGTGAAAAGTTACCAAATCTTTACCTAATATGAAATTAAGTAACATGACTTAGATTTCCTTTGACTTAAATAGGAAATAAAAAGGGAACTTACATAACAGCCTGGAAAGAATTAAAGAAAAAAGATATCAAATCAAATTTCACTGTTTAGATGCTTTACTCAAAGGAAAGGTTTCCAGGTGCCGGGCTGGCCCGGTCGGTAGAGCCTGCAACTCTTGATCTGGGGGTTGTGAGTTGGAGCACCATGCTGGGTGTGGAGCCTACTTAAAAAAAATTTAAAAAATAAATACAAAGGAAAGTTTTCATCTATATAGCATTTTAAGTTTTTTTTTAATTAAAGAAATAAGAAAAGAATGAGCTTATTTTACTAAATGTTAATATACAAAGAACCCCCTCCCAAAAATGGAAGGGTTGAGTCAATCACTATAAAAATCAAGGTACAAAGACAGAAAGCCAAAAATGCAATAGAGATAATAAATGAATTCCAAATTAATTCTTTGAAGATAGCAGTAAAATATAACG
The DNA here is from genome assembly GCF_017311325.1 of Ursus maritimus. Lineage (NCBI taxonomy): Eukaryota > Metazoa > Chordata > Mammalia > Carnivora > Ursidae > Ursus > Ursus maritimus. The sequence continues at coordinate 5,645,202 of NW_024423319.1, read as the reverse complement.
ACTTATTGTAAATATGATAAAGAAATAAAATGTTTAATATTCATAAAATAAGATTCAAAGTTAGGCTTCCTTAAATAGGCAATGTTAACTTTGAAAAAAGCACTTCTAGCCCTGGCCAAGTGAGGATATTAGAAAATTCTCTAAACTACAAAGCTGTACAAAATTGACAAAAACAACCATTTTTGTGCTCTGGAAATCAACTAAAAGCATTCAAGAATATTAGTCTTTGGGTAAGGAATGTTGGAATCTGTGTTACTCTGGCCTGGACCGTTCTCATCCACCTCCTGCTTAGCTCCATCAGTAAGAAGGTTCTACCAAAGTGAAATAAAGAGCTTCCTAGATAAAGACCAAGAAAAGTCCATGCTAGCAGACCTGTATTATAATAAATACCAAAGGAAGTCTTTCAGTCTGAAAGGAAATGACTGTGGATGGTGACCTGAATCCAGGAGGAGAAATGAAGAACACAGGAAATAGTAAATAGCTAGATTGATGTAACAGACTCTATATTTTTTTCTCTTTAATAATTTAAAAGACACAAGACCATATAAAGCAATAATTATTACACTGTGTTGTTGGCTATGTATCATATATTGATGTAATATACATAATAAGTACAAAAGTTCAGGGGTATGAAACTGTATAGAAGGAAATTTCTCCATTTTACTGGAAGTAAGTTAGTATTAATCTGATGGATATTTTCATAGGTTCAAATACATACTGTAGGAGAACAACCACTAAGAAACTAAAATATATAGTTCAAAATTAAAAGAGAAATTAAGGGGTCCCCAGCTGGCTCAGTTGGTAGAGCATGTGACTCTTGATCTCGGGGTTGTGAATTCAAGACCCACATTGGATGTAGAGATTACTTTAAAAAAAATCCTAAAAAAGATATAAAGGAGAAATTAAAATGGTACATGTAAAAATAGTAAACATAAATGAAGGCAATGAAGGTAGAATAGAGCAACAAAAAAAAGGCAGTAGACAGAAAACAAATAGCGCAGTGGCAAATTGAAATCCAACTATATCAATAACTACGTTAAATTTTAATGGCTTAAACACCCAAATTAAAAGGCAGATATTATTAGACTGGATAAAAAAGTAAGATCCAAGTATGTGGTGTTTATAGGAGACATTAAATTCAAAGACACAAATAGGTTGGAAGTGAAAGGATATAAAAATATATATCATGTTGATGATAACCGTAGTAGGGTTGGTGTGTCTATAGTAATATTGGAAGAAATAGATTTAAGACAAGACTTTGAGGGGCGCCTGGGTGGCTCAGTTGGTTAAGCATCTTCCTTTGGCTCAGGTCATGATCCCAGGGTCCTGCTCAGGGGGGAGTCTGCTTCCCCCTCTCCTTCTGCCCCTCCCCCCCACTTGTGTGCTCTCTCTCTCAAATAAATAAATAAAATCTTTTTTTTTTTTTAAAGACAAGACTTCAAGACAAGGAATATTATGAAACACAAAGAGGGAAGTTACATAATGAGAATAAAGTCAATACAAAAGGAAGATATAACATTTATAAATGTATACCTATCTAACAAAATATACAAAGCAAAAAGTGGCAGAAGTAAAATGAGGAATAGACAGATCAACAAACAATAGTGAGGTATTTTGATACCTCATTCTCAATAATTGGAAGAATTAGACAGAAAATCAAGAAAATATCAGAAACAAACATAACTAACTTGACCTAACTTACCACACAAAGCCTGCAGCATATACATTCTTTTCAATTACACATGGAACGTTCTTTATGGACCAAAAAATAAAACTCAGTGTTCTTAAATATTGAAATCATACAAAGTATATTCTGTGATCACAATGGAAATAAATTTGAAATTAAAAAAATAATCATAGGATAGCCATAAATATTTGGGAATTATACAGCACATTACTAAATAACTGATAGGTCAAGGAAGAAATCATAAAATTATAAAATATTTGAAAACTAAGGGAACGTTTAGAAAGAAATTTATAGCTTTAAAGACCTACATCAGAAAAGAAGATTCCAAGGCAGTAATTTATCCTTTAAGAACCTAGATAAAGAAGAGCAAAATAAGTCCAAAGCAAGAAAAAGAAAAGAAATAATAGGGATTACATTCAAAATCAGTTAAATATAAAAGTAAAGCAAGAGTAGAAATCAGCAAAATCAAAATTGGTTCTAAGAGGAAAAAATCTACAAAGTTGAGAAATCATTAGATAAAAAAAAAAAAGAACAGGCACATAGTATCAAAAGTAGCAATGACATTGGTACATCACTACTGATCCTACATAAATTAAAAGGATTGGGATGGAATATTATGAATAATAGTATGCCAGCAAATTAGACAACTTATGTGAAATGGACAATTCCCATGAAGATAAAAATCAAAAACACATTTAAGAAGAAATAAAAAAATATGAATAGACCCATGACACAAGTAAATAGTTTAAATTAGTAATCCAAAATATTTCCACTAAGCAAAACCCATATTCAGGTGGCTTAACTGCTAAATTCTAGTAAGTATTTAAAAGAAGTAATACCAATACTTCACTAATTGTTTCAGAAAATAGGGGCTAAGGAAACATTTCTCGACTCATCCTGTGAGATCAGTATTCATCCGATGCCAATGCCAAAGACCTCAAAAGAAAAGACTATAGACCAATATATTTTTCATGAACATGACACAATGATACTTAAAATATTAGTAAACAGTGCAACAACATATAAATAGGATGACATACCATGAACAAGTGGGCTTTATCCTATGAATGTAATGTTGGCTTAATCATCCAATGATAATGTGCGGTACAATAGTAATAGAATAAAGGATTAAAAGTACATGATTTTCTCAGAAGATGCAGAAAAGTGTTTGATAAAATCCAACACGCATTTATAATAAAAAGGCTCAAGAACCTGGGAATAGAGGGAAACTGTCAATCTGATAAAAGGCATGTATGAGAAACTCAGAGGTAACATTATACTTAATGTTGAAGAAATGTATTATGTTCCCTTAAGATTGCTAACAAGGCTCAGATGTTTCAACACTTTTTCCAGATCTGTTTCAACACTTTACTGGATGTTCTAGCCAGTAAAAGAAGGGGAAAAAAAAAGACATTAAATATATCTAGATTGGAAAGGAAAAATTAAAATTGCCTTTGTTCTAGAAAAAAGTCAAGGAACAAAAATTACTAGATGTACCAGTGGAGTTTAATAAATTCACATGATACAATATCAATATATAAAATTGATTATATTTTTACATATTAGCAATTAACAATCTGAAAGTTGAATTAAGAATACAATTCTAGGGCACCTGGGTGGCTCAGTCAGTTGAGCGACTGCCTTCAGCTCAGGTCATGATCCTGGAGTTGCAGGATGGAGTCCTGCATCAGGCTCCCTGCTCAGTGGGGAGTCTGCTTCTCCTTCTGAGCCCCCCCCCTTCTCATGCTCTCTCTCTCTCTCTCAAATAAATAAAAATCTTGAAAAAAAAGAATACAATTCTGTTCACAGTAGCATCAAACAGAATACAATACTTAGGGTTAAATTTGACATAAGAGTTGTACACTGAAAACGACAAAACATTCCTGAGAGAAATCAGAGAATATCTGAGTATATGGAGACACATTCCATGTTCATGGAGTGAAGTACTTACTGTCAAGGTGGCGGTCATACCCAAATGATCTGTAAATTCAAGCCAATCTCTATTTAAATCCCAATAGATGTTGACAGGGTGGTCCTAAAATTTAGATGGAGATGCCAATGACCTAGAATAGCCAAAACCAATTCTAAAAAGTACGATGTTGGAGGACTTACACTAATTGCAAAACTTACTATAAGACCACAATAATCCAGACAGTGCCATATTGGCAAAATTACAGGCATATGGATCAATGAAATGGAATTGAGATTCCAGAAATAAATCCTTATATCTACATTCAACTGATTTTGGCAAAGATACCAACACAAATCAGTGGGGAAAAAGATGGTCTTTTTAATTATTCATGCTCGGACATTTGGCTAGCCACATCCAAAAAACAAATTTAAACCCTTACCTCACATGACAACTACAGAGAAAAGTTAAATGTATAAGCAAACTATATACAACTTCTAGAAAGAAACAGGAGGAAATCTTTGTTTTGGGTTAAACAAAGATTGACAAATTGGACTCAGATTTCATAAAAATTAAGAATTGCTTTTGAAAAGACACAGTAAATAGAATGAAAAGGCAAGCCACAGTTTGAGAGAAAATATTTGCAAAACATATTTAGTACAGGACTTGTATGCAAAATATATAAGGACCTCTCAAAACTCAGTAAGAAAACAAAAAATTAAAATGGGTATCTTAGTTTGGGCTACTATATCGAAAGTACCATAGATTGGGTGCCTTAAACAACAAACACTTATTTCTTTTTAAAAAATATTTTATTTATTTATTTGTTAGAGAGAGAGAGAGAGAGCACAAGCAGGGAGACTGGTAGAGGGAGTGAGAAGCAGACTCCCTGCTGAGCAGGGAGTCCGATGTGGGGCTTGATCCCAGGACCCTGAGATCATGACCTGAGCCAAAGGCAGATGCTTTTTTTTTTTAAAAAGATTTTACTTATTTATGTGACAGAGAGAGAGACAGCCAGCGAGAGAGGGAACACAAGCAGGGGGAGTGGGAGAGGAAGAAGCAGGCTCCCAGTGGAGGAGCCTGACGTGGGGCTCGATCACAGAACGCCGGGATCACGCCCTGAGCCGAAGGCAGACGCTTAACAACTGAGCCACCCAGGCGCCCCCAAAGGCAGATGCTTAACCAACTGAACCACCCAGGTGACCCCAAACATTTATTTCTAACAGTTCTGGAGGCTGGCAAGTCCCAGATCAAGACACTGCAAATCTGGCATCTGGTGAGGCCCCTCTTCCTGGCTTGTAGAAGGCTACCTTGTCATTATATCCTCACATGGCCAAAAGAGAGAGATCATCTCGTGTGTAGTGTGTGTGTGTGTGTGTGTGTGTTTAAGATTTTATTTGTTTATTTGAGAGAGAGAGAGCAAGACCACACAAGTTGGGGGGAGGGGCCGAGAGAGGGTCCCAATGCTGAGCATTGGGGGTGCTGAGCAGGGAGCCCAACGCAGGGCCCGATCCCAGGACCCTGAGATCATGACCAAAGCCTTAACCGACTCAGCCATCCAGGTGCCCTCTTGTGTGTCTTACAAGGGCACAAATCCTTTCATGAGGGTTCCACCCTATGATGTAATTACCTCCCAAAAGCTCCACCTCCAAATACCATCAAGTGGAGATTAGGCTTCAACATATAAATTTGGCGGAACAAAAATATTCAGTCCAGGGACTCCCTCTGCCTTCAGCTCTCTCTGCTTGTGCTCTCTCTCTTTCTCTGACAAATAAATAAATAAAATCTTTAAAAAAATATTCAGTCCATAGTAATGGGCAAATAAGTTAAATATTTTACTAAAGAAGATATATTTATAGCTAATAATTACATGAAAATATGCTCAAACTTCACTAGTTGTTAGGAAAATGTAAATTGAAACCATAATATTATGCCACCACAGACCCATTAGAATGGCTCTAATTTTATTTTATTTATTTTTAACAATTTATTTATTTATTTGAGAGAAAGAACAAGAACACATGAGTGAATGAGGGGCAGAGGGGAGAGAATCTCAAGCAGAATCCCTGGTGAGTGTGGAGCCCAAAACAGGGCTTAATCTCACAGCCCATGGGACCATGACCTGAGCCGAATGTTTAACTGACTGAGCCACCCAGGTGCCCTGGAATAGCTATAATTTTAAAATAGATAATTCCAAGTATTGTTGAGGGTGTGGAGAAACTAGAACTCATACATGCCAGTGGAAATGTAAAATTATATTGGCACTTTGGAAAATTGCTTGACTATTTCTTTAGAAAGAAAATGTGGGACACAAAAACTAAAACAAGTGGGACTACGTTATATTAAAGAGCTTCTGAACAGCAAAGGAAACAATAGATTGAAAAGGCACCCCACAGAATAGGAGAAAGTATTCACAAGCCATATATCTGTTAAGGGGTTAATTCCAAAATATATAAAAAAACTCATACAACTCAATAGCAAAATTAAAAAAAAAAGTAACTAATCCAATTAGAAAATCAGCAAAGGTCCTGAACAGATATTTTTCTGAAGACATACAAATGACTAATAGGTGTATGAAAACATGCTTAACATTACTATCCATCATGGAAATGAAAATCAAAACCACAATGAGATGTCACCTTATACCTGTTAGGATGGCTGTTATCAAAAGGACAAGAGATAGAAAGGTTGGCAAGGATGTGGAGATAAGGGAACTCTTCTATACTGTTGGGGGGAATGTAAAATACTATAGCCACTATTGAAAATAGTATGGCAGTTCCTCTAAAAATTAGGAATTGAATGACCATATTATTCAGCAATTCCCTTCCTAGGTATACCACTCTGAATAGGCTGATTTGAATTTCTTCAGAAGATATTTCTTCTTCAGATATTTCTAAGAGATATCTGCACACCCATGTCCATTGTAACATTGCTCACGATAGACCAGGTATGGAAACAATTTAAAAGTCCCTCAAAGGATAAATGGATAAAGATGTGGAATTTTATTAAGCCATGAGAAAGAAGGACATTCTGCTAATTGTGAGAACATGGATGGACCTTGAGGGCGTTATGCCAAGTGAGATTAGTCAGAGAAAGACAAATATCGTATGACGTGACTTAAATGTGGCCAAACTCATGAAAACCATAGAATGGTGATTATTATAGATTGGTTGGTTGGGGAATTGGGGAGATGTTGTTGCAACTTGTAGAGAAATAAGTTCTGGAAATTGAATGCACAGCATTGTCTTTTGTGCTGGTCTCAGCCTATTGATAGTGATGCTATTGGTTTGAAATGCCTGGGGCACTCTTGTGCAACCCTGGCAAGCCCCCACAGATGTCTTCCCTTTTGGAACCAATGTTGTGGCTGGACAGGCCCTTGTGGTTCTTCGCATGATTGCGAGATGCACTGCAGCAATAGCCATCAGTAACCTGCCCCGGGCTTACACTACGCACAGCTATGATAGTCAACAGTACTGTTTTATAAACTTCAAAGTTGCTAAGAGGGTAGATCTTAATTGTTCTCACCACAAAAAAAGGAAGGGTGATGATGTGTCATGACAGAAGTGTTAGCTAATGCTGTAGTGGTAATCCTATTGCAATATATACATGTATGAAACCAATATATTGTACACCTTAAACTTACACAATGTTATATGTCAATTATATCTCAATTTTTAAAAAATAATAAAAAACTAGAAGTTTAGGATATGGCCCTGCTATTCCCTTTGAAGGTATCTACCCACAAGAAATGAAAATATTTGTCCACACAAGGATATACATGAATTTTCATAGCAACATTATTGAGAGCAGCTACAAGCTAAACAGTCTAATGTCTATCACCAGGTAGATGGGTAACCAAAATGTTGTATGTGTCTCTAATGGAATATGAGTCAACAATGAAAAGGAATGAACTACTAATAAATATTACAACATGGATGAACCTCAGAAACGTTTCACTAAGTGAAAAAAGCCCAATTTAAAAGAAAGCATATTGTATGATTCCGTTTTATTAAATGTCAAAACAAGGCAAAGTTATAGAGACAGAAAGCATATAAATGTTTGTGAATGGATGGAGTTGGGAGTGAGAAAGTAAACGCAAAATTTGCAAATTAATTTCAAGTTTAATTGCAAATTAATTGTGCAAGTTGCAAATTAATTGCAAGTATAAGGAAACTTTCAGGTGATTGAAATGATCTAAAACTAGATTGTGGTAGGTGTATAACTACAAGTTTACTAGAATTCATTTGAGTTTTATACTTATAATTTTATGTATGTAATTTTATGGTATGTAAATTACCCTCTGATTAAGTGGTTAAAATTTTTAAAAAATGAGAAAATAGAATAATTACACATACAGGAAAGGTAAAAGTGATGTGATTTCCTCTAGAAATTTTTTTGTCATTGTATTTGAAAAATGAGAGGAAATGGATGATTTTTTACAGAATTCATTTATTCATTCAATAAATCTTTATTGAGCACCTATTCCATTCTAGTGATATTCTGTTTTCTGCTGTTAACAGAATGAACACAGTCTGAAATTAAAGGGATCCCACTATGTTATGGCCCAGGGAATTATTTTAAGGAATAAATCAGTAGGCAATTAGTAGAGACTTGCTGCTGGGTGTGATACCACCAAGGGCAGACAGCTTAAGAAGTGAAAAGAAGTGAAAGAGACTGACAGCCTAGCTAAGACTGCTGTCATCCTAGGGTGACTGTGTGTGTGTGTGTGTGTGTGTGTGTGCCCAAGGCTGAGCCTTTGGGGGAGTGATGTCACAGGCTGTGCATTGCGGGAAGAATCAACTTCGCTGAACTCGTCTAGCCAAGGCACCAAAGTGAAAAATAAACAACGATAAGTAGCCCAAGTCTATGTGTGGGGGATCAGTATCCAGAGTTGATACAAAATATTATTAACATGTTCAGTTTTCATCAAAAATAAAAGACATGGAAACAAACAGGGAAGTGTAACCCATTTGTAGGGAAAAAAGCATGGGTGAGAAACTGCTTTTGCGTGGGCCCAGATGTTGGACCCATTAGGCAAAATCTTTAAAGCAGGTATTATAAGTATGTTAAAAGAACTAAAACCATGTTTAAAGAATTAAAAGAAGGTGTGATGACAATGTCTCATCATAGAGAATATCAGCAAAGGGAAATGATAAAAGAGATCCAAAGGGAAACTGGAGTTGAAAAGCACATTCACTGAAATGAAAAATTCACTAGAATAATTTAACAATAGATTTGAGCTGGCAGAAGAATGAATGGGGAAACAAAGATAGATCAATAGAGACTATGCAATCTGAAGAGAGAGAAAAGATGGAAGGAAATTAACAGGACCTCAGAGAAATGTGAGACACCATTAAGTACCCTTAAGTGTACCAACATACACATAATAGAAGTACCAAAAGGAGAGGAGAAAAAGATACAGAAAAAAACCAATAATAAAATAATGACTGAAAACTTTCTAAACTTGATGAAAACATTAACCTACATACCAACAAGGTCAACAAACTCCTAAGAAGGAAAAACACGAAGAGATCCACAGCTAGATACTGTCAACACAAAATGAACAAAGTTTTTAGAATTTCTAAAAAAGCGAAGAGAATTTTAGTTGAGCCCAAGTGAGGACACCTGTCTGAGATACACAATTTTGGCAAAGAACAGAGTGCTCTGGAGAAGGAATGTTTAATATAGAGTTATATATGGTTTTTTTTGTTACATCAAGAGACAAATTATCATGACAAAGTACATTCCAGAAAATTACAGACTTTATCTTATGCTTTTAGTGTGTGCGAGGTTACAGGCTCCGGAGGTATGGGAATGGAATTTAGGGAGATATTTATTCTTAGCTTTAGTTTGAAATGTTTTTTTTTTTTTTTAGGTTATTTACTAATGAAACAGATGTACAATGTGTGCTTGGGGCAGAAATAGAGCCCATGCTTTGACGTCTGGTGATGTCATTCTGACCTTGGTAAAAGTTAAAGTATAGCTTCCCTGGGAGCCCAGGAACAGGGCCCACAAACATTAAAAGAGTTATAAATTTCCTTTATTAATAAATCACAGCCGAAGTGTTGAGAGACAAAGAGAAAAACTTGAAAGAATCAAGAAAAAGATGACTCCTCATACACAAGAGAACACTGTGTAGTCGTACCCTAGCAGACTCTAAGCCACGGGTGGGTGATGGTCTGGTGGGACCAAAGAAATGACCCAGAAACAGCAATGGAGAAGTCCACTGCTGGAATCTACATGCAACAAGCTTTTATAGTGTAGCAACTTAGCCTAGCAACTATCTGTAGCCCTTCCCCTCCTTGTACAGCCAGTGTTCCAAGGAGATCAAAGCCTGCCATCTGAACATTCTCTAAGGGAGATGCTTTGGGTTGGCCATCCCTGAAGCCCTGACCTTGAATACAAAACAACACATTTTTCTACATGTTCTGCCTGATAAGAATATAGAGGGAGGACAAGATCGCAACATTCTCAAGATAGTGATTAACAGGGACGTTCAGGGTGTGCTTGCACAAACCGGCCTTCCAGTATGTACTATACAAACCCCAATAACCTTAAAGGCCAAATTTTTATCAGAAAATAAAAATGCAACATGCAAAATCTTATGGAATGCACCTAAAGCAGTGCTTAGAAGGAAATTTATGGCTGTAAATGACTATATTAAAAAAGAACATACTCTCAAATCAATAACTTAACCTTTAACCTTAAGAGACTAAAAAGAAGAGCAAACTAAACTACATCAAGTATAAAAAAATAAAGATTAGGGCAGAAATAAAATAGAAAATAGATAAATGACAGACAAAAACCAATGACACTAAAAGTGGTCCTTTGAAAAGATCAACAAGGTTGATCTTTTGTTTAGCTAGATTGATCAAGAAAAAGTAGACAATTCAAATTACTCAAATCAAAAATGAATGAGGGACATCAGGACGAACATTGCTGAAACAAAAAGGATTAAAGGGAATACTATGAGCAGCCTGATGCCAACAAATTGTGTAATGTACATGAAATAGACAAACTGTAAGAAAGACATGAAAGACTAGAATTGACTGTAGAAGAGAGAGGAAATCTGAATAACTATAACAAGTAAAGAGATGGAATTAGTAATCAAAAAATTTTCTACAAAGAAAAACCCAGGGCAAGAGGCCTTCACTGGTGAATTCTACTGAATGTTTAAAGAAGATTACCAAAGTTTTGCAAACTCCTCCAAAGAATAACAGAGTGACACTTCCCTACTCATTCTATGAGGACAGTGTTACCTAGACACCAAAGTTAGATGAGATGTTACAAGAAAAGTAAGTCCAGTATCTCTTGTGAATATAGATGGAAAAATACTCAACAAAGTACTAGTAAACTAAATCCAGCAGCATATTAAAAAGGGTTATACACCATGACCAAGATGTGGGATGTATCCCAGTAATGCAAGTTCGGCTTAACATATGAAAATAAATGAATGTAATACATCATATAAATATAGGATAAAGAGTTATAGAATAAACTACAAAAAATAGGTCATCTCAATAGATAAGGAAAAAGCATGTGAGAAAATCTAGCATTCTTTCATGATAAAATCATTCAACAAACTAGGAATATAAAGAAACGTTCTTAGCCTGATAAAGAGCATCTACAAAAAAAACCACTGGTAGCATATTTGATGGTGAAACACTGAATATCTGCCCCCCCCAAAGATCAGGGAAGCAACAAGAATGTTCATTCTCACCACTTTTATTAAACGTTGGACTGTATATTTTAACCAAGTTTATTAGGCAAGGCAAAGAAATATAAGGCATATAAATTAAAAAGCAAGAAGGAAACCTGTGTCTATTTGCATATGGTGTGATCATGTATAAAGAGAATCCCAGGGTAAATCCACTAAAAAACCTACTGCTCTAATAAACCAATTCCAAAAGATCATAAGACATAAATTTAATACATAAAAATTTGAGTTCTATACACCAGCTATGACATTCTCAAAACGAATGGAAAGCAATTCTATTCATAATAGCTTAAAAGATTAAAATAGTTATAAATTTAATAAAAGAAATGCAACACTTGTATACTGAAAATTGCAAAACCTTATTGAAAGATATTAAAGATCATTATTAACAGAAAGTCAACCCATGTCTGTGGGTTAGAAGATTTAATATTGTTAAGATGGCAGTATTACCCAAATTAATCTTCAGGTTCTGTATGATCCCTATTAAAATCCCAACTGAAAGAGTTAAGATGGCAGAGGAGTAGGGGGACCCTAAGTTTGTCCCGTCCCTGGAATACAACTAGTTATCAAATCATTCTGAACACCTAAGAAATCAATCGGAGATCTGAGAAAACAAATGCTGCAAGTTTACCGGTAGGAAAGCGACCACTGTTTCAAATATACAACCTAACCTTACATCTAAACGAGCTAGAAAAAGAACAGCAAATAAAGCCTAAATCCAGCAAGAGAAGAGAAATAATAGGATTAGGGCAGAAATCAATGATACAGAAATCAAAAAAACAGTAGAACAGATCAATGAAACTAGGAGCTCGTTCTTTGAAAGAATAAGATTGATAAACCCCTAGCCAGACTTATCAAAAAGAAAAGAGAAAGGACCCAAATAAATAAAATCATGAATGAAAAAGGAGAGATCACAACCAACGCCGAAGAAACACAATTAGAATATAATGAGCAATTGTATGCCAACAAATTAGGCAATCTGGAGAAAATGAATGCGTTCCTAGAAACATATTAATTACTGAAATTGAAACAGGAAGAAATAGAAAACCTGAACAGACCCATAACCAGCAAGGAAGCAGTAATCAAAAAGCTCCCAACAAACAAGAGCCCAGGGCCGGATGGCTTCCCAGGGGAATTCTACCAAACATTTACAGAAGAATTAATACCTATTCTGAAACTATCCCAAAAAATATAAAAGGAAAGAAAACTTCCAGACTCATTCTATGAGGCCAATATTACCTCGATCCCAAGACCAAAGATCCCATCAAAAAGGAGAATTACAGACCAATATCCTGATGAACACGGATGCAAAAATTCTCACCAAGGTACTAGCTAATAGGATCCAACAGTACATTAAAAGGATTATTCAACATGACCAAGTGGGATTTATTCCTGGGCTGCAGGGGTGGTTCAACATCTGCAAATCAATCAATGTGATACACCACATTAATAAAAGAAGGGATAAGAACCAGATCATCCTCTCAATAGAAGCAGAAAAAGCATTTGTCAAAATACAGCATCCTTTCTTGAGAAAAACCCTCTACCATGTAGGGATAGAGGGAACATACCTCAACTTCATTAAAGCCATATACAAAAGACCCACAGCAAATATGATCCTCAATAGGGAATAACTAAGAGCTTGTCTTCTAAGGTCAGAAGCATGACAGGGATGTCCATGCTCACCGCTGTTCAACATGGTACTGGAAGTCCTAGCCTCAGCAATCAGACAACAAAAAGAAATAAAAGGCATTCAAATCAGCAAAGAAGTGAAACTTTCACTCTTTGCAGATGACATGAAACTCTATCTAGAAAACCCAAAATACTCCACCAAAAAATTGCTAGAACTGTTAGAAGATTTCAGCAAAGTCACAGGATATAAAATCAACACACAGTTGTATTTCTATACACTAACAATGAAGCAGCAAGAAAGGGAAATCGAGGAATTGATCCCATTTACAATTACACCAAAAATTATAAGTTACCTAGGAATTAACCTAACCTAACCTAACCTGTACTCTGAAAACTATAGAACACTTATGAAAGAAATTGAGGAAGACACAAAGAAGTGGAAAAACATTCCATGCTCATGGATTGGAAGAACAAATATTGTGAAAAGGACGCTGCTACCCAAAGCAACCTACACATTCAGTGCAATCCCTATCAAAACCCCAGCAACTTTTGCAAAAATAGAAAAATCCATCCTAAAAACTTAATATGGACTCTCAAGGGACCTTGAATAGTCAAAACACTCTTGAAAAATAAAACCCAATTTTATGTTTTAATAATTCCTGATTTAAAAACCTATTGCAAAGCTACAATAATAAAAAATGGTGGTACTGGCATAAATACAAACATATAGAATAGAAAGCTCAGAAATAAACCGTTGTATATATGGTCATATGATTTTTGACAATGTATCGAGACCATTCAATGGGAAAAGTGCAGTCTTTTCAATAAATGGTGCTGGGAAAAGTGGATATCCACATGCAAAAGAATAATGATTCTTACCTTATGCCATACAAAGATTAACTCAAAATGGATCAAAGACTTAAATTATGAAACTCTAAGGAGAAAACATAGTGGAAAAATCTTCATGACGTTGGATTTGGCGAAGATTTCTTAGATATGACACCAAAGGTATAGGCAACAAAAGTACAAATAGATAAATTAGACTATACTGAAATGTAAATCTTCTGTGCAGTTAAGGACACCATCAACAGAGTGAAAAGGCAATCTACAGAAGGGGAGTAAACATTTGCAAATCATATACCTGAAAAGGGGTTAATATTCAGAATATATATGGAACTTCTAAAACTGTAGAAGTTCTTCTAAAAATGTAGACATGCTAAGTGAAATAAGTCTGTCACTCAACAAATACTGTATAATTCTAATTATATGAATTATCCAGAGTAGTCAAACTCATAGAAACGGAAAGCGAAATGGTGCTTGCCAGGAGCTGGGGAGAGGGATAAATGAGGAGTTGTTGATTAATGGATATGAAAAAGTTCTGGAGATTGGTTGCACATCAATGAGAATATACTTAGCACTGAACTGTACACTTTAAGTGAATAAGTTGGTAGACTTCATATTATGTGTATTTTACCACAATTAAAAAAAGTTATTCTTATGCATCAAGACTGGTGAATTTAAATCATGTTCTGGAGATAATATAATACGTTGCTAGCCTAACAAGGTGATAAAACTGCTTGACCACTCACTTTGTATTGCTCACTCTAAGTATAAATACTGTGTTTTTTGTGTTATGCATTATGTCATAGAATCAAATTTGAATTAAATTCTTGTTCTAAGATTTCAACAATAATCAGAATTATGAAGTCATATTAAGTCTGAAGTAAAAGGGACCATAGTGAGTCTTATCCTTCCAGGGACTAAGCCCTCTCTGAAAGTGAGTATGGCCCTTCATACAGGGCCCCGGCTCTTGCTGACTCACTGAATGCAGCAACAGTAGCCAAGTAGATTAGTGTAAACAAATAGAAATTTCAGATATGGATCCCAGTGTATATGAGTTAATATATGACAAAAGATGTGTTTTGTGTCTGCCTGCCAGACACAATGTAATATAATGTATATAATGTATAATGTATATAAATGTAAATATAAATAAAAATCACTTATAAATGATGCTAGGATAATTGGATATTTATGGGATAAAACTAAGCCAGCCTTTTTTCTTATACCTCTAGAAAAATAACATACAGATGGATTGATGCCTTAAATAAAACAATACAATATTGTAAGAAAACTGGGGATGCTAGTTCATAATCCTTGTATAGGAAAGGCCTTCATAAGACAGGTGACCCAGAGGTCACTAGTCATGAAAGCATGGGCACATTCAAATCCACTAAAATTAACAACTTTATACATCAAAAATCACTAAAGACAAAACCAAAAGAGAAACAGTAAACTGAAATCCATGGTGTACATGTTACACAAAGACTAACGTATCTTGATCAGAGTAAAGCAAACGAACCAGTGGAAAAATGGATAATGAACAAGATATTCTCAGAAGAGAAAATATAGATGTCTCATAAGCACATGAAAAGAGGGGGCGCCTGGGTGGCTCAGTTGGTTAAGTAACCAACTCTTGATTTTGGCTCAGGTCATCATCTCGGGGTCCTGAGACTGGGTTCCGTGCTCAGCTGGGAATCTGCTGGAGATTCTCTCTCTTCCTCTTCCTTTGCCCCTCCTCCCACTCAGGTACTCACTTTCTCTCAAAAAATTCTTTTTAAAAAGAAAACACATGAAAAGTTGCTTCCTTATCGGTGAGGGGCATGCAAAATGGAACAATAAGTGAAGGAAACAAAACATCCCCTGCTGGTGAAAATGGAGAGGGAGAGAGCCATGCGCATGCTGTTGGGGTGTGTATGGGGTGGGGGGTAAATTACTGAAAGCTTTTTATGAAATTGTTATAGTAATGTCTGACAATAGTAAAAATACACGTGTTCTTTTATGCAGCACACTTACTTTGGGGAAGCAATCTTTTGGGAACAAAAGCACTAATGCACAGTAATATATGTACAAAATGTTTATTGCAGCTTTATTTGTGCTGTCAAAAACTTGAAACCAAACTGAAGTTTTGCCTAGAAGGGAAAGGAATAGTTGAATAAAATTTGATTCAATCTGGTATCAATTATTAGGCAACCGTTAAAAACAATTATGTATATATAATATGTAGAATCAGTTGACTTGGATGGGTATCGATCATATACTAAGAAAAACGATCCACAGAGTAAATGATTGCAGTTTTGCAAAAACAAGCAGTAATCACCTATTTCTGTTTATACAGCATTATGCTCACTTTGAAGAAATGGAGAAATTACTTTTTCTTCATACATCTTTTATAGCATATATACTTTTGTAATTACATTTTAAAATAAATACAATTTTAAATTATAAATAAATGTTAGATACTTGTCTTTATGTTCGTATTTTTTTTCTTTTTTGCAAGAGGGAATTATCATTTACTAAACTTTGACTTAACATCATAGTTCCGCATTTGTTCAGTGGAGAGAGGTGTTTGTGAGTATATGTTAAATTGCCTGGGATGGGTTTTGTTTTTGTTTTTGTTTTAATTTTTTTAAGTGTAACTGCCTCTGTCCTTTTTTCCTCCCACCCTTCCAAGGATGGTGGGTGCAAGTGGGCAGGGCATTTGTATTTTTTAAGTTTCTTAAGTGTTTCTGCTCTGTCCCCTGCCCCACAGTCCCTGCTTGACAACCACCGAGTCCCTAGCTGCTGGTGCCCTGATTGAAGCTCGAAATTGTGGCTGGGTTTTAATAAAATAATGCATTTTCCTAAGTAAGAAAAGTCATGTCTTATTTTTTTTGGAAGTGTGTTCTCTGGAGGAAAAGAATACCTTACAATTTCCACAGTTTGTTTTGTAATTTTGTTCTCTGTGAGAGACCTTTTGGCATTTTTAAAAGCACCTGTAGGAGAAATGCTTTTAAAGCATTAACCAAATTGACGCCTAAGAAATAACGTTTCTGAATCTCATTTTTATTTTTAAAAATTTTTTAAAGATTTATTTATTTATTTATTTGAGGGGGTCGCAGAGGAAGGAGTAGAGAGAATCTCAAGTACGCTCCCGGCTGAGCTGAGTGTGGAGCGAGGGTCCCTGCGCAGGGCTCCATCTTAGGCCCCAAGATCAAGGATTTGAGTGGAAATCAAGAGTCCGTGGCTTAAGGGACTGAACAATCCAGGTGCCCCTCTGAATCTCATCTTCAGTGAAGTTACCTTCAACAGTTCTCAACACACTGGGTCGTTGGTACCACGTGAAAGCAGCCCTCTAACTCCTTTGTGGGGTTTAGTCTCATTCATTTCGACCAGTCCTTGTTCCCGGTTTACTTTGGAATCTTCCTGCTTTCTGGACTGAACGTTGCATTCCCTCGGGTTACAGCAGTGTCCCTTCGTTCAACTGAGCTACTGTCAGACCGGATGTTTCATACGGCTTTTGAAGTTCTGATCTTTGCTACTTGGTTGCATCGGTTCTAGGAGCATTGTGAACATACTCCCGAAGTCCCTCACCCAGAGCTGCTCTTTGGAGCAGAGAGAGCAGTGCTGGGGCCCCGGCTGCGGCCTCTCTGCCCACCAGGGTGAGGACGCAATGGGAGGGCCCTCAGCCCAGAGCCAGCTTCTCCCTGGGACACCACTTCCCGACCCTCCAGCTGTCGTTCTTAAATTGTGCCCGGCACAGAGGTCGCGGAGGACCTGATGACAGCTACGGGGAGAGGCCCCAGCATTGTTTTCACATATGACTCAAGGGGAGGGTGGGGGTGGCTTTCGCAGAGCCTCCCGCCCTTCCCTGCACCCCCAGGTGAAGAGCCCCTGCTCTGCCCTCCTGTTCTCCTGACTTGCCAGCATCAAGTTGGGTGTCCTATGCCCCGGTGACCGCTAGATGCCGACAGAGACCGAGCAGGACGCCTCACCTTCTCCTCTAGGGCTGGGGGCAGCCTTTCTGCGGGTCCAGTTTGTCCTTGCCCAAGGGGTGAAATTAGGGCTTGGGACAAAAGAGTGGCCCCAGGTCTGCCCGCCCCCAACCCCACACACACCGCTCACAGGGAATAAAGGCTGGAAGCTACTCCCTGCTCACACCTGCGGCATTCTCCTTTGGCAATCCTCTCCCTGCCGGATCACGGTGCGTAGGGATCCTGTAGGATAGGTGCCGCCAAGAGCTGCCTTTGCCGTCCCTGTGTTCCCCAAACCTGCAGCCTCCCTTCTCCAGGTGGTAGTGGATGGCGAGCCAGGTTCTCTCTGGACCTCAGCATAACCCATCATCTGGGAGTACCGCGGGCAGGACTAAGGACATGGGCCACATTTTAGTAGCTGTGTGACTTTGAGCTCATTACTTAGCCTCTCTGTGCCTACCTTTCCTCGTGTATACAGTGAGAATTGTAATGGTACCTACCTCATGGGGCTATTATGGGAATGAAATGATTCCGTATTTCTAAAACACTTCTGATAATACCTGGCACGTAGTAAGTACTCAGTATATGTCAGCTATTCTAATTCGTCCTCTTGGATCCTTGGAGTAAGGTCTCAGTAATTATTTATTTTCCTTGGCATTCCGCGTTTGTAGCTCCTAGTTTTTGATTACGGATTGTAACTTTTCTTTAAATTCGTTGGCTTGTTTAATCTTATTATCTGTTAGAATGGGTCTGCTCCGATAAAGGACAACTTTGGGTCTATAAAATTCTATGCAAGCTCCTCGCTTTGTCAACTGTGTCTGGGTTGTGACAGCTCTGACAGTATATTCCTAGAGTCAGTATTTTCTGGGACAAACTAGAAGCTTATCTCTTCACCCACCCCTGTGGTATAAATATTTGACCCTTGAAGTGCACGTTCAGAGATCATGTAGAAAATGTTGGCTCAAGCTTTCCCCAGAAGATCCTGTGTCCACTCAAGTGCGCAGTACTGCTTGATAATGACCAGTCGTGGGCCCCAGGGTTCCCCAAAGCTGACCTGCCGTGCAGAATTGTGCGCAAAGCTTGGGGTGACCCAAGATTTCCTTCTTGATTCTGTCCTTAATTTTCTTATTTGTCTTTTTAAAAATTGAGATATAATTCATATACTATAAAGTTCATCCTTTTAGAGCACATGATTCAGTGTTTTTAAGTATATTCACAAAACTTTGCAGCAGTTACCACTATCTAATTCTGGAACTTTTCATCAACCCCAAAAGAAACCCCATGCCCATTAAACACTCATTCCCAATTTCCCACCCCTACCTCTAACTCCTGACAACTACCCATCTGCTTTCTGTCTCTATGGTTTTGCCTGTCTTAACATCTCATACAAATGGAATGTGACTTGCGGCATTTGTATCTGACTTCTTGGACTTAGCATCATTTGTTCAAAGTCCATCCATGTAGCCACAGGTATCAATACTTCATTCCTTTTTCATGGCTGGTAAATGGAAAAACAAAATGTGGAAAGCCTCCTTTTTGAGGCCTACGAGTAGGTAGAACAAACCTGAGTTTCTAGAATTGGTAGAACAAGTCCCCATACAACCTGTGCCTTCTGTTTCAAGACCAGAACCCCATGTTCTCTCAGTTTTGCCATTTTCAGAGCGGAGCCCTTTTGTTTGCACACTGTGGCGGTATGGCAGCTCAATTCCTCACCTCCACCCCAACTGGCTCTCATTGCTATTGAAACGATCTGGTGGGGATTTACGTGGACCCTGTTCTCTGAACTCTGAGATGGCCTAAACTCCTCAAAAGGACTCACTTTCTCAGCCCAGCTCCAGCCAAGAGATGTGTCTTTGTAAGCAGGGGATAGGCTACTGAGGCTCCTGCCTATGGGTCAGTGTTCCCACAGAGTCCCAGGACAAAGCCATCAAGGTCAGAGCCAGTCCTGCCCTTAGAGAATGCTTGCTGTCCTGCCTCTACCTGCCACTCACCACCAAGCTGCTTTTCTGGTCTCACCACCTGTAAAAGTGAATTGCTTGTCCTCAGTCCTATTTCTGGGGCTGGGTGTCATGTGTACTTATAACCACAAGAGGTCAATAGAGAGCTTGGCTGGACGTCGCCTTTGTCTCCGGGGGCTGACCCCAGCTGTTTCATTCCTCCGAATTATATTCATTCCACAATACTTAGGAAGCCCCTACTATGTCACGTCCCTGGGTGAGACTGGGTCACAGAGTTCACAGAATGACTCAGGCTACAGTATGTGCAATCTGAACTCTATAAACAAGTAGCTTCCAAATACCACAATCTCATTCTTTTCTCCAAAGAGAGAAACTAGAGAAATGGAACCTCCTATGGTGAACATTCTAAAGACCCCTAGACACGCTTAGGTCACTTTGATTTTCCACAGCCTTGTCCCCTCCCTACAAAGCCACATGTCACAATGCTCTCCGTATCACATCATACCTAATTAGCTCTCCTGTGTTATTTCTGTGGCCCCAGAGATGCTGTATTATTGTGGAACATGAGTTTATCCATGGGCTCAAGATAAATTCTCCTGAGGCCCAAATATTGTGTATTGCAATATTTTCCAAGGCAGGGGCCATGCATTTGTCATGTTTTATTCATATATTATGTCAGTATTTGTGAGTACCTACTACTTGCCAAGCACTCTGTTAAATTATATGTATACAATAATGAGTTAAAACAGAATCCTCACGCTCATGGAGTTTCTATCTGTGCCTTGTGCAATGCTTGGTATATATTAGAAGCTTAGTCAATGTTTGCACCATTGTTTCTTTATACTTTCATTGTAATTATATTCAAGATGTGATAATGGTTTTAATTCTGGCCCACTCTAGTAAAATGCCTGCATGGCAAAACACATTAATAGCACTTTCAGTGAGCTTCCAAGATTTGGCTGAAGGACATATATTTAATGGATTTAAATGTTAGCAAATCTTACTAAGAGGATTACCACGGGCAATTTCAAAAGATTATGATTTAGGGTTCCTAAGGGAGGTGAAGGAGCCTTAATACCAAAGGTAAAGACTTTTGCAATGCTTGCTACTACTTTAACATACTGGAGATCCAATACCTTGGCCAGTATGGATTGTAACTTTTCTTTAAATTAGGTGGCTTGTTTAATCTTATTTTCTGTTGGAATGGATCTACTCTGATAAAGTATAACTTCGGTCTATAATATTCTGCCCAAGTCTGGTTATCTTCTTAAGGAGTTTCACAGATGTGGGTGTTTTTTAACCTAGCCCTGAAAGAATGAGAAAATTCAATTTTTCCCTCATATTTCAATATATGTCACCCAGAAATTACCAGGTGAGCCAATATATACAATGAGGTAAAGCATTGGGTTTTGTATAAAAACATTTGAGTTTAAGCCTTGCCTATTCCATTTACTAAATGTGTAACCATGCGAAGAAGAAATATTTTACAGAAATATTGGAAGTACCAAATGAGGTGATTCATGGGGAAAATGTTTTAGAAAACGGCACATGTAGGTCTAAGATCTGTCAGTCTCAAGAATCATTATCAGATTAATTAATAAATTCAGTAAATATATACTGGGGACCTACTTTGCGCTGGGTCCTGTGCTCTGTGCTAGGCACATGGTAAACATTTCAACATCTTAAACCCTAGCGAGTAACAGTCTATTTGGGAGGCACTCCTATGAACAAACGAGGTAATCATGCATTGTCAGGGCTGTGATAGGCGAACACAGAGTATAGAGCATACCTGGCCAGGCCGACTTGTATAACGGCAAGGCCGGAAAATGTGATTGTTAAGAGCATGCTCATTTTTTTATAATAATTTTTTATTATGTTATGTTACTCACCATACAGAATATCCTTAGTTTTTGATGCAATGTTCCATGATTCATTACTTGTGTATAACACCCAGTGCACCATGCAATACGTGCCCTCCTTAATACCCATCACTGGCCTATCCCAATCCCCCACCCCACCTCCCCTCTGAAGCCCTCAGTTTGTTTCCCAGAGTCCATAGTCTCTCATGGTTCATTTCCCCTTCTGTTTACCCCCCTTCATTCTTCCCTTCCTTCTCATACCGATCTTCCTATTTCTTATGTTCCATAAATGAGTGAAACCATATGATAATTGTCTTTCTCTGCTTGACTTATTTCACTTAGCATAATCTCTTCCAGTCCCATCCATGTTGCTGCAAATGTTGGGTAATCGTTCTTTCTGATGGCTGTTTTCCACAGTGGCTGTACCAACTTGCATTCCCACCAATAGTGTAAGAGGGATCCCCTTTCCCCACATCCTCTCCAACATTTGTTGTTTCCTGCCTTGTCAATTTTTGCCGTTCTATCTGGCATAAGGTGGGATCTCAGTGTGGTTTTGATTTGAATTTCCCTGATGTCTAATGATTTTGAACATTTTTTCATGTGTCTGTTAGCCATTTGTATGTCTTTATTGTCTTTAGTTTAAAATCTAACCTGTCTGATATGAAAATTGCTACCCCATATTTCTTTTGATGTCCATTGGCATGAAAAATGGTTCTTCATCCCTTCACTTTCAGTCTGGATGTATCTTTAGGTTCAAGATGAGTCTCTTGTAGACAGCAAATGGATGGGTCATGTCTTTTTACCCGACCTGCAACCCTGTGGTGTTTTATGGGAGTATTTAGGCCATTCACATTGAGACTGATTATTGAGAGAGATGATTTTAATGAGGTCATGTTTCCTGTGAAGTCTTTGTTTCTATAGATTGTAAATTTCTGTGCTGTATCACTCTTGGGGCCTTTTTACTTTTATAGAACCCCCCTTAATGTCTCACGTAGGGCTGGTTTGGTGGTTACTAATTCCTTCAGTTTCTGCCGATTCTGGAAGGTACTTATCTCTCCATCAATTCTGAATGACACCCTTGCTGGATAAAGGATCCTTGGCTGCGTGTTCTTCTCAGATATAGTTTTGCTAATACCGTGCGAGCCCTTCCTAGCCTGCCAGGTCTCTGTAGACAGGTCTGACGTTATTCTGATATTTTTCCCTCTGTACGTAAGAATTTTCTTCCGCCTGGCCTCTTTCAATACTGTATCCTTGGATCTAATATTTACGAATGCACTATGACGTGATGTGCTGTAGGTCTGTTGTCATTGACCTTGGGAGGGGTCCTCTCTGCCTCTTGGACACGAATGCATTTCCTTTGCCAGATTAGGGAAGTTCTCAGCTACAATTTGTTCAAATATCTCTTCTAGACCTCTCTCTTTCTCCGCCCCCTCAGGGATGCCGATGATTCTGACATTGGAACATTTCATTGAGTCAGTAGTCTCCCGTAATCTACATTCTTG
>NW_024423319.1:5590991-5622138 GCF_017311325.1 Ursus maritimus | reverse complement strand
TGCTTGCTACTACTTTAACATACTGGAGATCCAATACCTTGGCCAGTATGGATTGTAACTTTTCTTTAAATTAGGTGGCTTGTTTAATCTTATTTTCTGTTGGAATGGATCTACTCTGATAAAGTATAACTTCGGTCTATAATATTCTGCCCAAGTCTGGTTATCTTCTTAAGGAGTTTCACAGATGTGGGTGTTTTTTAACCTAGCCCTGAAAGAATGAGAAAATTCAATTTTTCCCTCATATTTCAATATATGTCACCCAGAAATTACCAGGTGAGCCAATATATACAATGAGGTAAAGCATTGGGTTTTGTATAAAAACATTTGAGTTTAAGCCTTGCCTATTCCATTTACTAAATGTGTAACCATGCGAAGAAGAAATATTTTACAGAAATATTGGAAGTACCAAATGAGGTGATTCATGGGGAAAATGTTTTAGAAAACGGCACATGTAGGTCTAAGATCTGTCAGTCTCAAGAATCATTATCAGATTAATTAATAAATTCAGTAAATATATACTGGGGACCTACTTTGCGCTGGGTCCTGTGCTCTGTGCTAGGCACATGGTAAACATTTCAACATCTTAAACCCTAGCGAGTAACAGTCTATTTGGGAGGCACTCCTATGAACAAACGAGGTAATCATGCATTGTCAGGGCTGTGATAGGCGAACACAGAGTATAGAGCATACCTGGCCAGGCCGACTTGTATAACGGCAAGGCCGGAAAATGTGATTGTTAAGAGCATGCTCATTTTTTTATAATAATTTTTTATTATGTTATGTTACTCACCATACAGAATATCCTTAGTTTTTGATGCAATGTTCCATGATTCATTACTTGTGTATAACACCCAGTGCACCATGCAATACGTGCCCTCCTTAATACCCATCACTGGCCTATCCCAATCCCCCACCCCACCTCCCCTCTGAAGCCCTCAGTTTGTTTCCCAGAGTCCATAGTCTCTCATGGTTCATTTCCCCTTCTGTTTACCCCCCTTCATTCTTCCCTTCCTTCTCATACCGATCTTCCTATTTCTTATGTTCCATAAATGAGTGAAACCATATGATAATTGTCTTTCTCTGCTTGACTTATTTCACTTAGCATAATCTCTTCCAGTCCCATCCATGTTGCTGCAAATGTTGGGTAATCGTTCTTTCTGATGGCTGTTTTCCACAGTGGCTGTACCAACTTGCATTCCCACCAATAGTGTAAGAGGGATCCCCTTTCCCCACATCCTCTCCAACATTTGTTGTTTCCTGCCTTGTCAATTTTTGCCGTTCTATCTGGCATAAGGTGGGATCTCAGTGTGGTTTTGATTTGAATTTCCCTGATGTCTAATGATTTTGAACATTTTTTCATGTGTCTGTTAGCCATTTGTATGTCTTTATTGTCTTTAGTTTAAAATCTAACCTGTCTGATATGAAAATTGCTACCCCATATTTCTTTTGATGTCCATTGGCATGAAAAATGGTTCTTCATCCCTTCACTTTCAGTCTGGATGTATCTTTAGGTTCAAGATGAGTCTCTTGTAGACAGCAAATGGATGGGTCATGTCTTTTTACCCGACCTGCAACGAGCATTTAGGCCATTCTCATTGAGAGTAATTACGGAGAGATGATTTTAATGATGTCGTGCTGCCTGTGAAGTCTTTGTTTCTATAGATTGTAAATTTCTGTGCTGTATCACTCTTGGGGCCTTTTTACTTTTATAGAACCCCCCTTAATGTCTCACGTAGGGCTGGTTTGGTGGTTACTAATTCCTTCAGTTTCTGCCGATTCTGGAAGGTACTTATCTCTCCATCAATTCTGAATGACACCCTTGCTGGATAAAGGATCCTTGGCTGCGTGTTCTTCTCAGATATAGTTTTGCTAATACCGTGCGAGCCCTTCCTAGCCTGCCAGGTCTCTGTAGACAGGTCTGACGTTATTCTGATATTTTTCCCTCTGTACGTAAGAATTTTCTTCCGCCTGGCCTCTTTCAATACTGTATCCTTGGATCTAATATTTACGAATGCACTATGACGTGATGTGCTGTAGGTCTGTTGTCATTGACCTTGGGAGGGGTCCTCTCTGCCTCTTGGACACGAATGCATTTCCTTTGCCAGATTAGGGAAGTTCTCAGCTACAATTTGTTCAAATATCTCTTCTAGACCTCTCTCTTTCTCCGCCCCCTCAGGGATGCCGATGATTCTGACATTGGAACATTTCATTGAGTCAGTAGTCTCCCGTAATCTACATTCTTGAGATTGGATTTTTTTGAGCCAAGTTTCTGTTTTAACTTTTCTCTTCTACCATCCCATTCTCCAATTCACTAATTTGTTCTTCTGCCTCATTTACCTTGGCTGTCAGAGCGTCTAGTTTAGACTGCATTTGATTCATAGTATTTTTAATTTCTGCCAGATTTGCTCTCATCTCTGCCCTTAGAGATTCTATATTCTCGTTAATATTTTCCTTAATATTTTATTTCCAGCCTACACAACATCTTGACCATTGTTCCTTTGAACTCCATTTCTGACAATTTGGTTATATCCATATCCATCAGTCTGTGGCAGAGGCCACAGAGTCATTATCTTTTCTTTGTTGGGGGGATTTCTCCTCCTCGTCATTCCAATGAGGAGAGGTTGCGGGGATGCACAGAGCTCAAATTATTGACCGGGACCCATGCAGTGTGCACTTGTTTTATAGGGACCTTAGGAATGTAGGCTTCCCAATTTTTCAGCCTGCCTTCTGGGGGAGAGGTCTGCCACACTGATATTCAGGCAACCCTGTTTGGGTAGAGTTGCCCTGCCCCTGCGAGGGGGAATGGGGATGGGCACAATGCGAACCAGAATTTCCAGGCTTTTGTTCTTTGGCGGCTTTCCCTGGCAGTTTTCTGTAACTCTTCTGAGAGTCAGAGCAGAGTCCTAGCCTCTGTCTCAGAACAGAGAGATCGCAGTCTGCTCTCCACTGAGCTTTCTGGCCACTTTAAGTCTGTTTCTGTCGGTGCTGCTAAAAACCGTGAGCATCCGGGGTTGTGCGCCCCACAGCCGCTCTCCCAGCCCTCACTTCCAGGGCCCGCATGTCTCTGTCCTCTGTGTTTCTAACACCGCCAGCTGCCCCGCCCGTGCGCGCTGCCGAGCTCCCTGTTTCAGTGTGGTTCGCGGGTGCTCTGGAGCGCCTGCCAGTCTCACGCTCTCAGTCTGCTTTCTCACGGGTGCCTATCGGCTTATCTGGCCGGCTCCCCAGTGCAGGTGGCTACCGCTTCCCAGCGCCCGAATGCGGTGGCTCCCTCCCCCTTCCATTTATCTTCCGATATCTGTGCACAGATTCACGGCTCCCTGCTTCGTACCTCAATACTCAGCCCTGGAGATGTTCGTTTGTAGAGATCCAGATGTATCTTCCTGCGTCTCAGGCTGATTTCCAGTGTGCTCATTTAAATACTGGACTACCTATGTGACGAAAGTTCTCTGTGTCTCAGTTTCTTTACCTGGGAAAGAATGGATCATAGTGGTACTTAATTTATGGGATTGTTGTGAGAACGATGTGAGTGTGTCACATGCAAAGCACCCAGGACAGTACGTGTTATGGAGTAAGGAATACATAAATGTTAGTTGTGTTTTTTTTTCTTTTTCTGTCCCTCTGGCCGCAGTGTCAGGTAGAGCTTCTTAGAGGCTACGACCCATGGACTTCATCTTGAGTGATGAGCATTTTCTTACCAGGTGGACATTGGGAATAAGGGGGATGCTATGACCAGACAATGGTGAACTTAGGAGGCTCTTGAGAAGATGTATAGAAGGAGGCATACAGCATCCTGCAAGAAGATCGCAGTTCTTGAGGGGAACCTCACAAGAAGGAAAACCACAAGTGGAGTGGTGGAGATGGCAGGAGCTGCAACATGGAGGTCATCAGGTTTCAACATTGAGACTTGGCCAGGTGGCTGATGGGGAGAAGATATGCAAGTTGAATAAGAGGGAAATGTCCAGGAAGAACCTTCAGGTTTGTGACCTTGTGGAATTGGGATTATGGTGGGTGCCCATGACCAAGGGATATAGGAGGTGTGTCCTAGCCTGAGTTCACTACAAAACAGAGACTGAAGTAAAGCTGTTGTGCTAACGGTTTCTTGAAGGCTGCAATGACAGAGCAGCTAGAATGAGCAGAGAAAGGAAATGAGGCAAGGAACGAGAGAAAGCAAATACAAAGCAGCACATCACAGATATTTCTACAGCTTCTTGAGAAAACACAGCTGGTTGCTTGTTCACATTGGATGTGTCTGGGTAAGCACTATGAAACCACCTTGGTTCAGCTGATTAACTCCCTTGAACTTCTAGGTTGTGTCACCTCACTCCTTTAAGTAATCATCTGAAAGTTGGAACCCATAGCCCATGTTATGGCACTACATTTGAGGCTAGAAGTGGGAAAGCCAAACTTTCCGTGAGTCTGATAGGGTCAGAACTTTGATGAAGCTGTTGTCATTGGTTTTTCTCTTTTAATTTTTAAATTCTACACTAGTAAAAAATTTTAAATGTTATAGTAGTTTCAGGTGTACAACACGGCGATTCGACAAGTTTATACATTATGCTATGCTCGCCGCAAGTGTAGCTGCCATCGGTCAGCATAGAATGCTATTACAATACCATTGACTGTATTTCTTACACTGTGCCTCTTATCCCTGTGACTTATTCGTTTCATAACTAGAAGCTTGTCTCTCTCACTCCCCTGCACCCATGTTGCCCATCCCCCTCCCGCCTCCGTTCTGACAGGCATCATTTTTTTCTCTGTATTTATAGATCTGATTCTGCCTTTTCCTTGCTTGTCTATTCATTTGCTTATTTATTTATTTATTTATTTATTTATTTATTTATTTTTTAGATTCTACATATGAGTGAAATCATAAGGTATTTGTCTTTCTCAGTCTGACTTATTGCACTTAGCATAATACCCTCTAGGTCCATCCATGTCGTTGCAAATGGCATGAGCTCATCTTTTATTTTATGGCTGTGTAATTCTCATTTTCATTGCAACAGTCATAAAGAAGGATCTGCTGGATGCGCTTCTGGGTGTCTCAGTCATTAAGCATCTGCCTTCAGTGCAGGTCATGATCCCAGGGTCCTGGAGTCGAGCCCTGCATCGGGCTCCCTGCTCAGTGGGGAGCCTGCTTCTCTCTCTACCCTTCCCCCTTGCTCATGACCTCTCTCTCTCTCATGCTCTCTCTCTATCAGATAAATAAATGAAATCCCTAAAAAAAAAAAAAAGAAGGATATGCTGGAGCTTGGATCTCAGCCTAGGGGATTCCATGAGAACTGAGGTTATTAGCAGACAAGGTGACAGTGGTGACAGCTAGATATCTCGTTTGAGCAAGTGGCCAAGGACCTGGCAGGCCAAGGACTCCTCTTGTGTAAACTGAAAAGGGCATAAATACAAGATGCTACAATCTACCCCTCGGTACTATAATTTGGAGCCTCCATTTTTGAGAACAACGTATTCTCATTTCTTTTCTGGTTGAAGAAACAGTCCTTCACATTGGTGGCCAATTATATTCTCCTGAAAAGGATGATTATTCTCCTAATGACAGTTAGTACGCCAAGATACAGTTCCTGCTATTGTATCTGGTCTCAGAACCATAACTTATATTAATCATCTCCCTCTCCAACCATTATGTTTATACTTTCCTCATAATAAACTAACACCTTGGCTGATTTAGGTTGCTTGCTTGGTGGTGTGACCCAGACCTTCATCCCAGAGGGGTTTGAGCAGTTAGTTGCTTTTCCCTTTTTGGGTCCTGGGTTGCTGCAATTTGATATTTACAGTTATCATTGGGATAGATTCATTAAGAAATGTTGAGTTTCAAACAGAATTCTCCCTATCTGTGTGCATAGTACAGCCCTAACTCCTGATAGAAATTAGGGTAATTACCTCAGTAAGTATAAAAGTTTCTTTCTTTGCCTGTTGTTCCACTGGCATTAAGATCCCAAAGTTATAAGATGGGAGTTGCAGCTTCTAGTTCATTGAAACATTTACCGTGTCATCAAGTAGAAGTTGCTCCCAACCTTGGAACCATTATCTCAAACCCAGCATAGCTTAGGTTTGCAGGAATGGGGAAACATAAGTTCCACAAGTGGGTCACTGGAGTAATAGTCAGAGGAGCCACTCTTACTACTGCCCTTCAGTTCCTGGACCTAAATTTTTAAGCTATTCAAGAAAATAATATATTGGCTATGATTTCAGTGATTATACTACATCTTAAGATATTGTGACTGAGCTGGTGCCTTAGCTTATCCTTCAACAGGTCTGTCTACCGTTGTCTTAGGCTTGTTGATTCTGGGTGTTGAGATACATGACAACTCCCGGGATTCTCATGTCCATGAGCCCATTGTTGAACCTCCTTTGCTGTAAAGTGGTCCCTTTGATATTGGGTATTATCATGCATAGTTCAATGTCAGTTGATCAGAATTTTCTCAGCCTTTGCATGGTGGGGATGCTGGAAGTTCTGCAGATAGAGAAGGCAAACACATACCTGCTTTATATATCTATTCAGATAGAGATGAATTGCTGTTTTCCCCGCACTGGAAGGGGTCTGATGTAACTGATCTTCAACTAGTTGTCTGGCTGATCTACCTGAGTAATGGTGCCATACTGGGGACAAATACTCTCAATTTCTGCTGCTGAAATTTTGGCATATTCTGCAGTTGTTGGGTTCATGTGTAGCTGGTATATCCTTTTTCCATGAGCATATTATACAAGTACTGGGGTAGCTGAGAAGGGACATGGGCTGAGATCCACTGAATGAGTCTCTTGTGCACATGGTTGTTAAGAGATTTCTCTGTGATGTATATTATTTGCTGGGTATTAACTTGAGACAAATATCTGTATGTTTTGTGTCCATTTCCATAGATCCATCCATATACCTCTTCCTTATACTCAATCTTCCGGTTTTGGCCACTTGAATGAAGTTGTAATATGGCAGCAGCCATCTATTTCTGGCTAGTGCTAACATACTATGCTGACCGATCTGTAAATCAGGCAACAAAATTAGGTGACATGGGCATCTTGGCCACCTATTCATGTAGTTGATTCATACTTTCTGGACATGCTTGAAGCTGGTCCCAAATGCATTGCTTGGGTGTACATGGTGGACTTGTTAATGCCATGATCTTATTTATGGACATTTCTCTTTGCAAAGTCTCTTGGTATCCTATGGTCAGATGCCCAGTGTTGACTGGACATAGTAACATAGCAGATGTTTGGAAACAGAGTAGTTCTCTCCCACAGAGGGCTTGTTATTCTCTAGAGTTCTAGGTGTCTATTTTATGACTGTCCTACTGGGGACAAATAAATGCTGCTCCTCTCTTGGTGGTAAGAGCTACAAGGTGCAACAAATTGTTCTTTAGAAAAATACTAGTGTCTTCCAAGACATACCCTGCCTCTGTTAAAACTTCACCAATATGGCAGGCTGTGAAACTTTATGTGGTTTATTTACCACTTTTTGGCAGACAAGTGAACCTCTAAAAATTTCAACAGTATGGTAGGTCCACAAATCTTATAAAGCTTACTTCCCATCTCTTAGTATATAAGTGTCTTATCCAGGCATCTCAGGTATCTGTCATTTCCAGCTCAACAGGTCCAATTAAAATGAAGTGGACCAGAATGATTTTCTGAAGAATTTCAAGATATTCAAGGTCCCTGTGGACAATATTATGTCAAAGAGCCAGAGAGTTAACATACCACTCAGGCAAGAGGGTGTGTGTACTCAGCTATTCCTGACATCCAAAAGTAAGTTGCTTTCAATCCTCTCTACTGATGTATGTCACAAAGAAAGTATTCAGCCAAATCAATAGCTTTGTACTAAGTGCCTGTGATGATGTTGATCTGCTTTTATAAAGAAAGTACATTTTTTAAAAAAGTACATCCAACATAGCAACTGCAATCAGGCTTCTATTTTGTTAAGTTTATAATAGTCCCCTGTCACCAGGCATGAACCACCTGATTTTGCAAAGGCCAAGCTGAAGAACTGAGAAAAATGTAAGTGGATCTGTCTAGTCCATCTTTTTTAAATCTTTGATGGTGACACTAGTTTCCCTAGTGCCTTTAACAATGTAATATTTCTTTTTATTTAGATTTCTGGAAGGGGAAGTTCTGGGGGCTTTCACTTGGCTTTTTCTAAATGGTCCCTTGTCCACAGATCAGAGAAGCAATGGGAGAGATCTTGCAGAATCTAGGAATGTGCACCCCAATTATACATTCAGAGACCAGAGAAAGAGGAACAGTGTGGGTGTGTGGACCCATTGACCCGCTATGAGATGAGTATTACTTTCTGGACCAGGGTTTGCATTAGATTGAATCACATGAAATATTCTTAGCTTGAAGACTTTGAAGGACTTTTAAGTCCTACAAATTTGTACCTAAATATCCATGACCTCAAACCATCAAACCAATGCCCAGAGAAAGTATGTGAGTTAAATATAGTACTTGAAGAGTATATACATTTCTATGCACTTGTCTACAAAGGATATCCTCTTTGAAAGCCATTAGGAGTTTCATGCTTGCATTTTGCATCATCAGCCATCTCCATTTTGACATCAAGCACTGGTCTATATCAGAAGGGATTACATGATCTACAGGATGACCTTGAGCTGGGCTGAGGATCTTTCTGTGATTTCTATCTACAAGTACTGCTAGCCAGTGTAAACCATTGAGTAAGAGATTCAAGCTGGTTCTTCTGTCACATCTACTACACCTGACCTTGTTGCAAATTCTAGGGCCAGTCCTAGGTTCATTCTAAGTTAGATAGGTTACAAAACCTACCACATTTCACTTCCAGCTCGTCATTTCTTTACATATAGTCCCCAACTTCTTATAACCACCTTTCATAGAGCTCACTCATTTTTCACACATTTATATTCCATCTGAGTAATCAGAGACAATAAACTGGAGTATTTATGGCAGAATATCTGTTTCTTGCCACCTTTAAGACCCACTGGCAAAAGGACTGAAACTGATATGAATAGTGATGTTGATTCCCATGAGCATTCTTCTAAGGTATGATTGTGCCATATGGCAACTTTCTGTGTCAGAATGAATTTCAATCCAATCCTACCAGAAATATAACTTTTTTTTTAAATAAATAATTCAACTTATTTCGATTTTGACAGAGGAGCAGAAATGCAATTTTCATCACTTTGGGCTTTTTTCCCTTTTTTCCAAGATTACATCTATGTTTGAAGGAGGGGTTTCAATACATTGGGTAGGAAACTAGTCTCAGTAATTTTCTGGTCCTTGGATATTTGTCACTCAGATTTTTGCTGAGTAAACCTCATTGCTGTTTTAAAGACCCCCTCCATATCTGACAACTCTTCATACTACTTTCCCCTGTATATGCATTTAATTGTGATAATAAGAATACAATAACTCACAAGTAATAATGATATTATTTGTAAATATATTCTTCTGTATTATCTTGAAAAGAATGAATTTGAAGTTGGGTGTCTTAAACTGGAAGAATATGATCCTCAATAATAAATTGATGCAAATAAAATATTCAAAATGTCAATGTATTTTAAAAAGTTTTAAATTGTGGCAAAAATACATAGCATGCAATTTACTATCTTAGCCATTTTAAAGTGTATGGTAAAGTATGTTTAAGTATATTCCCATTGTTGTGCAAAGA
This sequence comes from Ursus maritimus, assembly GCF_017311325.1. Classification (NCBI taxonomy): domain Eukaryota; kingdom Metazoa; phylum Chordata; class Mammalia; order Carnivora; family Ursidae; genus Ursus; species Ursus maritimus. The sequence goes on along the minus strand of NW_024423319.1, from coordinate 5,612,495 downwards.
TTTCCAGAACTCTTTTCATCTTGTAAAATGGAAACTCCATGCCCATTAAACAATAACTCTATTTCCCCTACCCTCCAGGCTCTGGTGATCATTCTTATACTTCTGTTTCTAAGAGTTTGACTACTCTAGATACCTAGTATAAGTGGCATCAAACAATATTTGTCTTTTTGTGACTGGATTATTTAACAGCATAATGTTTTCAAAGTTCATCCATGCTGTAGCATGTGAAAGAATTTTCTTCTTTTTATTTTTATTTTATTTTTTTATTATAATAATATTTTTTATTATATTATGTTAGTCACCACACAGTACATCCCTGGTTTTTGATGTAAAGTTCGATGATTCATTAGTTGCGTATAATACCCAGTGCACCATGCAATACGTGCCCTCCTTACTACCCATCACCAGCCTATCCCATTCCCCCACCCCCTCCCCTCTGAAGCCCTCAGTTTGTTTCTCAGAGCCCATAGTCTCTCATGTTTCATTCCCTCTTTTGATTACCCCCCCTTTCTTTATCCCTTTCTTCTACCAATCTTCCTAGTTCTTATGTTCCATAGATAGGAGAAACCATATGATAATTCCCTTTCTCTGCTTGACTTATTTCACTTAGAATTTTCTTCTTTTTAAAGCTGAATAATATTCCATTGTTTGTATCTACTGCATTTTATTTATTCATTTATCTGTTGCTGAACATTTACGTTGTTTTCACCTCTTGGCTATTATAAATAATGCTTCTATGAGCATGGAAGTGCACATATTTCTTCGAGACCTTTCTTTCAATTCTTTTGGGCATATACCCAGAAGCGGGATTGCCAGATCATATGGTAGTTCTGTTTTTAATTTTTCAAAGAAACACCACCCAGTTTTCCATAGCAGCTGCACCATTTTACATTCCCACCAATGTAGGGTGGGTTCCAGTTTCTCCAAATTTTTGCAGTCATTTGTTATTATTATTATTTTTGATAGTAGCCATCCTAATGGGTATGAGGTATTCATGCTACTTTTGTTTCTCCTTTTCAGTGCATGGGAATAAACCTCATTGCAGAGTCTGTTATGGGAAAATTAGAGTTGTGGTTAAGCCTTCAACTACATACTTACATTATCTGTATCCTAGTAAACCATGCAGTGTTGGTGCCATAGTTCACATACCTCTGTATTTCCCCAATCTCAAAGACACACCAGGGGGAGTACAGCCCAGGCACTAGCATTGCCATCTTGATCTGGGTTCACATTTATGCCCATGATTAGGATGAGCAAAATTTGACTAGAGTACAAAATGAGGATTTCACATTCAGTTATAGATACTTTTTAAAGTGTTCTCTAAAGCAATGTACACATATTTATAATATTTGCTACGTTCCTACTGTGCAAAGTGCAATATCTGAAATACATAAACTGTTTAATGAATATTTGTCAGTGTAGGTGGAAGAGAGGGAGAAATGATAGGAAAAAGAACTAAGGAGAATGAGAGAAGCAGGGAGGAATAGGGGAAAGAATAAAATAAGAAAAAAGAGGAAGGAAGGAAGAAATGGAGGAAGAGAGGGAGAAGGAAAGAAGGAAGGAAAAGACGTCTATTGGTTATAATTTTCAGGTATGGAGTATGGTTAAAATTTTTTTTTCATATCTTCTGCCCATTTTATGATTTATTTGTTTCTTGTGTATTGAGTTTGAGAAGTTCTTTGTAGATCTTGGATAACAGCCTTTTATCTGTAGTGTCATTTGCAAAGATATTCTCCCATTCTGTGGGCTGCCTCTTAGTTTTTTTGACTGTTTCCTTGTCTGTGCAGAAGCTTTTTATCTTGATGAAGGCCCACAAATTCATTTTTTTCTTTTGTTTCTCTTGTCTTTGGAGATGTGTCATGAAAAAAGGTTGCTGTGGCCGATGTCGTAGAGGTTGCTGCCTATGCTCTCCTCTAGGATTTTGATGGATTCCTGTCTCACATCAAGGTCTTTCATCCACTTGGAGCTTATCTTTGTGTATGGTGTGAGAGAGTGGTCAAGTTTCATTCCTTTGCATGTAGCTGTCCAATTTTCCCAGCACCATTTATTGAAGAGACTATCTTTTTTTCCACTGGATGTTTTTTCCTGCTTTGTCAAAGATTAGTTGCCCAAAGAGCCGAGAAGAGTGCTGGAAAGTAGTGGCACAGGTGTCAAATAAAGAAGGTGGCTGTCTTTGAAAACATTATGCTGCTAGATCCACAAAGACAAATATGGATTACTCATGGGTAGCCTAGAGTATCCCAGAAACGCAGCATCAGAGCTCAGGCATACAGCGTAACAGCATGGAGTTTCATTTTATAAAGATGAAATAGTTCTGAAATTGTCAACTGTTGAATGGGGTGCCAGAGTGTCACACTTAAACTTTTGTAATACATTGATATTATTTTTGAATATTTATTTCTGGCATCATTTAAGACAGATCGATTCTTCAGTTAATACAAGCCAAGATATTACAGTAATATTACCAGAAATATTGTAATATCTTTAGTTATTCACACAGTATACAGGGGGAGAAGAGCTGCAGTGGCTCCAAACAGCAATGGTGTGCCAGCAGCCTGAGTTATAACACTAGCGACCAGCCACACTAGTCTCTGAACATAGATAATCAGCCAGTGAGGCTATTTTAGCTTCAGTCAAACAAATAAAGTTGAGTTGTGTTAGTATTGGTAGGATAACAGCTCGTTTTTATCGTCGTAGCGCCAGCACAATCATACCCAATGCTCATAACATCACTACCATACTGTCGCGGGCAGCATTTGCCATAATATTTCCGTCTCACACTCGCCGGTGGTGAAAATGACGCAGTGTGTTACAGAGTTGGGACTATATGTAGTTAGAGCTGGAAGGAATGTGTGGGAGCTTTTTTGTAATCTATCACCTAGAACAGTCCAACAGGTCAGGTGACAGAAGAACAGCTTCGAATTCACTCATCGATTACTGTTACAGTACAGAAATCAGCAAAGACAGCTCAGCTCAGTCACTAGAAACATGGGCTTCTGACCAGTGATGGCCGTAGGATGCTGATGATGCAAATGCAAGTAGATTACAAAGAGTTGCCCTTTGGGGAATGTATATACTACCATATCCAATATTTTCAAGAGCGAAAACAAGGATATTAGCAGTGCCAGCTTGTAGAGGCCCTGCCTTCTCAAAGTTCGCTGGGCACGGTTTTCACGTGATCACCCGGGGTAAACCCCGGTCCAGTGGTCATCCCATATCGGCTGGTTCGACGTGCCAGTGAGCCTCAGAATTTCTTCTTCCAGAACCCAATGTGTCATTGCACACATCGCGACCATCCTTATCAAATGGCTGACGCCAGGTTGGATACTTTAAAAATGTGCTTTTGCAAAGTGTTTTTTGTGAGCAATTGTTTTCTTGGGATGTCAGGAATATCATTTTCCCAGCTCGATGGTAAAGAGCCTTCCGTTTCGACAATATTGTTCACGTATCTGAATACCCGCCTGGAACCACTTCACTGTGCCGAGCAGATTGACGCTGATACGATCACTATATAGCCAAGAAGATGGGTGCTTATAAAGATTTGTGACCATGTTAGAAAACATTCAGTTACATTATTGTAGCTTACAGATAGCAAAGATTATTTAAATCCTCGCCAAAATAATACCTGGTAGCCTGTGGAAGATATTATGTTCACCTGACCATAGACGTCAGCATATCATGTATACCAGCAATGCAGCTTGGGACCACGTCCAGAAAAAGCAGAATAACCACAGGCGTCACCACGGTTGCCCGATTAGAGATCGGCCTACAGCATTCGGCCAGAATATATATTGAAGGTCAAAACCGGAGAGGCGAAAGCAGGTATATGAGGATTCGAATGACAGCAAAATATAGCTGGTTGTCTCAGCACCAGCGCCAACGTGGCTGGCATAAACTCACGATTCACCATGCTCAGCTACTCCCGTACTTCGTGTCAGCGCGCTCACGGAAAGCCGCTGATGATCGATGTCGTACAGCGGAAAGTTAGTATCGTCGGCATAACTAGTTGCCATCACACAGACCAGCGGGAAACGCTACTATCGTTAGGTATGTTTTTAGAACTTCCGGCACTCACCCGCAGTGGCCGACGACACAACTGGCGCCTCAATAAAGAAGAGGTTCAACAATCATGTAATAATCGCAGAGACGTTAGCAACATCTAAGATGTGTAGGTTCACGAACATAGCTACCAAGGAAGCAGTCCGTGCTGGCACATACCCAGCACCACTTGTGAACTTGCGTTTCCTTCATCTCCGGTTAGCGCCGGGTTTGAGAGGTCTGGCAGCACACTGAGATCACGGCTGAAAGCTGCAACCCCGTCTTGCACCCCCTAACAAAGAAACTTTACCAGCCGTGGCCACACACAGATTAGGAGAATAACATTTGGACTAGTCTCCAGTCCCAATGGCACAAATAATGTAGTGTCCGCTGCTCCAATACACATCAGCAACGCACAAAGGTGTTACGAGAAAGAGCGTTGAGGCGTTGCGTGGTTCTGAGACCGCATGGCAGATCTGGCGTAATAATCGTCATTGAACATCGTCTTTCAGAGAATAGATTATCACCACCGTGAAAACCGGCGTTGCTCGCGTGCCCGCCCAGGTGGCCATGTCAGCACCACGGTTTGTTACCCATATCACTAAATATTTAGTTGATAACCAAAGCCTCTAAAGCCCCAAAGCATGGCTCTCTTTTAAATTATCTGATAGAGTATGAGAGAGACGGGGATCGCGATCTCGCACTGCGCACACGACGCACGCTTGCATGGAGAAAGATCCTTATGATCACGGTCGAAAACTAATACACAACATAAAACAATACGATATTGATACCAGAGGGTACAGTTAAAAATAGTCGACCGAGTCAGCACTATGACCAATCATGTAGAATCTAAAAATAAATAAATAAATAAATAAATAAATAGCCAATAGTCACAAATAGAGCAGGGCAAATTAACAACGATATACATAGAGACAGCTAGTTATGAAACGAATGGGTGGGATAGATAGATTAGCGGAATCACAGTAATACTTTCTCGATTTATCGATGCAGCTGGAGCTGCGGCAGTTATAAGAGCGGTAAGGAAATACATTTAAAATTTTTACTAGTGTAGAATTTGAAGCAAAGAGAAACTGTCGACAATAGGTTGTTTTCAACACCACGGAAAGCTTGTCTTCAATGTAGTGCCATAACAGGCTAGGTCTCCACCAGAGGATCACTGCCCTCGTAGGCCTGCTGGAAGCCAATCGCTGAACCACTCATACAGTATCGTACACCAGCCGTGCCAGTTGTGCCGCAGCATCGCGAGCGCCGAAGCATTTCAGCCCGCTCATTGTCATTGCAGCCTTCAGCGTACCGTTATATCGTCAGCTTACCAGTCTCAGCCTAGTGAACCGCGAAATACTACCTTCCTATCCTCAGGTCAGGCACCTCACAGCGTCAACGAAGCGCCTGACACTTAACTCGCACAGCCAGCGCCTGGCCGTTCCGAACCGCATCAGACAGCTGGCGTCTCTTCTGGTTACCTCGCCAGAACATTGCCCAGTCATAGCACGTTCGGTACAGTACCATCCTGAGCGATTTGCTACCTTTCACCAGGTGACAGTATGAAGGGGATGCTGACCAGACAATGGTGAACTTAGAGGCCTTTTGAGAAGATGTATAGAAGGAGGCATACAGCATCCTGCAAGAAGATCGCAGTTCTTGAGGGGAACCTCACAAGAAGGAAAACCAAGCGGAGTGGTGGAGATGGCAGGAGCTGCAACATGGTCATCAGGTTCAACATTGAGACTTGGCCATGTGGCTGATGGGGAGAAGATATGCAAGTTGAATAAGAGGGAAATGTCCAGGAAGAACCTTCAGGTTTGTGACCTTGTGGAATTGGGATTATGGTGGGTGCCCATGACCAAGGGATATAGGAGGTGTGTCCTAGCCTGAGTTCACTACAAAACAGAGACTGAAGTAAAGCTGTTGTTCTTGAAGGCTAATGACAGAGCAGCTAGAATGAGCAGAGAAAGGAAATGAGGCAAGGAACGAGAGAAAGCAAATACAAAGCAGCACATCACAGATATTTACAGCTTCTTGAGAAAACACAGCTGGTTGCTTGTTCACATTGGATGTGTCTGGGTAAGCACTATGAAACACCTTGGTTCAGCTTGATTAACTCCCTTAGCCTAGGTTGTGTCACCTCACTCCTTTAAGTAATCATCTGAAAGTTGGAACCCATAGCCCATGTTATGGCACTACATTTGAGGCTTGAAGTGGGAAAAAGCCAAATTTTCCGTGAGTCTGATAGGGTCAGAACTTTGATGAAGCTGTTGTCATTGGTTTTTCTCTTTTAATTTTTAAATTCTACACTAGTAAAAATTTTAAATGTTATAGTAGTTTCAGGTGTACAACACGGCGATTCGACAAGTTTATTATCTATGCTCCGTTCAAGTGTAGCTGCCATCGGTCAGCATAGAATGCTATTACAATACCATTGACTGTATTTCTTTACACTGTGCCTCTTATCCCTGTGACTTATTCGCTTCATAACTAGAAGCTTGTCTCTCTCACTCCCCTGCACCCATGTTGCCCATCCCCTCCGCCTCCCGTTCTGACAGGCATCATTTTTTCTCTGTATTTATAGATCTGATTCTGCCTTTTCCTTGCTTGTCTATTCATTTGCTTATTTATTTATTTATTTATTTATTTATTTATTTATTTATTTATTTTTTAGATTCTACATATGAGTGAAATCATAAGGTATTTGTCTTTCTCAGTCTGACTTAGTTGCACTTAGCATAATAGCCCTCTAGGTCCATCATGTCGTTGCAAAATGGCATGAGCTCATCTTTACTTTTGGCTGTGTAATTTTCATTTTCATTGAACAGTCATAAAGAAGGATCTGCTGGATGCGCTCTGGGTGTCTCAGTCATTAAGCATCTGCCTTCAGTGCAGGTCTGATCCCAGGGTCCTGGAGTTCGAGCCCTGCATCGGGCTCCCTGCTCAGTGGGGAGCCTGCTTCTCTCTACCCTTCCCCTGCTCATGACCTCTTCTCTCTCATGCTTCTCTATCAGATAAACAAATGAAATCCAAAAAAAAAAAAGAAGGATATGCTGGAGCTTGGATCTCAGCCTAGGGATTTTATGAGAACTGAGGTTATTAGCAGACAAGGTGACAGTGGTGACAGCTAGATATCTCGTTTGAGCAAGTGGCCAAGGACCTGGCAGGCCAAGGACTCTCTCTCGTGTGTAAACTGAAAAGGGCATAAATACAAGATGCTACACTACCCCTCGGTACTATAATTTGGAGCCTCCATTTTTGAGAACAACGTATTCTCATTTCTTTTCTGGTTGAAGAAACAGTCCTTCTACATTGGTGGCCAATTATTCTCCTGAAAAGGATGATTATTCTCCTAATGACAGTTAGTACGCCAAGATACAGTTCCTGCTATTGTATCTGGTCTCAGAACCATAACTTATATTAATCATCTCCTCTCCAACCATTATGTTTATACTTTCCTCATAATAAACCTCAACACCTTGGTGATTTAGGTTGCTTGCTTGGTGGTGTGACCCAGACCTTCATCCCAGAGGGGTTTGAGCAGTTAGTTGCTTTTCCCTTTTTGGGTCCCGGGTTGCTGCAATTTGATATTTACAGTTATCATTGGGATAGATTCATTAAGAAATGTTGAGTTTCAAACAGAATTCTCCCTATCTGTGTGCATAGTACAGCCCTAACTCCTGATAGAAATTAGGGTAATTCCTCAGTAAGTATAAAAGTTTCTTTCTTTGCCTGTTGTTCCACTGGCATTAAGATCCCAAAGTTATAAGATGGGAGTTGGTTCTAGTTCATTGAAACATTTACCGTGTCATCAAGGAGAAGTTGCTCCCAACCTTGGAACATTATCTCAAACCCAGCATAGCTTAGGTTTGCAGGAGGGGAAACATAAGTTCCACAAGGGTCACTGAGTATAGTCAGAGGAGCCACTCTTACTACTGCCCTTCAGTTCCTGGACCTAAATTTTTAAGCTATTCAAGAAAATAATATATTGGCTATGATTTCAGTGATTATACTACATCTTAAGGTATTGTGACTGAGCTGGTGCCTTAGCTTATCCTTCAACAGGTCTGTCTACCGTTTGTCTTAGGCTTGTTGATTCTGGGTGTTGAGATACATGACAACTCCCGGGATTCTCATGTCCATGAGCCCATTGTTGAACCTCCTTTGCTGTAAAGTGGTCCCTTTGATATTGGGTATTATCATGCATAGTTCAATGTCAGTTGATCAGAATTTTTCAGCCTTTGCATGGTGGGGATGCTGGAAGTTCTGCAGATAGAGAAGGCAAACACATACCTGCTTTATATATCTATTCAGATAGAGATGAATTGCCGTTTTCCCCGCACCGGAAGGGGTCTGAGTAACTTGATCTTCAACTAGTTGTCTGGCTGATCTACCTGAGTAATGGTGCCATCTCGGGGACAAATACTCTCAATTTCTGCTGCTGAAATTTTGGCATATTCTGCAGTTGTTGGGTTCATGTGTAGCTGGTATATCCTTTTTCCATGAGCATATTATACAAGTACTGGGGTAGTTGAGAAGGACATGGGCTGAGATCCACTGAATGAGTCTCTTGTGCACATGGTTGTTAAGAGATTTCTCTGTGATGTATATTATTTGCTGGGTATTAACTTGAGACAAATATCTGTATGTTTTGTGTCCATTTCCATAGATCCATCCATATACCTCTTCCTTATACTCAATCTTCCGGTTTTGGCCACTTGAATGAAGTTGTAAATGGCAGCAGCCATCTATTTCTGGCTAGTGCTAACATACTATGCTGACCGATCTGTAAATCAGGCAACAAAATTGGTGACATGGGCATCTTGGCCACTATTCATGTAGTTGATTCATACTTTCTGACAAGCTTGAAGCTGGTCCCAAATGCATTGCTTGGGTGTACATGGTGGACTTGTTAATGCCATGATCTTATTTATGGACATTTCTTGCAAGTCTCTTGGTAACTCTATGGTCAGATGCCCAGTGTTGACTGGACATAGTAACATAGCAGATGTTTGGAAACAGAGAGTTCTCTCCCACAGAGGGCTTGTTATTCTCTAGAGTTCTAGGTGTTCATTTTATGACTGTCCTACTGGGGACAAATAAATGCTGCTCTCTCTCTTGGTGGTAAGAGCCTACGGTGCAAAAAATTGTTCTTTAGAAAATACTAGTGTCTTCCAAGACATACCCTGCCTCTGTTAAAACTTCACCAATATGGCAGGCTGTGAAACTTTATGTGGTTTATTTACCACTTTTTGGCGAGACAAGTGAACCTCTAAAAATTTCAACAGATGGTAGGTCCACAAATCTTATAAAGCTTACTTCCCATCTCTTAGTATATAAGTGTCTTATCCAGGCATCTCAGGTATCTGTCATTTCCAGCTCAACAGGTCCAATAATGAAGTGGACCAGAATGATTTTCTGAAGAATTTCAAGATATTCAAGGTCCCTGTGGACAATATTATGTCAAAGAGCCAGAGAGTGTAACATACCACTGTAAAGAGGGTGTGTGTAACAGCTATTCCTGACATCCAAAAGTGTTGCTTTCAACTCTCCTACTGATGTAGTCACAAAGAAAGTATTCAGCCAAATCAATAGCTTTGACTGGCCTGTGATGATGTTGATCTGCTTTTATAAAGAAAGTACATTTTTAAAAAAGTTATCCATCATAGCAACTGCAATCAGGCTTCTATTTTGTTAAGTTTATAATAGTCCCCTGTCACAGGCGAACCACCCCCGATTTTGCAAAGGCCAAGCTGAAGAACTGAGAAAATGAAGTGGATCTGTCTAGTCCATCTTTTTAAATCTTTGATGGTGACAATAGTTTCCCTAGTGCCTTTAACAATGTAATATTTCTTTTTATTTAGATTTCTGGAAGGGGAAGTTCTGGGGGCTTTCACTTGGCTTTTTCTAAATGGTCCCTTGTCCACAGATCAGAGAAGCAATGGGAGAGATCTTGCAGAATCTAGGAATGTGCACCCCAATTATACATTCAGAGACCAGAGAAAGAGGAACAGTGTGGGTGTGTGGACCCATTGACCGCTATGAGATGAAAGTATTACTTTCTGGACCAGGGTTTGCATTAGATTGAATCACATGAAATATTCTTAGCTTGAGACTTTGAAGGACTTTTAAGTCCTACAAATTTGTACCTAAATATCCATGACCTCAAACCATCAAACCAATGCCCAGAGAAAGTATGTGAGTTAAATATAGTACTTGAAGAGTATATACATTTCTATGCACTTGTCTACAAAGGATATCCTCTTTGAAAGCCATTAGAGTTTCATGCTTGCATTTTGCATCATCAGCCATCTCCATTTTGACATCAAGCACTGGTCTATATCAGAAGGGATTACATGATCTACAGGATGACCTGAGCTGGGCTGAGGATCTTTCTGTGATTTCTATCTACAAGTACTGCTAGCCAGTGTAAACCATTGAGTAAAGAGATTCAAGCTGGTTCTTCTGTCACATCTACTACACCTGACCTTGTTGCAAATTCTAGGGCCAGTCCTAGGTTCATTCTAAGTTAGATGGTTACAAACCTACCACATTTCACTTCCAGCTCCTATTTCTTACATATAGTCCCCAACTTCTTATAACCACCTTTCATAGAGCTCACCATTTTTCACACATTTATATTCCATCTGAGTAATCAGAGACAATAAACTGGAGTATTTATGGCAGAATATCTGTTTCTTGCCACCTTTAAGACCCACTGGCAAAAGGACTGAAACTGATATGAATAGTGATGTTGATTCCCATGAGCATTCTTCTAAGGTATGATTGTGCCATATGGCAACTTTCTGTGTCAGAATGAATTTCAATCCAATCCTACCAGAAATATAACTTTTTTTTAAATAAATAATTCAACTTATTTCGATTTTGACAGAGGAGCAGAAATGCAATTTTCATCACTTTGGGCTTTTTTTCCCTTTTTCCAAGATTACATCTATGTTTGAAGGAGGGGTTTCAATACATTGGGTAGGAACCAGTCTCAGTAATTTTCTGGTCCTTGGATATTTGTGGGAATGAAACATGAGAGACTATGGACTCTGAGAAACAAACTGTGGGCTTCAGAGGGGAGGGAGGTGGGGGAATGGGATAGGCTGGTGATGGGTAGTAAGGAGGGCACGTATTGCATGGTGCACTGGGTGTTATACGCAACTAATGAATCATTGAACTTTACATCAAAAACCAGGGATGTACTGTGTGGTGACTAATATAATATAATAAAAAAAATATTATTATAAAAAAATTTTTTTAACAAGCTGTGGCCAATTTTATTGAAGAAAAATTTTGCGTGATTTACTTTTCCCCAGTGTGTTCTGGCATGCTTCTAATGATATCAGAATCACCTGGATCAATGATAACCAGTGTGCTTACTCTGTATTATTTCCCACATGCTGTGCCCAATTCAATATTATTGCCACTGTAGTGATGGACACCAGTTTTGGCCAACATGGCATAGTATTCTATTTCAGATTTCCTCAAGGCTGGGCAGTTGTTGGCGAGGATGACCAGTTTTGCTTTGCCGTGTCTGATCATTTTCAGAGTCTGCTTGTAGCCCAGCATGTACTTCCCACTTTTCATAATGAGCTGGAGCCTAGTGTTGATCGACTCCAGCGACTTTTTCATTTTCTTTGAGGCCACCATCTTCCTGCCTTAGATGCGGGATGGCCCCAACCAAGAGCAGCCGCCACGATGGACCGGAGAGAGAAAGTCTGCTTAAAATTTTTTAAACAAATATTACGCAGGTAATTTTGAAGCATAGTAAGTTAAGAATAACTGGTATAGTCTAAGAAAATAAGAAGTCCTGGGAAGGTCAGATCATGAGACATACCAACATTTAAGTAAGGGAGAGAGAAAGAGACTCCGATAAAGAGAAGGAAAAGCAGCAGATAAAGAAATAAGAGTAAAACCATGAGATTGTGGCATAACGGAGCTCAGGGAAGAGAAAACTTCTAGAAAGTCATATTTAACACCATCTAAGGTTGTGAGAAGTCAAACAAGGTTAGACCGAGGCATGCTTAATCACAATGACAAAGTCGAAGACATTTCTGAACTTTTCCAGAGCTATTATTGTGGAAGTATAGGTGTTTAAGTTGTAGATTTGAAGTAAATGGGAATTGAGTAACTTTAGCAAGTGTAGACTTCTTGTTGAAGAAGCCAGTACAGAGTGACAGGTTGAAATTATAGGAAATAAAGCAAGTAATTAATGAATAGAAATCCCAGAAGAGAAAGGAGGTGGTGTGACTAAGAAGACAAGTAGATCTATCTATGTGAAAGAAAGAAAGAAGATACAGCCATGCAGAACCAGGTGTTGCAGGTGCCTGAGTTTAGAGTTAAATAGGTGGCAGGTGGAAGAGTATAGAAGGGGTTAATATTTATTTGTTTTAATTGTATTAATGGCTTAATATTACACAGTTGTTGGGTGAGAACGTAGGAGGTAGAAATTGGGCTGGGGGGGCTTGAGAGAATTCACAAACATTTGGAATGTTGGTTGCTAGAATGCTAGAAGGGAATGGAAACTGACCTGAAACAAGTCAAAAGAGAGGACCAATTAGGCCCAGCTGAGTTTGGAGGCCCTGAATCAGAATCAGGCTTTTTCTCCAGCAGTGTCCAGAAACTCAGACACAGGAAAAGAGAAATATGGGTATGAGACTAACACTGGGGTTTGATTTTGCAAGGGAGGTGTCCTTTAGCCTGTTGGAGCAGAAAAGCAGTTGCAAATGTATCAGTGAGTATGTGCAGGTGAACAATTGCAGGCTCCAGTATCAGGAAGGAAAGGCTGGCAACTGGGGAAAATGGAGGGCGGACAAGGGACTGCAGGGGTCTAATGTGGTGAAAGAGCCGTGTGCTAAGTCGTTAATGAATGTTGACAAGGGCTAAGGCATAACCATGAAGATGGGTGACGAAAGTGGTAGTCAACTGCTGATAAGTCCAGCAGTTGATATGGAGGGATGGAGTGCTTAGACTGATGGATTGTACAGTAGTAGAACTAAGAACAAACCCTGTTAGCTTTAAATTCCCAGTGCATCCCAAATCCAATTTCTGCTACAGGTTCAAATGCAGAAAGTTTCATGAAACTGTCACTCTTATTAAAAACCAAAACAAACTGAGTAAAGTACACAATCATAGTGGTTTTTTCAAAGATTTTATTTGTTTGAGAGAGAGAGAGAGAGCACAAATGGGTGGAGGGGCAGAGGGAAAAGGAGAAAAATCTCAAGCAGACTCAGCGTTGAGTATGGAGCCCGACGTGGGGCTTGATCTCATGACTCTCAGATCATGACCTGAGCCGAAACAGTTAGATGCTTAACCATATAAGCCACCTAGATGCCCCCACCATCATAGTTTTAAAAAACATGTCAGCGGGCTGAAGACAGAAAGTAATCCAATGAACTAAACTCCAGAAAATGAAGAGCCATTTGCAGAAGGAAAACACTTATTGCTGTGCTTGTCTCTGGTGGAATTGCAGTAGAAGGAGGAATTCATTATAGACAGTGTAGGGAGAATAAGGTAAAAATACAAGTTTTTAACAGCTCCTGTGAAATGACAGCATCAGAGAGGCAGGGAAGGCCAGAGATTTAATCCATATCTAGGGAATGTGTATGTATTGGATATTTTTCCTTTTTCTTTCCAGATTCATTTTCCGTTCGTCTCCACCCTGCTGTACACCCAGGAAGGATGGCTTCTATTGTCTACAACAAAGGACTTCCTTACCTTTTGTTTCCTTGTTGGGTTTGGCCAAAGGGAGACTTAGGTAGGATATTGGAACATGGGGAGGAATTGAAGTCAGAGTAATTTGTTCCTCTGGCTCCCTCCTTGTGGAGTCACTATTGTTGACTTCCATTTGCCTACTGAAGGCCGCTACTCCTGTTAAGTTACCTGAATATATAGCTACCCATTCTGGGTTCCAGTTACCACCCTCTTACATCTTCAGGCCTAGGTATGGTAACCTCTTCCCTTTTGTCAGTAATGGAACACTGCTCTAAACCAGGTACATTTCTCTAAATCTTGCCCACACTTTTATTCATGGTCACTTTATGAAACTATTCTCAAATAATCCACTGTGAGTGTGACATCTGTTTTTCTCAAGGATCCTGACTGATATGATAAGGCATCTAAGGTCAAGAGTAGTCTTGAGCAGTGTATCCACTATGACAAAGTAGAACATAGCCCTAGATGGAATGAAAATAGAGTTCAGGGAAAGTGTTGCCTAGGGGCCCTTGGGGACCATAGTTGAATAAATTAAGTGTTTGGGTTCTTTCCCCTTCATGTTTGTAGATCATTCATTTCCATAACTTGAACAAACTGTGCTAGATGCAGGCCACCCAGTCTCTGTACATCACTTGAATATTTTGAAATTTAGTTACTATAGCAGTGGCTCTTTCTCTCCCCTCCTGCTTTATTGATATATAATTGACATAAAACATTGTGTAAAGTTAAGGTGTACAATGTGATGCTTTGATACACATATATATTGCAAAATGATTACCACAATAAAGGTTAGTTAACACATTCATCACCTCACAGTTACCTTTTCTTTTTTTGTGGTGAGAAGTTTTAAGATCTACTCTCTTAGCAACTTTCCAACTATACAATACAGTGTTGTTAACTATAGTCACCATGTCATATATTACATTTCCAAAGTTTATTTGGTTTATAACTGGAAATTTATGCCCTTTGACCACCTTCACTCACCCCCCCCCTCCTGGCAACCACCAATCTACTGTTTCTGTAAATTTGGTTTTTTAAGATTCCACATATAAGTGAGATCATATAGTTTGTCTCTCCATGACTGACTTATTTAACTTAGCATTAGGCTTTCAAGTTTCACCTGTGTTGTCACAAATGGCAGAATTTCCTTCTTTATTATGGCTGAATAATCCATTGTATATACATACATTTTCTTTATCTGTTCATTTGTTGATGGACACTCAGGTGGTTTCCATGTCTTAGGTGTTACAAATAATGTGGCAATGAACATGGAAGTGCAGATATCTCTTCAAGATAGTATTTTCATTTCCTTTAAATAAATACCCAGAAGTGGAATTGCTGGATCACATGGTAACTCTGTTTTTTTTTTAAAGATTTTGTTTATTTGTTTGACAGAGAGAGACACAGCCAGTGAGAGAGGGAACACAAGCAGGGGGAGTGGGAGAGGAAGAAGCAGGCTCCCAGCAGAGCAGGGAGCCCGATGTGGGGCTCGATCCCAGGACCCTGGGATCACACCCTGGGCTGAAGGCAGACACTTAACGACTGAGTTTTTATTTTCTTGAGGAACCCCCATACTGTTTTCCATAGTGGTTATACTATTTACATTCCTACCAACAGTGCACAAGTGTTCTCTTTCATCCACATTTTTGCCAGCACTTACCTCTAGTCTTTTTGATAATAGCCACCCCAACACATGTGAGGTGAAACCTCACTGTGGATTTGATAGGATCAGTGATGTTGAGCACATTTTCATGTACCCGTTGACCATTTGTGTATCTTCTTTGGAAAAATATCTATTCAGATCCTTCGTCCAACTTTATTTTTTTTATTTTTTTTAAACATTTTTATTTTTGTTTATTTTTTTTATATTTCTTTTCTTTTTAAATTTTTTTTATTATGTTACATTAGTTACCATACAGTACATCCTCAGTTTTTGATGTAGTGTTCCATGATTCATTGTTTGTGTATAACACCCAGTGCTCCATGCAATATGTGCCCTCCTTAATACCCATCACCGTCCTATCCCAGATCCCCATCCCCCCTCCCATCTGAAGCCCTCAGTTTGTTCCCAGAGTCCATAGTCTCTCGTGATTCATTCCCCCTTCTGTTTACCCGCTCTTCATTCTTCCCTTCCTTCTCCTACCGATCTCCCTGCTATTTCTTATGTTCCACAAATGAGTGAAACCATATGATAATTCTCTTTCTCTGCTTCACGTATTTCACTTAGCATAATCTCCTTTTAAAAATTTAAATTCAATTAATTAACATAAAATGTATTACTGGTTTCAAAGGTACAGGTCTATAATTCATCAGTCTTATATAATACCCAGTGCTCATTACATCACATGCCTTCCTTTATGCCCATCACCCAGTTACCTCATCCCTCCACCCTCTTCCCCTCCAGCAACCCTCAGTTTGCTTCCTATGATTAAGAGTCTCTTATGGTTTGTCTCCCTCTCTGGTTTCATCTTGTTTTATTTTTTCCTCTCTTTCCCTATGATCCTCTGCCTTGTTTCTTAAATTCCACATGTCAGTGAGACCATATGATAATTGTCTTTCTCTGATTGACTTATTTCACATAGTATAATACCCTCTAGTTCCATCCACATTATTGCAAATGGCAAGATTTCATTTTTTGATGGCTGTGTAATGTTATATATATACCACATTTTCTTTATCCATTCATCTGTCGATGGATATCTGGGCTCTATCCATAGTTTGGCTATTGTAGACATTGCTGCTGTAAACATTGGGGTGCAGGTGCCCCTTTGGATCATTACATTTGTATCTTTGGAGTAAATACCCAGTAGTGTGATTACTGGGTTGTACGGTAGCTCTATTTTCAACTTTTTGAGGAACCTCCTTACTGTTTTCCAGAGTGGAAACTTGCATTCCCAGTAACAGTGTAGGAGGGTTCCCCTTTCTCTGCATCCTCATCAACATCTGTCATTTCCTGACTTGTTAATTGTAGCCATTCGGACTGGTGTGAGGTGGTATCTCATTGTGGTTTTGATTTGTATTTCCCTGATGCTGAGTGATTTTGAGCATTTTTTCATGTGTCTGTTGGCCATTTGGATATCTTCTCTGGAGAAATGTCTGTACATGTCTTCTGCTCATTTTCTGATTAGATTATTTGTTCTTTGGGTATTGAGTTTGATAAGTTCTTTATAGATTTTGGATACCAGCCCTTAATCTGATATGTCATTTGCAAATATCTTTTCCCATTCTGTCAGTCGTCTTTTGGTTTTGTCGACTGTTTCCTTTGCTGTGTGAAAGCTTTTTATCCTGATGAAGTCCCAATAGTTCATTTTTACCTTTGTTTCCCTTGCCTTTGGAGACATGTCTAACAAGAAGTCTCTGCTGCCAAGATCACAGAGGTTGCTGCCTGTGTTCTCCTCTAGGATTTTGGTGGATTCTTGTTTCACATTTAGGTCTTTCATCCATTTTGAGTCTATTTTTGTGTATGGTATGATGAAATGGTCCAGTTTCATTCTTCCTCATGTGGCTGTCCAATTTTCCCAACACCATTTGTTGAAGAGTCTGTCTTTTTTTCATTGGATATTCTTTCCTGCTTTGTCAAAGATTAGTTGACCATAGAGCTGAGGGTCCATTTCTGGGTTCTCTATTTGGTTCAATAGGTCTATGTGTCTGTTTTTGTGCCCAAACCATACTGTCTTGATTACATCTTTGTAATAGAGCTTAAAGTCTGGAATTGTGATGCCACCAGTTTTGGTTTTCTTTTTCAACATTCCTTTGGTTATTTGGGGTCTTTTCTGGTTCTGTACAAATTTTAGGATTATTTGTTCCAGCTCTGTGAAAAAAGTGGATGGTATTTAGATAGGGATTGCATTGAATGTGTAGATTGCTTTGGGTAGCATAGACATTTTAACAATATTTGTTCTTCCAATCCATGCATATGGAATGTTTTTCCATTTCTTTGTGTCTTCCTCAATTTCTTTCATGAGAAAGAAATAGTTCTATAGTTTTCTGAGTACAGATCCTTTGCCTCTTTGGTTAAGTTTATTCCTAGGTATTTTATGGTTTTGGGTGCAGTTGTAAATAGGATTGACTCCTTAATTTTTCTTTCTTCTGTCTCATTGGTTGTGTATAGAAATGCAACTGATTTCTGTACATTGATTTTATATCCTGCCTCTTTGCTGAATTCCTGTATGTTCTAGAAATTTTTGGAGTGGAGTCTTTTGGGTTTTCCACATAGAGTATCATGTCATCTGCGAAGAGTGTGAGTTTGACTTCTTTGCTGATTCAGATGCCTTTTATTTCTGTTTGTGTCTTATTGCTGAGGCTAGGACTACTAGTACAATTTTGAACAGCAGTGGTGATAGTGGACATACCTGCCATGTTCCTGGGCCTTAGAGGAAAAGCTCTCAGTTTTCCCCATTGAAAATGATATTCTCTGTGGGCTTTTCATATATGGCTTTTATGATATTGAGGTATGTTCTCTCTATTCCTATACTGTGAAGAATTTTTTTTAAAGATTTTATTTATTTATTCGACAGAGATAGAGACAGCCAGCGAGAGAGGGAACACAAGCAGGGGGAGTGGGAGAGGAAGAAGCAGGCTCCTAGCGGAGGAGCCTGATGTGGGGCTCGATCCCATAACGCCATGATCACGCCCTGAGCCGAAGGCAGACGCTTAACCGCTGTGCCACCCAGGCGCCCCTACTGTGAAGAATTTTAATCAAGAAAGAATGCTGTTGTTTGTCAAATGCTTTTACTGCATCTATTGAGAGGATCATATGGTTCTTGTCCTTTCTTTTATTAATGTAGTGTATCACATTGATTGATTTGCAGATGTTGAACCACACTTGCAGCCCAGGAATAAGTCCCACTTGGTCGTGGTGAATAATCATTTTAATGCACTGTTGGATCGTGTTGGCTAGTGTCTTGGTGAGAATTTTTGCATCCATGTTCATCAGGGATATTGGTCTGTAATTTTTCTTTTTGTTGGGGTCTTTGGTTTTGGGATCAAGGTAATGCTGTCCTCATAGAATGAGTTTGGAAGTTTTCCTTCCATTTCTATTTTTTGAAACAGCTTCAGAAGAATTGGTATTCTTCTTTAAATGTTTGGTAGAATTCCCCTGGGAAGCCATCCAGCCCTGGGCTCTTGTTTGTTGGGAGCTTTTTGATTACTGCTTCCTTGCTGGTTATGGGTCTGTTCAGGTTTTCTATTTCTTCCTGTTTCAGTTTTGGTAGTTTATAAGTCTATAGGGATGCATCCATTTTTTCAGATTGCCTAATTTGTTGGCATGTAGTTGCTCATAATATTCTCTTATAATTGTTTATATTTCTTCAGTGTTGGTTGTGATTTCTCCTCTTTCATTCATGATTTTATTTATTGGGTCCTTTCTCTTTTCTTTTTGATAAGTCTGGCTAAAGATTTATCAATCTTATTAAGTCTTTCAAAGAACCAGCTCCAAGTTTCATTGATCTGTTCTACTGTTCTTTTGCTTTCTATTTCATTGATTTTTGCTCTAATCTTTATTATTTCTCTTCTCTTGCTGGATTTAGGCTTTATTTGCTGTTCTTTCTCTAGCTCCTTTAGGTGTAAGGTTAGGTTGTGTATTTGAGACCTTTCTTGTTTCTTGGGAAAGGCTTGTAGTGCTATATACTTGCCTCTTAGGACTGCCTTTGCTGTATCCCAAAGAGTTTGAACTGTTGTGTTTTCATTTTCATTTCTTTCCATGAATTTTAAAAATTCTTCTTTAATTTCCTGTTTGACCCATTCATTCTTTAGTAGGATGCTCTTTAGCCTCCATGTATTTGAGTTCTTTCCAACTTTCCCTTTGTGATTGAGTTCCAGTTTCAAACCACTGTGGTCTGAAAATATCCAGGGAATGATTCCAATCTTTTGGTACTGGTTGAGGCCTGATTTGTGATCCAGTTTGTGATCTACTCTGGGGAATGTTCCATGTGCACTGGAGAAGAATGTGTATTCTGTTGCTTTAGGATGGAATGTTCTGAATATATCTGTGAAGTCCATCTCATCCAGTGTGTCATTCAAAGCCCTTCTTTCCTTGTTGATCTGCTTGGGTGATCTGTCCTTTGCAGTGAGGGAGGGGTGTTAAAGTCCTTTACTATTATTGTATTATTATTCATGTGTTTATTTGATTTTGTTATTAATTGGCTTATATAATTGGTTGCTCCCAAGTTAGGGGCATAAATATATACAATTGTTAGATCTTCAAGTGGGACAGACCCTTGAATTATGATATAGTGTCCTTCCTCATCTTTTATTACAGTGTTTGGTTTAAAATCTAATTTGTCTGATAAAAGGATTGCCACCCCAGCTTTCTTTTGATGTCCATTAGCATGATAAATGGTTGTCCACCCCCTTCCTTTAAATCTGGTGGTGTCTTTGGGTCTGAAATGAGTCTCTTGCAGGCAGCATATTGATGGGTCTTTCTTTTTTGTCCAATCTGATACTCTGTGTCTTTTGATTGGGGCATTTAGCCCATTTACATTCAGAGCAACTATTGAAAGATAGGAATTCAGTGCCATTGTATTACCTGTAAAGTGACTGCTATTGTATATTGTCTCTGTTCCCCTCTGGTCTATATTACTTTGGGGCTATATTACTTTTGCTTAGAGGATCCCTTTTAATATTTCTTGTAGGGCTGGTTTGGTGATCACAAATTCTTTTAGTTTCTGTTTGTCCTGGAAGATTTTTTATCACTCCTTCTATTTTGAATGACATCCTAGCTGGATAAAGTATTCTTGGCTGCATATTTTACTCTCTTAGCACCCTGAATATATCATGCCAGTCCTTTCTGGCCTGCCAGGTCTCTGTGGATAGGTTTGCTGCCAATCTAATGTTTCTACCCTTGTAGGTTACAGACCTCTTGTCCCATGCTGCTTTCAGGATTTTCTCTTTGTCTCTGTATTTTGTAACTTTCACTATTATATGTCGGGGTATTACCTATTTTTATGAATTTTAAGGGGGGTTCTCTGTGTCTCCTGGATTTTGATGCCTGTTTCCTTCCCCAGATTCGGGACGTTCTCTGCTATAATTTGCTCCAATATACCTTCTGCCTCTCTCTCTTTCCTCTTTTTCTGGTATCCCAATTATTCTAATATTGCTCTGCTTTATGGTATCACTCATCTCTTGAATTCTCCCCTAATGATCCAGTAGTTGTTTATCTCTTTTTCTCAGCTGGTTTATTCTCCATTATTTTGTCTTTTATATCACTAATTTTCTCTTTTGCCTCATTTGTCCTCGCAGTTAGAGCCTCCATTTTTTACTGCATCTCACTAATAGCCTTTTGATTTCGACTTGGTTAGATTTTAGTTCTTTTGTTTCTCCAGGAAGGGATTCTCTAGTGTCTTCTCTGCTTTTTTCAAGCCCAGCTAGTATCTTTATCATCATTATTCTGAACTCTAGTTCTGACATCTTATTTATGTCCATAGTGGTTAGGTCCCTGGCAATCAGTACTGCCTCTCGTTCTCTTTTTTGAGATGAGTTTTTTCATCTTGTCATTCTGTCCAGAGAAGAATAGATGAACAAGAGAACAAAATACTAAAATGGCAACAATGACCCCAGAGAAATATACACTAAGCAAATCTGAAGAGACCTGAAACCAGGGGGGAAAAGAAAAGAAAAGAAAAGAGAATATAATCAGACAGGTGAGCAGAATAGAGCAATACACTGGATTCTGTGTGTATTTTGGTCTTTTTTTTTTTTTTTTTTTTTTTTTTTTTTTTTAAAAAATAGGGCCCATAA
>NW_024423319.1:5470846-5590981 GCF_017311325.1 Ursus maritimus | reverse complement strand
GTATTTTGGTCTTTTTTTTTTTTTTTTTTTTTTTTTTTTTTTAGAAAACTAGGTCCTAAAATTGTAAAGAAAGAAACACTTATATATGTACAAAAATAAAATTAAATACAATGAAAGGATAGAATGTAACTGTAAAAATGGAAATTAAAAGACAAGAAAAAACAAAAGAGAAAGCAATAGCAACAACAAAAAGGAAGGGATATAAACAGACAGGTGAAGAGAACAGAGCAATACACTTTCTCCTAAGTGTATTTTGGTCAGTTTGTAAGAAGAAACTACATTGCAAAATTGTAAAGGAAGAAAAACATATATACAAAAATAAAATTAAATACATTGAAAGGATAGAATGTAACTGTAAAGATGAAAATAAAAGAAGACTTTAACAAAACAAAACAAAAACAAAAAAAGGAAGAAAAAAACAGAAAAGAGAATATGATCAAGCAGGTAAATAGAACAGAGCCATACACTAGATCTTGGGTGTATTTTGGTCTATTAGAAGAAACTGCATCCCAAAATTATGAAGAAAGAAAAACGTATATATACAAAAATAAGATGAAATACAATGAAGGATAGGATGTAAGTGTAAAAATGAAAATTAAAAAAGATTTAAAAAAGGAGTTGATAAAATAAGAAATTGGTTGGAAAAGAAAAGAGAACAAATTAAAGTTGAAAGACTAAAGACTCATGGGGGAAAAGCCATGAATTCTAAGTGCTGTATTCAGTGCTGGAGTTTTGCCATTCTCATTGATCAGTAAACTTGGTATTGGCTGGATGTTCTTGCTGATCTTCTGGGGGAGGGGCCTGTTGTGTTGAGTCTCAGTTGCCTTTGCCCCAGGCGGAATTGCTTCCCCCTTGCCAGGGGGCCCCCCCACTAAGTAATCTGCTCCAGTTTTTTCTATGTGGCTTTTGTTCCCTGAAGGCTTTCCATACAGCTTTAGAGGATGAGAACAAAAATGGTGGCCTCCCAGTCTCTGGCCCCAGAGCCGAAAGCTTGGGACCCAACGCCTCAGTGCACCCTCAGGGAAAAGCAGTCAATCACTCCTGTCTCCCTGGTCTCTGGCCACACTCTGAGCTCACCCAGCCTGTGACTGAGCATTTCCATCTCAGGCACATGACCCCGTTTCAAGTCTTCAAACCCTGCAGACTCCTGCGCTGCACTCATGCATCCTGCTCCTGTGCTGCTCCTCCCAGGGGCTCTCCCTGGTTCTGCCCCTTGTTGCGCTCTTGCTCAGACAGCAGTCGCCCAACTTTGCCGTGGTTCAAAGTTTATGTCAACCCCGAGCTGAGAGTGCACTCGGGCTCACTCTTTGCAGCCAGCTTCCCCACTCCAATGCCTAGGAGCTCTGCTGCACTCGGACACCCCCAGTCTTCCTGTGACCCCCCAGGATCCTGAGACCACACTGTCCCAGTGAGGGTTCCACCCCCACTTAGCCACCTGAATGACTTCTCTCACCGGAGCAGACTTCTAAAAGTTCCGATTTTGTGCTCCTCTGCTCTATTACTTGCTGGTAGCCAGCTGACAGAGGCTCCCCCGCAACGTGGTCCATCTTCCCATATATCACCTCGGATTCACTTGTCTGCACCTCCTACCTTGCAGAAAGTGGTTGCTTTTGTATTTGTAGAGTTTCAGCTATTCTTTTCTCAGATCTCCTGTTGAGTTCGTGGGTGTTCAGAATGGTTTGATAGCTATCTAGCTGAATTCCTGGGACCAGAAGAAATTAAGGTCTCCTACTCCTCTGCCGTCTTGGACCAGGGACTCCTTTGCCCAATTTAAAAATCTAATTATTTGTTTCTTTGCTATTGAGTTGTATGAGCTGAGTGCTGCTTGCTGTAAGCCCTGCCCCCTTTCTCAGTCTGTCTGATCTCTGGTAGTTGAGCCCCAGAGATTCCCCCAGTGATCCCCATGATGTGAGAATTGAGTGGGCCTCCCCGGAAGTGTCATGCTAACTCAGGGAGCTCGATATCCACCTTGGGCTCTCTTTTCCCACTGGAGAAACCATAGGCCCAGGGGAGCTCTGTCAGTGTACCACTGTGTTGGCTTGTGGGAAGGGTGATGTGGTCAAAGTGAAACTTCTCTTTCTACCTTTCCAATGTGCTCTTTCTCAGTCTCTGTGGTCAGAGAGGTGCCTTAACCTCATCCCTGGGGTTTGGGATTTTCACAATGGAGTCTTTTCTATGGATAGCTGCTAGTCAGTTTTCTTATAAGGGAGACTGAAATCATGAACAACCTATGTCATCATCTTGATGATATCACCTCAACAGTGGCTCTTTCTAAAGCACTGGGTAACTCAGTCCCAAGGATGTTTACATAGAAGAGAGGCAAGCACAATATAACAGCGCAGATTCTTTTGGCACCAAATTGTTTCATTTATGAATGGATGAATGGGCCCATGAGTCAGGGCATTTCATGCTTGGGTGATGGAAAAAAAAAGCCATCAGGGGCACCTAGGTAGCTCAGTTGGTTGAGAATCTGCCTTTGGCTCAGGTCGTGATCCCAGGGACCTGGGATCAAGTCCCACATTGGATTCCCTGCTCTGTGGGGAGCCTGCTTCTCTCTCTGCCTCTCTATGTCTCTCATGAATAAATTAAAAAAAATAAATATTTTTTAAAAAGCCATCAATTCTCAAAACTTGTTCTCCTTTGAGAGTTAGCTAGTTGAATAGCAAGGAAGTTTGTGATAATACTGTCAGTTGGTAGTAGCATGGCAAATTGAGAAACTTCAGGGTGACTTTTGATGGTTGGCTGGGGAAAAACAAGTCCATCTAGGACTTAGCCTGTATCACTTTTACTTGAGTCACTTTCACCTGCATCATTCACCATGGAAAATATATATGCCACAGGGACTTGACCCCAGGCTGCTCAAAATGCATACTTTTTCTGGTTTCCATGGAGATGGTTGCAGTGAGGCCAGCTTGGGTCATGTACAAGGCTGTGTCTGGGGAGTATATTAGAATTGTGTCTGTGACCAATTCCACTCCCTTTCCAGGCTGGAGTGTACATTACTCTTATTTGGTGCTAGAATAGTTGGGGGCATGGAAAAGGCCAAAGGGCATGCTTTGGTTTTTGAAATGGCCAAGCCTTCTCTGAATTGTAGAGGAACACTAGTTAGAATATAGACATAAAGCAGAAATATTGACAGATGAAAAGGTGGGTAAATTTTGTCATAAACTGGAAAAGCTAAGCAGGAGAGGAGCCACAGACTGTGAGGTGCAGTGCGAGCAATAAAACACCCAAAGGGTTAGTGATCAAGGGATTACTCTGTCTGGATTGCCTCAGAGACACCTGCCACCCACTGGGGAAAGGGACATTCAAGGCACTGCATGAGTTCCATCTTCAAGATGAGAACAGGAGCTTTCAAGGGGCATAAGATATACCTGGAGGTGGCAATTAAGAAATTGGGGATGGGAGGAAAGGAGGAAGTGCCACCCAACTCAGAAGGGAGTTTTGAATGATAGAAAATGGGGATGGTGAAAACTCTGTTCTATAACACACTGATACTCCTCCAGGTCTATTAAGGTTCATATATTCTATTTTCCAGTGTGATCTCCAGTAAAACCCTTAAACAGGGAAAATCCTGTTTCTGCAGTATTCTCTTGCCATGCTTGAAGGTAGAAATAGAAGACATGGGAGAGAGAGAGAGAAGAAAAGAGAGAGAGGAGAGAAGACTAAAAACCCCAAGGTCTTAAGCCAAAGAAGGGCATGTACCCAGAAGCAGTTGATCAACAAAAAGACCTCATCAGATTACACTGACAGCTGGTTAATAGAAGAACCATGAGACCAAGCTGCTATAAAGATATAGAAGAGTTAATCAGAAACTAGTTTTTATGAACACAAACCAAAAATCTATCCTTTTCATGAATGGTCTATGGTGCTTTGGTGTGCTGAAAAGTACCTTCTTGTAGATCTGTGTGAAAGTAGACACTAATGTGAAGCCAAATAGCTTCATATTTGCTAATTCATTGAATTCCAACAACAGTTCCAGGAAATGGGTACTGTATTTATATTATCACCTTAGATATGAAGAAAGCATCATCAGATAGGTTAAGAGTCCCAGATAGGTGAAGTGATTTAAGGTAAGTGATATAATTATTAAGTGACAGAGCTGAGTTTCTCTGGACATTTTTTTTTTTGAAGGTCAACCTTTTTCTTTCTCCTTTATTTTTTGTTAGTCATGGTTAGTGGCTGAATTTGTATTTTATTTTAATTTTTTTAAATAAAATTTTTTTATATTATGTTAGGCATTTTTCTCTGGATTCCTGGTTAAATGCTCTGTCCTTTTGACCATAGCCTCCTCATATTGTTCCCTGTAGAAATTCCAAATGTAAAAGGCACATTTAATGAAAAGACGTTCCAACTGGCATAAGTGGCAGAAAAGAAACCATTGCCTTGCTTCTTTTTTCATGTTTAAGACCTTGCCTTACCCGTCAGACTCAATGATGGGTGCTGCTTTTCTGGCTCTGACTTCCAGCTTTCCTCATTGATTAGAGTTTAAACTCTTCTTCACTTCTTTGCTTTAGGCTGCTCTGGGTAAACACCTCATTGGATCCAGATGAGTCTCAGAGCTCTACAACTTAAACACACTGGCTCCTTTGGCCATGAGCTCTGCTGGATTCACTCCAAATCCATATGTGGTGGTAGGGCCTTGGTAGACATGCATCTTAGGTGACAGGTAAGCTTGAGTTGTTCCTGACTATGCTATTGAGGTTTCTTAGAATGATGAGGTATACACGCTCTCCATAGCTACTAATTAATCAGGGATATCTGAGATCTAATGTGGAAGCAGCTCATAAATAAGAAATAAAATAAATAGCTAATTATTAATAATTAGCTCATAAACAAGAAATTAAAATATGATGCTATAGGGATGGGCATGAGTGAAAATTGGGGAAAAGAGTGTCTAAGAGGAATGGGGCAGGTTGTTATATATTTTTTTAAGTTTTTACTTGAATATCAGTTAGTTAACATACAGTGTAATATTAGTTTCGGGTGTACAATATAGTGGTTCAACACTTCCATACATCTCCCAGTGCTCCTCACAACAAGTGACCTCCTTAATGTCCATCACCTGTTTAGCTCATCCCCCACTCACCTCCCCTCTGGTAACCATCAGTGTGTTCTTTATAGTTAAGAGTATGTTTCTAGGTTTGCCTCTCTCTTTTTCCCTTTGCTCATTGGTTTTGTTTCTTAAATTCCGCATATGAGTGAAATCATGTGGTATTTGTTTTTCTCTGACTGACTTATTTCACTTACATAATACTCTCTAGCTGTATCCATTTCATTGTAAATGGCAAGATTTCATTCTTTTTATGGCTGAGTAATATTCCATTGTATATATGCCACCTCATCTTTATCCATTCAACAGTTGATGGACACTTGGGCTGTTTCCATAATTTGGCTATCATAGGTAATGCTGCTATAAATATTGGGGTGCATGTATCCCTTCGAATTAGTGCTTTTGTATTTTTTGGGTAAATACCTAGTAGTGCAATTGCTGGATCATAGGGTAGTTCTATTTTTAACTTTTTGAGGAAACTCCATCCTGTTTTCCACAGTGGCTGCACCAGTTTGCATTCCCACCAACAGTGCAAGAGAGTTCTTTCTCCACGTCCTTGCCAACACCTGTTTCTTGTGTTTTCTAATTTAGCCATTCTGACAGGTGTGAGTTGATATCTCATTGTAGTTTTGATTTGCATTTCCCTGAGGATAGGTGATGTTGAACATCTTTTCTTGTGTCTGTTTACCACCTGTATGTCTTCTTTGGGAAAATGTCTATTCATGTCTTCTGCCCATTTTTAAATTGGGTTATTTGTTTTTTTGGTTGTTGAGTTTTTTAAGTTCTTTATGTATTTTGGATACTAACTCTTTATCAGAAAAGTCATTTGCAAATATCTTCTCCCATTCTGTAGGTTGCCTTTTAGTTTTATTGATTGTTTCCTTTGCTCTGCAGAAGCTTTCTACTTTGATGTAGTCCTAATAGTTTATTTTTGCTTTTGTTTCCCTTGCCTCAGGAGACATATCTAGAAAAAGGTTGCTATGGCCAATGTCAAAGAGGTTACTGCCTATGTTCTCTTCCAGGATTTTTATGGTTTCAGGTCTCACATTTAGGTCTTTAATCCATTTTGAATTTATTTTTATGTATTGTATAAGAAAGTGGTCTAGTTTCATTGTTTTGCATGTTGCTGTCCAGTTTCCCCAACCATTTGTTGAAAAGACTGTCTTTTTTCCATTGGATATTCTTTCTGAGTAGGTTTTATATTAATATATGAATACTGTAGTAGATTCTGTGTGTGCTGTCCATATACCCCGTTTCCCCCCTCAGGACCAAGGTGCTTATTACTCTAGCTGCCAGTAGTCTCGCATGTTGACAGCTCAGCTCTGAATTCCTCCTCACAAATTGCTTTCAAACAAATGGAGTGACTGGTTCTAATATTATGACTTCCTCTCCAGGGTTAACCTGTATCCACTGACTGGTTGAAGTAGGAGTCTATAGGCCCAGCCCCCCTGCCCTTTGTGTGCCAACTTTCCAAGTCCACCCCAACTGTAGAGCACCCAATAAAATTGGCTGAGTCCTCATTGTGACTGTATCACAGTTCAGCTTTTCTCTCTCCTCAGCATGTTTTCCTCACTCCTTTGCAAGGGTTGTTAAGCACACTCCCCAATAAATGTCCTATGTGCAAATCACCTTTTCAGAATCTGCGCTCTGGGGAACCCATCTTGTGGAAGTTAGTTCCAGGTGTGGTCCTGGGAAACAGCACTAAAGTAGGATTTTCAGTTAGATACTTGCTGGCTATCTGACATATAAGAACCCATCACTGATGGTAGGTGGAACACTGACAGCCTCTGTCATGCATTTGTTAAAACTTCTGGCAGTGGTGAACTAGGAATGGATATCAATACAAGGCACTACTAGTAGGTACAATGTCTTCAATATTTAAGAGATATGGAGTAAATAGTAAATGTGAAGACTAACATGGGATGGCTATTATTGGAGTTATTGATGTTTGGAGAAAGATACTCAAAAGCTGAAAATGATTAAGCACTAATTAAAGGCTGCAGTGCCTAGGTGGCGCAGTCGGTTAAACTTCTGACTCTTGGTCTCAGCTTAGGTCATGGTCTTGGGGTTGTGAGATGGAGCCCAGCGTGGGACTCTGTGCTCAGGGTGGAGTCTACTTGAGATTCTCTCTCCCTCTGCCCCCCCCCCTCAAAAAAATAATTTAAAAAACCTCTAAAGGCTGTGCAAGCCAGAGATCCTCCTTAGCAACATATAAAAAACTCTCATTCAGCCTGAGGACAGACAAAAACTGAAGATCAGCCCAGTACTGAATTATAAAAGTAACAGAACAGAGAATGTTGAATTCTCAGCCCTGGCAAGTTTGCTCTGCCATACTCAGGGCCCTGACTCAGAGAGAAACTCAGAGGAGGTTACTGGTGTCAATATACACAAAAACTTTACATCTAAAGACTCCCCTGCACATTCTGAGTATGCAAAAGTGACCCAATCCTCCATGTTAAGGACTGATGTTTGTGGACAATCACAGAAAGGCAAACTGTGCCAACTCCTCCCCCTCCTAGAATCTACACTCACCTCCTCTTTTTACCACCAGACCAATAACTAGCATTAAAGTCACAACATAACCCAGCCAGGGATTTGCTAGTCTTGCTAGGATAAAGAAGGAATTATACCACAAAGCAGTTATAGTACCTAATCAGTATTTATTGATAGTAGCTAAGAGAATATGTATGGGGCTGGATTCTGATGGTGCTGGATAAGGTGTAGGATGGAACATAAAGTTGGAGAAGGGATATTTTTAAAATATGGGAGTACTCCAGTGATACAGTATTTAATATCTTGGTAAAGATACCAAAGACCAGTGCTAAAATGCTGCTAGTAACTTGAATAAAGCAGTGTAAAGTAAAAAGGCCTGAACTGCTGTGGCAGATGGCAAAAAAAAAGGAATCAAGGCTCAAAGAAATGAGCATGCTAGGGTACATTGTACATACACTCTAGAGTATACATGTTATGTAGGCTGGAAAACTTATCACATAATTATGTTCTTTAGGAGAACCCTGAGAACATTCCATCAACCAAAGCAAAAAGAGTTGCACTCCTTAATACCGGTGATGAGTATTAAGGAGGGCACATATTGCATGTGCACTGGGTATTATACGCAAATAATGAATCATGGAATATTGCATCAAAAACTGGAGATGTACTGTATGGTGACTAATATAACAAAATAAAAATTATATATATATATAAAGAGTTGCACTGACAGCCACTTTGAAAAACAGTATGGATGTTCTGAAAAAAATTAAAAATAGAATCACCATATGATCCAGTAATTCCACTACGGGGTATTTACCCAAAGAAAACAAAAACACTAATTTGAAAAGATATATGCATCAAAATCATTAGCCATCAGGGAAATTCAAATCAAAACCACACTAAGATACCACCGTACGCCAGTTAGAATGGCAAAAATTGACAAGGCAAGAAACAAAAATTGCTGGAGAGGATGTGGAGAAAGGGGATCCCTCTTACACTGTTGGTGGGAATGCAAGTTGGTACAGCCACTCTGGAAAACAGTGTGGAGGTCCCTTAAAAAGTTAAAAATTGAGCTACCCTATGATCCAGCCATTGCACTACTGGGTATTTACCCCAAAGATACAGATGTAGTGAAGAGAAGGGCCATATGCACCCCAATGTTCATAGCAGCATTGTCCACAATAGCTAAATCGCGGGAGGAGCCGAGATGCCCTTCAACAGATGACTGGATTAAGAAGATGTGGTCCATATATACAATGGAATATTACTCAGCTATCAAAAAGAATGATTTCTCAACATTTGCTGCAACATGGACGGCACTGGAGGAGATAATGCTAAGTGAAATAAGTCAAGCAGAGAAAGACAATTATACGATTTCTCTCATCTATGGAACATAAGAACTAGGAAGATCAGTAGGAGAAGAAAAGGATAAAGAAAGGGGGGTAATCAGAAGGGGGAATGAAGCATGAGAGACTATGGACTCTGAGAAACAAACTGAGGGCTTCAGAGGGGATGGGAGGTGGCGGAATGGGATAGGCTGGTGATGGGTAGTAAGGAGGGCACGTATTGCATGGTGCACTGGGTGTTACACGCAACTAATGAATCATCGAACTTTACATCAGAAACCAGGGATGTACTGTATGGTGACTAACATGATATAATAAAAAAACATTAAAAAAAGAAAAGATATATGCACCCCTATGTTTGCTGCAACATTATTTACAATAGCCAAACTATGGAAGCAACCCAAGTGTCCATCCATAGATAAATGGACAAAGAAGAGGTCACACGCACACACTGGAATATTGTTCAGCCATAGAATGAATAACATCTTGCCATTTGCAACAACGTGGATGGATCTAGAGGGTATAGGCTAAGCAAAATAAGTCAGTAAGAGAAAGACAAATACTATATGATTTCACTCATACGTGGAATTTAAGAAACAAAACAAATGAGCAAAGGGAAAAGAGACAGAGAAAGAGAGAAACAAATCAAGAAACAGACTCTTAACTATAGAGAGCACACTAATAGTTACCAGACGGGAGGTGGTTGGGGAGGATGAGAGAAATAGATGCTGGGGAGTAAGGAGGGCACTTGTCATGATGAGCACCAGGAGATGTATGGAATTATTGAATCACTATATTGTACACCTGAAACTAATATAACACTATGTGAATTATACCATAATTTAAAAAATTAATTAAAAATAAAGAAAAGAATGTGGGGGCGCCTGGGTGGCTCAGTCAGTTAAGTGTCTGCCTTCCACTCAGGTCATGATCCCAGGGTCTTGGGATTGAGCCCCAGGGAGCCTGCTTCTCCCTTTCCCTCTGCTGCTTCCCCTGCTTGTGCTCTCTCTTTCTCTCCCGTGCTCTCTCTCTCAAATAAATAAATAAAATCTTAAAAAAAAGAATGTGTGTTCTGCAATCATTGTATGTAGTGTCTTATAAATATCAAAGCTACTTCATTGACAATGTTGATCAAGTTTTCTATATCTTAATGAATTCATGTATTCTTGTTCTATTAATACTGAGATGAGACTCTTGACATCTCCAAATATATTTGGGATTTGCTTTATCTCCTTTCAGTTTTGTCAGTTTTTGCTAAATATATTTTGAAGCTTTGTTTTCTGGGTGTATACACATGCAGCATTTCTGTATCTTCTTGATTAATTTACTCTTTTATCATTATGAAATTCTCTCTATCTCTGGTAATAATTCTTGTCTTGAACTCTATTTTGTCTGACTTTAATACAGGTGCATCAACTTTTTTGAAAAGATAGGGGTATGAATAGTTTTTCCACCCTTGAAGTTTTTTTTTTTTTTGAGGTGATTGACATACAACATTATATTAGCCTTAGGTGTGCAACATAATGATTTGATGTTTGTATATACAGCAAAATGATAATCACAGTAAGTCTAGTTAAATATATTACTATATATATATATATATATATGCAGAATTCTTTTCCTTGTGATATGAAGTTTTAAGATTTACTCTCTTACCAACTTTAATATGCAGTACAGAATTAACTATAGTCACCAGGCTGTACATTACATCCTTGAATAACCTGTGTCTTTATATTTACAGTGTGTTTCTTGTAGATTGCATATAGTTGTCTTTTCAAATCCAATCTTAAAATAGCTACCTTTAATTGAGATGTTTAGAAAATCTACATCTAACATCATTTCTACATTGTTAGCTTAATTCTTACCATCTTGCTGTTTCCTTTCTAATTGTTTTGCATGTTCTTTGTTCATTCTCCTTTCCTTAATTTTTCTTGATTCTTTTTTACTACACTATTTTATCTCCAATTGGCTTATTACCTAAAAAAATTTTAGTAGTATCTCTGGTTAAATATGCATCTTTAACTTATCATAACCTACTTTCAAATACTATAATACTATGTCACTTCATGTATAAGAAACTTGAAACAGTGTATTACCAACTCTTCCTTCACATCTTTTGTGTTATTTTGTATTATATAGTTACACATGTTGCAAATTCAACAATAAATTGTTTTTAGTTTTGATGTAAACAGCCAATGAAATGAAAAAACACCCCACCTTTTTTTTTTATAGTTACTCATATAGAGGTGACCCCTAACTTCTGATGGTATGACTTAGGATTTTTTGACTTCACCATAGTGTGAAAGTGATATACCTTAAGTAGAATCTGTACTTCAAAATTTGAATTTTTATCTTTTCTTGGGCTAGTGATATGTTGTACAATACTGTCTTGTGATACTGGGCAGAGGCAGCTAGCCATAGCTCCAAGTCAGCCACGTGATCTCCAAGGTAATCAATGAATACACAATCATTCTGCACCCATCCAACCATTCTGTTTTTCACTTCCAATACAGTATTCAATAAATTACATGAGCTATTCAACACTTTATTATAAAGTAGGCTTTATGTTAGATGATTTTTGCCCAGCTGTAAGCTAATGTAAATGTCCTGAACACATTCCAGGTAGGCTAGAGTAAGTTATGATATTCTGTAGGTTAGGTGTATTAAATGCATTTTTGACTTACAATATTTTCAACTTATGATGGGTTTATCAAGACATAACCCCATCAAAAGTTGGGGAAAATCTATACACTATTTCTGGTGCTGTTCATTCCATTGTATATATCTGAGATTTTAATCTGCTATCATTTCCTTCAGACTAAAGGCCTTCCTTTTATCATTCTTATAGCTCAGGTCTTATGGTATCAAACTGATTCAGTTTTTGTTCATCTGAAAAATTTCTTTCTTTTTGCCTTCACTTTGAAAAATCAATTGTATTGACACATAATTTACATACCATAAAGTACATTCATTCAAAGGGTTCAAAGAATTTTGATGAATGTATATGCCTGTGTAACCAACACTGCAATCGATATATAGTAAATTTCCATAATCCCAAATGTGCCTTTTTGCCCATTTGCAATTAATGATACCTCCAACCCCAGGAATGCATATCCATCGATCTACTTTCTGTCACCATAGATTGTCCTTATTTTTTCTAGAATTTTACACAAGTGAAGTAATTCACTATATGAATTTTTCTTTTCACAAGCTTCTTCTACTCAGCATGTTTTTGGATCTACCCACATTGTCAAGCATATCAATACTTGCAGTAGATAGAATTTCAAAATGAGCCCCAAGATTCCTGACCCCTAGTATACATACAGCTTTTTCTAAGTTATGCAATCAAGCCCTCATCTAGGTGCTACTTTCAAGGGATTTTGCAGATGTAATTAAAATCCCAAATCATTTCACTTTAAGACAGGGAGATAATACTAGATGAGCCTGTATTTAATTTAAATTCCACTTTGATTCCAATTGACCATTGTTAGTATATAAACATACCATTGATTTTTGTATATTCAACTTGTATCTTCTCTCCTTATTAAATTCACTTGCTAATTCCAAGAATTTTTTTTTTTTTGGTAGATTCTCTAGGATTTACTACATTCCCAATTATGGGGATGTAGACATTTTACTTCTTCCTTTCCAATCACAATGACTTATATTTCTTTTTCTTGTTGTATTACCCTGGTTAGAATGTCTTGTTGACTGCTGAAAGGAAGCAGTGAGAGTGAACATCTTTAGCTTTCCTGATTAGGTGGACAGCGTAAAGTCTTTTATCATTAAATATGATGTCAGCAGTACATTTTTTTATAGGTATTCTTTATAAAGTTGAAGAAGCCTCCTTATATTCCTAGTTCACTGAGAGTTTTTGTCAGGAATAGGTGTTGAATTTTGTTAAATGACTTTTTTATCTTTACAGATGATATTTTTTTTCTCTGCCAATGTGGTTGTCACAGTCAGTTTGAACTGCTATGACAAAAATATTACAGACTCCATGGCTTATAAACAACAGAAATTTATTTCTTATAGTTCTGGAGGCTAGGAAGTCTAAGATCAAGGTGCTGGCAGATTCTGTGTCTGGTGAGGACTCACTTTCAGGTTCATAGATGACTGTCTTTTTGCTGTGTTCTCATGTGGCAGAAGGGGCAACAGAGCTCTCTGGGGTCTATTTTATAAGGGCACTAATTTCATTCCTGAGGGCTCCACCCTCATGACTTAATCACTTCTCAAAGGGCTCACCTCCTTACACCATCACAATGAGGGTTAGTTTTCAACAAATTAATTTTTGGGAAGCACTGCCATTCAGTCTATAACTATGATGAATTACACAGGTTGATTTTTTGTTGAGATATAATTCGCACACCACAAATTAACAATTTTAAAGAATACAATTCAGTGCGTTTAGTATATTCACAATATTGTGCAACTGTTATAACTAATGCTTAAACATTTCATCACCCCCAAAAGAAATTCCATACCCATTAGCAGTCGCTCCCCATCCCCCCTCTCCCACTCCCTGGCAACCACTAATTTACTTCTTGTCTCTGGATGTGCCTATTCAGAACATATCATATAAAAGGAATCATATAATATGTAGTCTTTTAAATTTTTGATTTCAATTTATGTTTTAAATTATTTTTGACATATGAAAAAATGCACATAATATATACACCTTCATGAGTTTAGAGGTAATTATACTGTGAAACAATCACAGTAATCTATCCAGCTCATCCTTAACCATTTATCTGTTCATGGACACTTACATTGTTTCCATATCTTGGCTGTTGTGAACAATGCTGCAATGAACATGGGAGTGCAAAATGCTCTTTGAGATACAGATTTAACTTTCTTTGTATAAATACTCAGAAGTGGGATTGCAGTATCATATGGTAGTCCTATTTTTAATTTTTTGAGGAACCTCTATACTGTTTTTGATAAGAGCTGCAGCAGTTTTCATTCCCACCTACTGTGTGCAAGGATTACCTTTTCTCCTGTCCTTGCCAATACTCGTTATCTTGTGACTTTTTGGTAAGAGCCACCCTAGCATGTATAAGGTGATATCTCATTATGGTTTTGATTTACATGTCCCTGACGATGAATGATGTTGAGCATCTTTTCATAAAGCTGTTGGCCATTTGTATGTCATTTTTGGAAAATGACATATTCAGGTCTTTTCCCCATTTTTTTTGATGGGGGAGATTATTCCTCTTACATATTTTTCGTGCATATGGTTGACTAACCATTACAACCATTACATTAGTATTTAATAACCAATGTATTCTGGTTAAAAATGTGGAAAAATACAAGCAAAACAATCGGCTAGGCAGTCAGCTCAGTATATTATTATACTCTGATTTCATTATGGATTATTTTGAATGAAAGTGGATACTACAGAAATTCTCAGTTAACTTTGGCTTTCTTATTAGAGTACAACTGACTTTATTCCCCCACCCCCAGGTTCACTGAGATATAACTGACATATAACATCGTGTATGTTTAGGGTGCACAATGTGATGATTTGATATGTGTATGTGTTGCAAAATTGTTACCACAGTAAGGTTAGTTAACACATCCATCACTTCACCTTGTATAGTTACCTTTTCCCGTGTTTGGTAAAAACTTTTAATATTTACTCTCTGCAACTTTCAAGTGTACAATACAGTATTGTTAACTATCATCACTATGCTGTACATTACATCCCCAGAACTTACATATCTTATAACTGGAAATTTGTATCCTTCAACCAGATCACCCATTTTCTCCACCCCCATGCCCCAGCAATCCCCAATCTACTCTCCGATTCTATGAGTTTGATTGTTTTAGATTCCATATATAAGTAAGATCTTATCTGTCTTTCTACATCTGACTTATTTTGCTTAGAATAATGGCGTCAAGGCCCATCCATGTTGACACAAATGTCAGGATTTTATTTTTTTAGTGGTTGAATATTTTACACACACACATATGTGTATAATCACATTTTCTTTGTCTCTTCATCTGTCAGTGGGCACTTAGGTTGTTTCCTTGTGTTGGATGTTGTAACTAATGCAGCAATGAATATGGAGGTGCAGATACCTCCTTGAGATAGTGATTTCTTTTCCTTTGGATATATATTCAGAAGTGGAATTGTTGGATCATATGGTAATTTTATTGTTGATTTCTTGAGGGACCTCCGTAATGTTTTCCATAGTGGCTATACCAGTCCACATTCCCACCAACAGTGTACAAGGATTCCATGTCCATTTTTAAATTAGGTTATTGTGGTTTTTTTTTGTTATTGAGTGGTAAGAGTTACTTATATATTCTGGTATTAACCGCTAATCAAATTTATGGTTTGCAAATATTTTCTCCCATTCTGTAGGATGCCTTTTCATTTTGTTGATGGTTTTCTGTGCCATGCAGAAACTTTAGGTTGGTGTAGTCCATTTTATTTATTTTTGCTTTTATTGTCTGCACTTTTGTTTTCATAGAAAATTGAGTAAATTATTTTTTAGAATGATAACAAGCATTTATCACAAGTTCAAAAGAATGAGTTAACTTTTGTATAAAGTGTGAGTCTTTGGTTGTGGTTCACTTTTTTCCCTTTGGATTTCCAATTGTTCCAATACTATTTATTTATTTATAATTTTTATTTTGTTATATTAGTCACCATAGAGTACATCCCCAGTTTTTGATGCAATGTTCCATGATTCATTATTTGCATATAACACCCAGTGCACCATGCAATATGTGCCCTCCTTGATACCCATCACCGGCCTATCCCAATCCCCCACCCTCTTCCCCTCTGAAGTCCTCAGTTTGTTTCCAGAGTCCACAGTCTCTCATGGTTCATCCCCCGTCTGTTTATCCCCCCTTCATTCTTCCCTTCCTTCTCCTACCAATCTTCCTGCTATTTCTTATGTTCCATAAATGAGTGAAACCATATGATAATTGTCTTTCTCTGCTTGGCTTATTTCACTTAGCATAATCTCCTCCAGTCCCGTTCATGTTGCTGCAAATGTTGTGTAATCGTTCTTTCTGATGGCTGAGTAATATTCCATTGTATATATGTGTATATTTACCTCAAAGATACAGACGTAGTGAAGAGAAGGGCCATATGCACCCCAGTGTTCATAGCAACATTGTCCACAATAGCTAAATTGTGGAAGGAGCCGAGATGCCCTTCAACAGATGACTGGATTAATACTATTTATTTTTTAAAATGCTATCTTTCCTCCAATGAATTGCTTTTGCACCTTTGCCAAAATCATTTGGGCATATTTGTGTATATCTATTTCTGGGTCCTCTATTTTGTTTCATTGATCTATGTGTCTATCACTCTGCTAATACCACACAGTCCTTATTACTGTGGTTATATAATAAATCTTGAAATTGGATAGATTGATTGCTCCCACTTTGTACTTTTTCAAAACTGTTCTTAAGCTATTCTAGTTCCTTTGACTTTTCATATAGATTTTACAATAATTCCTACCAAAAACGTAGGCAAGATATTTTTGTAGATATATTGTTTATATCTCTATATATAGTAGATATAATCTACAAAAGATCTTGCTTGGGTTTTTGGTAAGAATTATGTTACATACGTATATCAATTTGGGGAGGATTAACACCTTTATTTCTTTGAGTCTTTCAATTCATAAACATGCCATATTTTTCTATGTATTTAGATTGTTTTTTTATTTCCTTCTGTAGTTTTCAGCATACAATTTCTTTACATGTTGTTAGGTTTACATCTAAGTCTTTCACTTTTTTCACAATAGTAAATGATACTATATTTTTAAATTTAAATTTTGATATCCACTTGTTCACTAGCTTATTTGATGGCAAGTTGATCATGAAATGAACAGTGTTTTGTCCTTACTGGAATAGACACTCTGGATAAAGTTTGCCTTCTCTGTATGCCATGCTTCTGCCAAAACTACCATTCATGGACTTACAGAATTCCTCATGTACTGTAATGGAATTCCACACATCATTGCTTCTGATCCAGGAGCTCGCTTTGCAGCAAAAGAAATGTGGCAATGGCCCCTGCTCATGGATTTCACTTGCCTTATCATGTTCCTCACCATTGTGAAGCAGCTGGCTTGATAGAATGATCAAATGGCCCTTTGAAGCCTCAATTGCAGTGCCAACTAGGTGGCAATACCTTGCAGGACTGGTGCAAGGTTCTCCAGTAAACTGAATATGCTCTGAATCAATGTCCAATATATGGTGGTATTTTACAGGTAGTCATGATTCACGGGTCCAGGAATCAAAAGGTGGAAATAGGAGTTGCACCACTCATTATTACCCCTAGTGACCCACTAGCAAAATTTTTGCTTCTTGTTCCTGTGTGCCAAGCCTGGAGGAAAAGCTATGGTACTTACCAACCTAAGCTGCTGTCTGTGTTTTACTTAGCCTACTAGACTGTGATGGACCCATCCAAATTCCAAGACTGGCAGGGTAGAAGTCAGTCCTCTGGGGAGGCCTCTCAGGAAAGCTGGGGTGCTGGATGTGCAAACCATCTTTTTCCCTTCCCCCAGAAAAGCCAGGAATGTGAGGGTCTCTTTTGATCATATGGCATTGCACCAGGGGCAGGGACTTGGGCAAGGTGTCTCGAATCTCCTCACCAGCTTCAATGAGTCTGGTTTCACAGTCACTCAGAGTACAGGAAACTTTCACTTCATTTCTGGATTTCTCACAAATCAAATTTATCCATGAATAGTTGCTAAATTGGTATGTTTGTCAGGGGAAGGATGGTCCAGGGCTTCCTACACACACACACACACACACACACACACACACACACACACGCACACAGAGGAGAAAGTGATGTGAAGATGCAGGCAGAGATTGGAGTGATGCAGCCACAAGCTAAGGAAAGCTGTCATCTGTTAATCACCAGAAGCTAGAAAAGGCAAGGGACATACTGTATAGAACCTCTGGGGAGAGAGCAGCCCGATGGCACATTGATTTTGTGCTACTGGCCTCCAAAATTATGAAGGAATAGATTTCTATTGTTTTAAGCCATCAAGTTTGTGATAATTTTTATAACAGCCATAGGAAACTAATTCTTCTGAAATCTGAGTGCTCCAGGTTTCAGTAATACTTATCCACTTAAGCTAGATGGAAGTCAAATGTGTCCCATCCTTGTGTGTGAGCACTAAGAATTATTCAGTTGAAATCTCTTTATTAACGTTATTTGCCTAGCCTTTTGGCATTTCAGTCTATGAACACACATCTTAGTATGCAACAGAATAGTCCCAGGGAACCCTTAGCAGATTTCTGGTGTGATTTCTCTGCATAGTTTCCCCTCTCTCATACTCTGCTTTGAAAATTCCTGCTGCCTTAACTTCTATAAAATACAGTCTCTGTCTTCTCAACTTATTCATACTGTTTCACTCTACTTGGCTTCCCTCTACATATGCCACACTTCAGAAAGTGCCTGCAGACAAAAAATAATGGTGTGATTATAGGGCTTATCTTGGGGTCGGTTGGGGAACTTACCTTATAGCTTGAAAACCATCACATAATGGAATTATAGCAGAGATATGCAAAGTCATCTTAAAGAGCAAAAATAGGCAGAAAACTTAACTGAAGGCATTAATAAGGAAAAAAATGTGTCAACCCAGAGTTGGTTTGATCCTGTTGAGAGCACCCAGAAGAAGATGAATTAAAAAGGAAAATGTTGGCAGGGAGAATTCTAAACTTGTTCAGAAAGAATGTGTCCAAGAGTTATATATCTTAACTTCTGGTAGTTGTAACCAAAATGAAAAACCAAGAGCTTCAGGGACCAAAGATAGCTAA
Organism: Ursus maritimus; assembly: GCF_017311325.1. Classification (NCBI taxonomy): domain Eukaryota; kingdom Metazoa; phylum Chordata; class Mammalia; order Carnivora; family Ursidae; genus Ursus; species Ursus maritimus. The sequence goes on along the minus strand of NW_024423319.1, from coordinate 5,572,297 downwards.
TGCAAGAGGAGGTTATTTGAACTAGATTCAGATGCTTGCTGTGTCTCCCCGCCCCCAGAGCTCTTTGATGCAGTTACAGACGTGGTAGGTAGGTAGCACTGAAATATTTTGACGTTATCACACTACTTCATTACCTTTTTCTTTGGTAGAGGCAGGTCAGAAATCTGACTTGTGGAAAAACAGTGCCTTCTGGAAGATTTTTCTGAAAGTGTGTTTCTACGGCTGCTTCTGTGGACCATAGTTTTCTCATTTGGTTTGGTAGTTTTCCTGCCAAAAGTCTAGCCCTCTCTCTGTGATGTACTCTGGTTCTCCTTGCTAGTTTGTTGGGTCTGTTTGGGGGTGGGTAGTGAGCCTAGGTCCACAGTTAACAGACATTCTAAAGAATGGTGGAAAGTAAAATATATGCAAATGAAGAGGGCAGTTGGAATCAAGAGAGCATGGTAGTTGACTATCACCTCAAAAAGTCCCAAGTAATCATCCCTCAGCACGGATGGTAGGTACTTACCTATATGAAGTTATATAGAATTTCTCATATGTATATCCTCCCCCAATATATATCAGTCCTTGGCTTCAAGCCCTTGTGAAGATCTTGCAGTTCTCATAGTACTGACCAGTTAGTGAGTTTTAGTTGTTTTGGGGATAGAAAACATGGTTGCTTTGTAGGAGGTGTTTCATGTAAAAGAATGTTTTATTTTGCAGTCAAACTCTTCTGAGTTGTCAGTAGATAGAACATCAGAAGTTATTCCTCAAAAATTTGCTGTGCTCCATTTAGTCAATAATAGTGGATGCCATTATGAAGGGACCTCACTAGTACTCTTCAAACTTGACTTTAGAGTTGGAAACTTCAAAGATCCTGGAAGCTAAATAGATCAGTAATTTAAATTATTAACGGATACTAAAGGATTGAGAACCAGAATAGGGATAAAGTGTGCCATCTTCAGTGAGGAAATTCCATAATGACCACACTGAAGTTATGGCAGTGGAAAGGGAGCAAGTTAAAGGTAAATTCTAATGTTGTGGAATCCTAGAGACACACATAGGGGCTGTGGGCGGTATATTATAACCTCGACTTACCAAAGGTATTTTTATTTTAGCCACAGGTCTCCCAGATGCTATCATATTGGAGGATGTTATAGTAGGTATGGATTCCCCAAAAGTCTATGTAAACTTTGATCAGTATCTTGAGTGATCATTGGACATAAAAGTGTCTTTGCATAGTCATGGTATTTGAGGAGAGGCTTTCTTTCTTTTTTTTTCTTCCCCCCCCAGCTTTATTGAGGTATGATGGACAAATAAAAATTATATATATTTAGGTTGTACCATGAGATTTATTTTAAAGATTTACAAAGTGATATATATATATATATATATATATATATATATATATAAAGTGAAAAGATTACTACAATCAAGTTAATTAACACATCGTCACCTCACATGGTAGCCTTTTGTTTTAAAAGCTCTAACACGTGCAAGGTGTTCTGCTAAGCCCTCTATATGTATGATGTTATCTACTCCTTCATATTATATTACCCATTTACATCCTTTATGTTGTCTCATTTACTCCTCACACAAATCTATGGATTAGGCACCATTCTTTTTTATATATATATATAATAATTTTTTATTATGTTATGTTAGTCACCATACAGTACATCCCTAGTTTTTGGCGTAAAGTTACATGATTCATTACTTGTGTTTAACACTCAGTGCACCATGCAATAATGCCCTCCTTAATACCCATCACTGGCCTATCCCAATCCCCCACACCCTCCCCCTGAAGCCCTCAGTTTGTTTCCCAGAGTCCATAGTCTCTCATGGTTCATTCCCCCTTCTGTTTACCCCCCCTTCATTCTTCCCTTTCTTCTCCTACCGATCTTCCTATTTCTCATGTTCCATAAATGAGTGAAACCATATGATAATTGTCTTTCTCTGTTTGACTTATTTTGCATAGTATTATCTCCTCCAGTCCCATCCATGTTGCTGCAAATGTTGTGAAATCATTCTTTTTGATGGCTGAGTAATATTCCATTGTATATATGGACTACATCTTCTTAATCGAGTCATCTGTTGAAGGACATCTCGGCTCCTTCCATGATTTAGTTACTGTGGACAATGCTGCTATGAATATTGGGGTGCATATGGCCCTTCTCTTCACTACGTCTGTATCTTTGGGGTAAATAAATACATAGTAGTACAATTGCTGGATCATAGGGTAGCTCAATTTTTAACTTTTTAAGGGACCTCCACACTGTTTTCCAAAGTGGCTGTACCAACTTGCATTCCCACCAACAGTGTAAGAGGGATCCCCTTTCTCCACATCCTCTCCAACATTTGTTGTTTCCTGCCTTGTCATTTTTTGCCATTCTAACTGGCGTAAGGTGGTATCTCAGTGTGGTTTTGATTTGAATTTCCCTGATAGCTAATGATTTTGAACATTTTTTCATGTGTCTGTTAGCCATTTGTATGTCTTCATTGGAAAAGTGTCTGTTCATATCTTCTGCCCATTTTTTGATTTGATTATTTGTTTCCTGTGTATGGAGTTTGAGAAGTTCTTTATAGATCTTGGATACCAGTCTTTTATCTGTAGCATCATTTGCAAATATATTCTCCCATTCCGTGGGCTGCCTCTTAGTTTTTTTGACTGTTTCCTTGGCTGTGCAGAAGCTTTTTATCTTGATGAAGTCCCACAAGGTCATTTTTTTTTTCTTTTGTTTCTCTTGTCTTTGGAGATGTGTCATGAAAAAGGTTGCTGTGGCCGATGTCAAAGAGGTTGCAGCCTATGTTCTCCTCTATGATTTTGATGGATTCCTGTCTCACATCAAGGTCTTTCATCCATTTGGAGTTTATTTGTGTATGGTGTGAGGGAGTTGTCAAGTTTCATTCTTTTGCATGTAGCTGTCCAATTTTCCCAGCACCATTTATTGAAGAGACTGTCTTATTTCCACTGGATGTTTTTTCCTGCTTTGTCAAAGATTAGTTGCCCAAAGAGCCGAGGGTCCATTTCTGGGTTCTCTATTCTGTTCCATTGGTCTAGTTGTCTGTTTTTGTGCCCGTACCATGCTGTCTTTGTGATCCCAGCTTTGTAGTATAGCTTGAAATCCAGCGTTGTGATGCCCCCAACTTTGTTTTTCCTTTTCAACAATTCCTTGGCAATTTGGGGCCTTTTCTGGTTCCACACAAATTTAAGGGCTCTTTTTTCCAGTTCTTTGAAAAATGTCATCGGTATTTTGATTGGGATGGCATTGAAAATGTAGAGTACTCTGGGTAGCATAGACATTTTAACTATGTTTATTCTTCCTATCCATGAGCATGGAATATTTTTCCATCTTTTTGTGTCTTCTTCAATGTCTTTCAAGAGTGATTTGTAGTTTCTAGAATATAGGTCCTTTACGTCTCTGGTTAAGTTAATTCCGAGGTAACGTATGATTTTTGGTGCTGTTGTAAATGGAATGGATTCCCTAATTTCTCTTTCTTCAGTCTCATTGTTCGTGTATAGAAATGCAACTGATTTCTGAGCATTGATTTTGTATCCCGCCACATTACTGAGTTGCTCTATAGCTTCTAGTAGTCCAGGGCCTGATGGATTCCCCAGGGAATTCTACCAAACATTCAAAGAAGAAATAATACCTACTCTCCTGAAGCTGTTTCAAAAAATAGAAACAGAAGAAAAACTACCAAACTCATTCTATGAGGCCAGTATTACCTTGATCTGCAAACCAGGCAAAGATCCCATCAAAAAGGAGAATACAGACTGATATCCCTGATGAATACGGAAGCCAAAATTCTCAACAAGATCCTAGCTAATAGGATCCAACAGTACATTAAAAGGATTATCCATCAAGACCAAGTGGGATTCATCCCTGGGGTGCAAGGCTGGTTCAACATTCGCAAATTGATCAGTGTGATAGATCACATCAACAAGAAAAGATTCAAGAACCGTATGATCCTCTCAATAGATGCAGTAAAAAGCATTTGACAAAATACAGCATCCTTTCCTGATTAAAACCCTTCAGAGTGTATGGATAGAGGGTACATTCCTCAATGTCATAAAAACCATCTATGAAAAGCATACAGCGAATATCATTCTCAATGGGGAAAAGCTGGAAGCCTTTCCCTTAAGATCAGGAACACGACAAGGATGCCCACTCTTGCCATTATTATTCAACATAGTACCAGAAGTTCTTGCAACAGCAATCAGAAAACAAAAAGGGATAAAATGTATTCAAATCGGCAAAGAAGAAGTCAAACTGTCTCTCTTCGCAGATGACATGATACTCTATATGGAAAACCCAAAAGACTCCACCCCCAAATGATTAGGCACCATTCTTACGCCTATTTTGCAGGTAAGGAAACTGAGATACAGAGTGCAATAGACTTGCCAGGTACTGTGTTAAAGACTCTATACCAGTGGCTATCAACCAGCAGTGATTTTGTGCCCCCGTTCCCCTATGGGAACATTTGACAATGTCTGGACATATTTTTTGTTTGTCACATGATGTTGGGAGTGTTGCTTGTGGTATATAGTGGGTAGAGACCAGGGATGCCACTAAACATCCTACAATGTACACGACAGCACCCCAGGACCTACCCCTGACAAAGAATTACCCAGCTTGAACTGTTACTAGTGCCCAGGCTGAAAAACCTTGCTGTATACAAGTGATCTACTTACTTTTAAATTTTTTTGTCAGAAAAGGCTATTTTTTTTCTTCCAAGATTTTATTTAAATTCAAGTTAGTTAACATACAGTGTAGTATTGGTTTCAGGAGTAGAATTTAGTGATTCATCACTTACATATAACACCCAGCACTCATCACAAGTGCGCTCCTTAATCCCCATCACCCGTTTAGCCCATCACTCACCCACCTCCTTCCATCAACCCTCAGTTTGTTCTCTATTGTTAAGAGGCAAAGCATAAGAGACTCTTAACTATAGAGGATAGGCTTTCTAAATAGAGGGAAGCCTATTAGTCTGTTCTTTCCAGTTTTGTTTTTGGGTATACCCGACTTTTAGTCCAGCACCAGCATGGATTTCCTCTGCCAGATTATTTTGTTTAATTATAGCTGGAGATGGATGCCCCTTAAAGTTATCAGTTTGGATAATCTACCAGGCAGGGCCTCAAAACCTGACAATCCGGGCTGTCTGGTAAAATCAAAGGATTCCAGGAATGTGATCTACCTAGCATTGTACCAGTGCCTGATACATAGTAAGCACTCTATTAATTGTACAGCTGGTGCAAGCTGGGCTTCTCGGTCTGCCTAGTCCAGGGTCCTGATGTACTTCTGCCACAAGTTATTATCTATATATAATTGGAAGGACTTGGTCTCAGGCTTAGAGAAACAATTCAAGTACTTGATGTAACCATGAGCCTTAGATCCCAGATTAATCATACTCCCATATAGTTTTGCCTTAAATTCTGAAAATGCCTTTTGGTAAGTGACATATTTGTCTGGAATCCCAGGTAAGGAAGTGACACATGGTGTAAGGCCCTAATGGGCATAGCTAGAACTTAAGGTGGAAGTCCAGTATATGGTGAAGAACATAGATTTCCTTATGATATAGTGAGGTACTTGGATCTTACTCTGTAAAGGCAATAGACAAGGAAGTGGATGTGAGCAGCAACACACTGATAATAATATTTTTTTCATGTTATCTCATGAGTATGTCAATTCAATTATCTCTGTCCCTCCCAACATGAGACATCTAAGAGAGTGTCCATTTAAACTAGGATGACCTTGGTATCTGGTTACCAGTATAAAGGCCAAAGCATACCACCCAGAATTCTGTTATAGAATGCCTTCCTCATTGCCTTTCACAGGTAAGGGTAAAAGATGAATCTTTCACTCTCACCTGAGACCCTGGTTAGTATACCAACGAGTTTCCAGTGGTGGAGGTGGTACCTGTGAACAAAGTGATTAGCCATGTAGTAGGTATTCAGAGGCTAGTGTGTTCAGGAGGTCTGAGGCATGGGTTCCTTTCTTTCTCTAGTTTTGCAGACACATTGGTGTTCATACCCTGAGACTTGTTATTTCTGAAAAAATAACAGGACTCTGATCAATCCATCTTGTAGTTTCCCCTGAGACTTGCTGAGAATCCAGACCCGCAGGGCTTATTCTTTCCACTCAACAAATGGCATTATAGGTTATCTCCTACCTGGTGGGGCTACTGAAAAAATATTTCGCAAGCTCAACTCTCCTCATTCCCTGCCAGAATCGGAAGTACCTATAGTCTCTCCTAATCTGGGGTTCCATGTTGTTTGTGAATTTCTCCAAAAGTGAGAGTGGCAGGGCAGCGGTGCTGGTTGAGAGCAAAGGTCCCTAATTCTGTTCTCTCTTTGCCCCTGAATGCATCATGCTGAGCACTTGAGGGCACCCTTGTGCCATTAGGAGTTCAGAGTTCCAGGTTTCAGTAGAACCTGCAATAACTCCTGGAATGAGGAGAATTTTCTCTGGTCTCCTGAAGGATTTATCAGATGGTGCCATTGAGGCCTGGGCTGGGTTAAGCGACAGGAGGAAGAAGATTAACTACTGCTTAGGAATTCAGGTAATGGTGGCCTAACTTTTTAGGCAGAGCTCCTTGGGCCACAGGCATGACAGAAGGCATTAAAGGAGCCAATTAACAGGGACATATATATTTTCAACTACCATCTGCCTGCAGATTTCAAAATATGTATTTCCAGATTTTTCTTCTGAACTTCAGGTATATATGCAACCAGCTTCTGGATCTATAGTCACCTGGATGTCCACCAGACATATTCAACTCAAAGTTTCCAAAATGAAACTAGTGTTTTCCTTACTCTCCTCACCACCCACTCTCCTCATACTTATACCCCATGCCAAAACCTTACCTATCATACTCCTTCTTTGCCTCACAGACTTGCTCATTTTCCAGTATTCCCCATCTTAGTAAATAGTACACCTTGTTCATGTCCTCAAACTGGTGGTATCATCTTTGACACATTCGTCTTCCCGTCTTCTTTCTCATCCAACCCCATTCGTTTAATTCTATTTCCTAAGTATTTCTTGAATTCACATACTTTTCCAAATTCCTCATCACTGGCTACCATTTTCTCTCACCTGGATTACTGCAATGGCCTTAAAGACATTCTCCTCAAATGCAGTTTTGACTTCTCCACCCAGCAACCAGAGCTTATCTCAAAGGTAAATCTAACCATGTTACTTCTCTGCTTGAAATCATTTAATGGACATTCTTAGCCTTCAGGATAATGTTTAAATGCTTTAACATGAGATTCATTCATATTTCCTTGGGAGCATCTATTCTGTGCTGTGTACTATGTTAGAGACATTGAGAATGAATTCATGAATGGAACATACAATCTCTGCTTTCGCAAGCTTCATTATTACAGTCATAACATGTGTGGAGCTTACAGTATAGTGCCACTAAAGGCCACATGTGATCTGGTTCCTGCTCCCTGCTCCAGCTTCTTATCTTGCCATTCTCTCTTCTGTCCTATCTCGCCATCTCCTCACTACTCCTTCAAACTCTGTAGTCCAGCCAAGCAGAGCTACTTGCAGTTTGTACACGCTTCTCCTCTTTCATGCCTTCACTCCTTTGGACAGGCTATTTTCTTTCTATGTGGAATACCTGCCACAACTTCTCCATCAGATAAAATCTTATTCATCCTTCAAAGCTCATTTCAGATGTCATATCTTCTAGGAAGCCCTCCTCGGTTCCCCTTATCCTCCAAGCCCCTGTTGGATGTTACTGTAATGCCATACTATCTTGTGTTTACTGTCGTAGCATTTTCCATACTGCATTGTAATTGTTTACTTCTTTTTCTTTCCACTTTTTGTGAGAACCTATTTCACACAGACCTTACCCCAGAGTATAAGTAGAGAGCTACTTTAAGTTTCTCATGTTTGCTGTCTCTTAATTTTCTTTGTTGCCAGCTTACTTGGCCTTATCCCACTCAAGGTCTTTAACCCAGTTGTAACTTGTGGCCCTCTGTTCAGTGTCTTTCATTTTAAGTTACTTCCCCCAGCACTGTTTTTTAGAAGTGCAAGGGGTAGACCAATAACAGGCTGTGGAAAAGATTTATCTGCCTGCTTTTCAACATTCCAGTCTGGGGACACTTTTCCCAACAACTAGAAATTGAACAATGATGATGTAGGGCCAAAAATGGTATGCCTTATCTCTGACTTTCTAAACAAGCTCTGGGAGACCCAGTTGTTCTTCAATTTGGAATTTTAAAAGACTAAAGATGAAAGCAGACTTTTCCATTTCAATTACAGTGTCATATCCTTTGGCCTATGCGGGGTTCCAGTCATATTTTAGTATTTCTTGAATGATATTCTGTATGATCTCCTAGAATTGGGACCAAAGTTGTGTTTGAATGACGTGCTCATTCAGACTTCCATGTACAGTCTCACACCACCTTCTACTCCAGCTGTTTTTTTGCTGCCCTTCCACTTTAGTCCTTTCTCTATCCTTACCTAACATCCAATGTATTCAAGAAATTCTGGCAAGTGTTTGATGACTCTGGAGTGGAAGTGCTGTGTAATTTCATAGATATTAGTGGTTATTTAACTTTGGTGCACAGGAGGGGCACATGATTCAGCCTGGAGTGAGGATAGAGAGCCACACTCAGTAGAAACTCACTGCTCTAGTTCCTATAGGATCCTGCCTTGTTTTTACTTGTTAGTTACTATGTACACACATGCATGTCTACATACACATATCAAACATACATGTAGACACCAGAAAAGCCCAAAGGGCCCATTTTATGGTGAGACACAGCCACAAGGTTGTGCCAGAGTTGCTAACTAGCATGCATAAATGCTCAAAATTCATTATTATGCCCAGGTGCTTCACACTGTACACTAGCAGGAAACAAAATGAAATGACTTGTACTGGGGAATTGTTAGGTGGTGACAGACGAGGCCTGATGTGCCTCAAGGGCAAGGAAACACTGGGAACTGAAAGAAAGCAGCACAAACATTCTTAGGACTAGAGTGGAGACCTTCCTTGCCGAAGCTTACATGTCCTTGCCACTGAGAGTAGCCTCGTGGATTGTTTTTTGGTTCTTGTTTACAAAATGTATTCAAATTAATAAAAGAGTCTCTTTGAATCTTATATTCTAGAAACATTTATTCAGCCTCTTCAAATGGTAAGATGACTGGGTGCAGCTGTCATAAATATCCTTGAAATAGACCTCACAGAAGGTCTATTTGCTTTTACCTGAACATGTATTCCTAACTTGTTGCTTAAAACTCTTTGCTCTTCCTATCATAGCCAAGATTTTGGAAAATCCCTAACATTTTTGTCTCCTTTCATGCACAAACTGTTTTGTACTTCTGACTCAGGTTATCATTTAAAGTTGAACCTTAGTTCCAGAAAAATCATCCTGTAGAGCAACATTTCCATAGAGTCCTGAGGAAAGAACCCTGAACACACTACTTCTGTTAAAGGAACCATAGTAGACTTATTTGGAAGAAAACAGTAAAACTATTTTGATTATGTCTGTACGTGTGGCAAGATTTCTGTCATTCACAGGGTGTAATGAGAGGCACAACCACATAACAAGGGTTATGCGAAGGGTAGTCTCTGAAGGCAGACACCCATTTGGCAGATGTTATTTCAGTGACAACTGACCATGATGCAGTTCAAAGGATCTTGGCTGTCAAGATTTTGCTTTTGGAGGAGCTCCTTACATGATGGGATTGGAGAGGCTTCTTCCACCTGGTTCTTTTTCAGGTAGTTGTATGTGACGCACATCTGGGAAAATATGGATATAACATATTCACATATGACATATAGGATGATATGAGGTTTATTTGTACATACAGTATGGCAACCATTAAACACATGATTTGAGAAGCTATTTATGTGTGGTATGGTTTTATTTGCCAAGCAAATGCAATCTTATTTGAGGGACAGCTTCTGCCACTGGCGTAAAGCTAGTGCCACTCAGCTCAGTGGTGGGACAAGAGGCAGGGAAGGTCCTCCACACCATGTGATCTAAGGCACACAGGGTACTTAAAGCACAGTGGCTTATTTAGTGATATTTGGAGAGTCACATGTCTACAGTGTGGGTTGGTATGACTTCAGTGCAAAGGTAGGAGCAGGCTGTGGCACTATAAAACTAGCCCTGGAGGAGGGCAGCAGAACCTGGCAAAAGCACTACATGAACACTGAGATAATAGCAAAGATGCTATTAGCAGCAAAACAATGGAAACAGAACTAGCTACCACTTATTGAGCATTTACTATATACCAGGAAGTGTTCAAAGCATCTACCTCCTATACATGTTTTCAGTATTTCACTTAAACCCAACAACGGCTCTGGAAAATAGATATGATCCTCTTTTTGCATAGAAGAAATTAAAGCTCAGTGAAGTTAACTATGCCAAACTGTGCAAATATTAAATGGTGGACGTGGGTTTAGAACCCAGGACTCTCTTACTCCAAAGCCCATGCTCTTTCTGTTAGACTGTACAAGTTTCAAGAATATTCTTATTAGTTTTAGATCAATTTAGTTCTAATCTTTTTTCTCTTGGCTTTTACCAGAAGAAGGATCACTTATCAGCGGCAGAGTAGAGAAATACTGATCTGTAGGAAGAAATACAGCAATTCGAATAAACTAAAATCCCATTTAGTCACCAAAGTTTCTCAATTACCCTCAATCAAATGTCTCTGTAGGTCTCTCTAATCCATTTCCTCTTCTTTGTGACCACCTCTGTATAGGTCCTCTTATCCATACTATTGGAATAACTTCTTAAGTAACCTCTCTGCCTCCAATATCTCCTCCTATTCTACCCTCCACAGATATTCCCTAGTGATATTTTCAAATCAAGTCATTCTCATCCTCAAAACCCTTCAATGAATACCCTTTGCCAAAGGAATTGAGAACACCAATAATTAGGTTCCTCATAAACTTTTCCAGCCTCATATACTATGCTTTCAGCCATAACAAACTCCTATAGTTTTTCAAGCACAACATACTCTATTGAGACATTGGAATCCATCTCTACCTTAATTTCACCTGAATTAATTCAACTCTTTTTCTTTTTTTTAATTTTTTATTATGTTATGTTAGTCACCGTACAGCATATCCTTAGTTTTTGATGTAGTGTTCCATGATTCATTAGTTGCGTATAACACCCAGTACACCATGCAATACATGCCCTCCTTAATACCCATCACTGGCCTATCCCAATCCTCCACCCCCCTCCCCTCTGAAGCCCTCAGTTTGTTTTCCAGAGTCCATAGTCTCTCATGGTTCATTCCCCCTTCTGTTTACCCCCCTTTCATTCTTCCCTTGCTTCTCCTACCGATCTTCCTGCTATTTCTTATGTTCCATAAATGAGTGAAACCATGTGATAATTGTCTTTCTCTGCTTGACTCATTTCACTTAGCATTATCTCCTCCAGTCCCATCTCTATACTTAGACCTTATTCAGGCCATTGTTTCCTACATGTAGGCTTCTAAGTATTGCTAAGATGAGATATCACAACTATATGGGTTTGTGCTTCTTAATACTTATGGCTTTTGAGCTGTCTTTGACCTCCATGCTGTGTGATCATCTGATGTTTTCCTAGAGTACTCTCTTCTCCATTTCCCAGAATAGCTTGTTGGAACCTCCAAGAGCCTCCTTCCATCTTCTACTTCATCACTTCTACTTTCACTTCCAGTAATTGACCTCCCTACTATTCCAGAGAATAGAAGTTTTTCCCTTCTTCCTACAAACATGTACACATTTGACCCATCACTGACTCCTTCCCTCCTGCCTCAGTGGAAAAGTATCCTCATTATGCCTAAGAAAAATCCTGCTACCTGTGCTCTGGGTTTCATTTCCTTCAATTTGCTCTAGAATTAAACCATTTGCTTTGTTTTGTTTTGTTTTTAATATGTCACTTCCTTTTCTACTGCCTCTTATCCCATATATTTTCAAGTTTTTTCCCACTATGCTATCCCTTCTCTGGCATTCACTTTCTATCACAGTTCAACCTTTTGAGAAATGTAGCAGTCACTAGCTATAATCTTCACTAATCAGGAAAGTCTATGAAAAGCAGTTAGAGATTCAGGAACTAATATGTATGGATCATGTGTTTATGCTGAGGGACAGAAAAAAATGGATGTTAGGTAAGGATAGAGAAAGGACTAAAGGAAACTAGTAAAAGTGGAAGGGCAGCAAAAAAACAGCTGGAGTAATATATATATATATATGTTATACATGATACACACACATTTTCTTTGTCTATTCATCTATCAATAGACACTTGGGCTTCTTCACATCTTGGCTATTGTAAATAATGCTACTATAAACATAGGGGTGCATGTATCCCTTTGAATTAGGGTTTTTGTATCCTTTGGGTAAATACCTAGTAGTGCAATTGCTGGATCATATGATCGTTTCATTTTTAACTTCTTGAGGAAACTCCTGTGAGGTGATATCTTATTGTAGTTTTAATTTGCATTTCCCTGCTGTTGATCAATGTTGAGCATCTTTTCATGTGTCTGTTGGCCATCTGGATGTCTTTTTTGGAACAATGTCTATTCATGTCTTCTGCTCCTTTTCAATCGGATTACTCATTTTTAGGGTGTTGGGTTTGATAAGTTCTTTATGTATTTTGGATACTAATCCTTTATTGGATATGTCATTTGGAAATATCTTCTCCCATTCAGTAGGTTGCCTTTTAGTTTTGTTGATTGTTTCCTTCGCTGTGAAGAAACTTCTTATTTTGATGTAGTCTCAATAATTTATTTTTGCTTTTGTTTCCCTTGCCTCAGGTGACCTATCTAAAAAAAAGTACTCTTCTAGGATTTTTTTATGGTTTCAGTTCTCATATTTAGGTCTTTAGTCCATTTTGAATTTATTTTTGTGTATAGTATAATAAGTAGATGTTTTCCAGTTTCATTCTTTTGCATATTGCTGTCCAGTTTTCCCAGCACCATTTATTGAAAAGACTGTCTTTTCCCCATTGGATATTTCCTGCTTTGTCAAAGATTGATAATATTGACCACATAATTGTGTGTTTATTTCTGGATTTTCTATTCTGTTCTACTGAACCACGTGTCTATTTTTGTTCCAGTATCATACTATTTTGATTAATACAGCTTTGTATTATAATTTGAAGTCCAGAATAGTGATGCCTCCAGCTTTGCTTTTCTTTTTCAAGATTGCTTTGGCTATTTGGGGTCTTTAGTGGCTCCATAAAAATTTTAGGACTGTTTGTTCTAGCTCTGTGAAAAATGTTGTTAGTATTTTGATAGGATTGCATTAAATGTGTGGATTGCTTTGGGTAAACAATTTAACAATATTTATTTTTCCAATCCACCATAATGGAATGTCTTGCCATTTCTTTGCATCATCTTCAATTTCTTTCATCGGTGTTTTATAGTTTTTAGAGTACAGGTCTTTCACCTCTTTGGCTAGGTTTATTTCTAGTATCTTATTATTTTTGGTGCAATTGTAAATGGGATTGTTTTCTTAATTTCTCTTTCTGCTGCTTCATTATTGGTGTATAGAAATGCAACAGATTTCTGTAGAATGATTTTGTATCCTGTGACTTTGCTGGATTTGTTTATCAGTTCTAGTAGTTTTTTGGTGGCGTCTTTCAGGTTTTCTATATATAGTATTATGTCATCTGCAAATAGTGAACATTTTACTTCTTCCTTACTTATTTGGATGTCTTTTATTTCTTTTCTTTTCTTTTGAGAGAGAGAGAGCATGTGTGAGCAGGGTGGAGGAGTGGCAGACGGAGAGAGAGAATCCCAAGCAGGCTCCACACCCAGCACAGAGCCGAACACAGGAATCAATCCTACAGTCCCGAGACCATTACCTGAGCCAAAATCAAGAGTCAGTGCTCAAGCAACTAAGCCACCCAGTCGCCCCTACCTTTTAATTTTTTTTTAATTTTTAAGGCTCATAGTGGTGCTATTCATGATGCATGAAATGCAATAGTATGTCTAAAGGAGTAACAGGTGATGAGTGAACTTCAGAAATCATGAAAGGAGCCAGAGGACATTCATTATATTTAAATAAACATTTAAATAAACATTAAATAAATGTTATATTTAAATAAACAAAATACAATTTTATATGCCACACAAAGTTATACTGGGTCAGAGAAGGGAGCTGTCATACATGAATAAAACATAATTATGTGACTCTAGACCCTGCTCTCTTCGTATCTCTGTGCTCATTAAATGTTGAAAAGAAATGAATGATGTTCAGGATGAAATCACCTGACCCTTGAGGCCCTTTATTACATCTGTGCTAAAGACCCTGCTTCTGAGAAAATACACATTGAATGTAAATGAAATTGCATGTAAAAATGAAAAAGGAAAGGGTACTCTAATGACCCAAGTTTCTTTCAAATCCTTATTGCTAAATCCTTAGTTCAGTTCTACAATAGGTCTCAGATTATTAACAGCCTCCCAACTGACCTTATGTCCAAACTTATACCTCTTCAATCAATATTATACTTTTGTTGTAAAAGTGAGCTTTTAAAAACACAATTCTGCACATGTTACTGATCTGCTCAAAAAATCTTTAATGATTGCCCACCACTTATAGCAAGGCTCAGCAAACTTCTTTCTGTAAAGGGCCAGATAGTAAATATTTTAGGCTTTGCAGGCTACACACAGTCTTTGTAGCATAGGCTTCTTAGTTGTTGTTGTTTTTCTTACATCACTTAACAATTTAAAAACCAATCTTAGCTCATGGGCTGTACAAGCCAAGAGCTGGATTTGGCCCTTCAGGCCATAGTTTGTTGACCTGCAGAGTAAATAAAGTGCTAGCTCCTTAATATAGCATAGCAGTCTCCCCGTAATCTGGCCTACTGTTTTCTTCTCAAGTTTTATATATTGCCAAAACACTTCACACACCTTCTGCTGTGGGAATTAAATTGTTGGCAGTATCTGAAAGTACAGCAAGCTGGGTTTTGTACCTCTGTACTTGTTCATATTGCGTCTATTAAAATTGTCCTCCTTTATTCAACTGGCAAGCTACTCCTCTCTCAAGACTCTACTAAAGGTGTCATCTCTTCTATTAAATATTTCCTGACTGCCCATTTAGAATTGGTCTCTGTAACCTGTACAAATATGGATCATAGTATCTTCAGCACGTCACTGTGCTTATTTACTCCCCAACTCCAACGCAAATCTCTCAAAGGCAGAAAACGACATACTTGGGTTTGTATCTCTAACATACAATAGCCATTTAGTAAATGTTTGTTAAATGAGTGGCCCCAGGCATTGTGTTAGCAAGTCATCTAACACCAGCAACAACATAAAGAGAAATGAAGAGAGATCAGCAGTCCTCTGAATTGTGCATGTCCCACACAGAGAAGCAGGTTATTACTTTTGTTGTTTCTAGAGAAGCTCCCTGATTCCCACTCTTACATCTTGTGGAAATTTCCACATACACTCATCAGGGCATGAGGGTGGTTACACAGATCCTCATGGCAGACTTTTTCTTGAAGCAGTAATGCCATATAACAGTGCCTGTGTTTTTAGAATCCAACTGTGGACTCAAAACCTATCTTCCAATAAACATACTTTAAAAAATATTCCTAAGGCTTTTAGTATTATTAGTGATAGAATGGTGACCTAAATAGGTGTTGGTGAACTGCCTTTGGAATGTAGCTACTCTGTCTCAGTGGGGAAAACGTGCTCTGAGTTCCAAGTTGATGACTTATGAGTTAACTTTTGGACATAACCCATTCCTAAGTTTGGGGCTGTCTCTACTTAAAATATATCAAGCATAGGTCAGAGGAACTGGAATAGGAGTCAACCAGATTAAAAGTAAAGCCATAAAAGTGAAAGCCAAAGAGAAATATGATATAACTGTGTTTCTAAAACTAGAGAATGGGGTGGTGAGGTTCCTTGTTGTACACTCTGGAGAGGACAATGCATAAGGAAATTGACTTTAAAAAACAAATTATAGGAGTATTTGGGAACTTTCAGACCATTGCAATAATATCTTAGCAATTTATGAAAAATTGCTATTCAATAAATAGCAATTTATTGAATTCTTACTATGTACCAGGAACCACTCTAAGAATTTTATGTAGATTATCAATCTCTCTCTCTCTCACACACACACACACACACACACACACACACACACACACACAGAATGATTTCTTTACCACTTACCAGGGGTAAATGGAGTGTGAAGCTTACTCCCTGATTATTATAATTTTCTGCCCAAAGATTTTATACACACACACACACATACACACAATGATCAACCTTTGGAAAGTAAAGAAAGAGGCCCAGGATAGAAAAAATGTGACCAGATATCTATCTACCCAAGAGAAAAGTGTGAGAGGAAAGAAAACGTTAGAAGCAAGAAATAACTACCTTCTCAATGTGCTATGACAGAAAAATTCCAGAGTCAGTCAAAGTTAAGATGAGAAAAAGAATCAACAAATTACCGTAATACAAAGTATACAATACATGTTGGCTGCCAACAATAGGAAGTGCATATGGCATCATATTAAATAGGGAAGAAGAAGAAAAATAATAACAATCTTGGCCATGAAGACTCTTGGGTAGAGCAGAAATGCTAAAGCTCATGAATGTGTATGAGAAGTGGGAGTAGAAATGGCCAGAGGGTCACTAAGGCACATCATGGAAGAGAAAGCAGAGAAATAGGAGAAGTCAAAAGAATAACAATTTCAGTTTAGACATTTTTGTAAGAAATTGATATGATGGAAATTTAATATTTGTAGAAGCAATGTTGGTTGGGAAAAGATTTATTAATATGTATAATATGCAAACTACTTTAAAATAAGAAATTGTAAGTATAAACTAGAATAATTTATTTAAAAATGCTTCTTAAAGGATAAAGTGCTTTATACGTACAAAAGATACTTCTTGTCATGAGATGTTATCACCTAAATATGGGAATTAAGGGGTTATTTGTCCATTACATTCAAATTAGAGCAAACACCTATAAAATGTGATGTGAGGAGCAAATGCTATACAATGGTTGTATAGCTAGTGTGATATATATGAATTTTATCCACTTTGTGTGGCAAGAAAGATGTTTGGTCACAAAAAAACTTTATACCTCAGAACAGATGACTGGATTAAGAAGTTGTGGTCCATATATACAATGGAATATTACTCAGCTATCAGAAAGAACGAGTTCTCAACATTTGCTGCAACATGGACGGCACTGGAGGAGATAATGCTAAGTGAAATAAGTCAAGCAGAGAAAGACAATTATCATATGATTTTTCTCATCTATGGAACATAAGAACTAGGAAGATCGGTAGGGGAAGAAAGGGATAAAGAAAGGGGGGTAATCAGAAGGGGGAATGAAGCATGAGAGACTATGGAGTATGAGAAACAAACTGAGGGCCTCAGAGGGGAGGGGGGTGGGGGAATGGGATAGGCTGGTGATGGGTAGTAAGGAGGGCACGTATTGCATGGTGCACTGGGTGTTATATGCAACTAATGAATCATGGAACTTTACATCAAAAACCAGGGATGTACCGTATGGTGACTAACATAATATAATTAAAAAATATTATTATAATAAAAAAAGAAAGAAAAGAAAGGAACCTGTCCCTGATGGACTACTATAGATGTAGCATTCACCTTTGCCTATCTCCTATGATTATTCTCTCTCTGAACTATTTTGGGCACATTCATGGCTTCAGGTCATGACTTGACAGAATGTTAACATTTATGGTAAATTTATTAATGAGTGTCTAGTAGTGACCTTGTAGAATGTTCACCAAGATTTTTAATGTTGTTTGTTTTAAAAAAACATAAATTGAAATTTTATGGACCAAGTTTTCGTTGTTTTTCCTGCACATTGAAGAGGTTTAAAGAGAGCCATTAGGATTTTTCGCTTTCTCTGGCTAACTTCTTAAGTGTAGCTTTTACATCCTTGCTTCTCGGTGTAAATGAGGGGAATTAATACGGGAGTAACTGCTCCATAAAATATTGAGAAGAATTTGTATTCTTCCTGAGATTCCTTTGATTGAAATTTCAGGTACATGTAGATAGCTATACCATTAAATATGGTGACCACAGTTGGATGGGGTCCACAGGTGGAGAAAGCTTTGAGCCTGGCCTGACAGAGTGGATCTTCAGCATGATAACTACAATGTAGAAGTAGGAAATGAAGACAAAAGTGAAAGGCAGGGGCAGCGTGACCACCAGACCCAGACTCAGACAGGAGCATCAGAGCAGACGAGCTTCAGCAGGGCCTGAATCTCACAGGTAAAATGGTTGATGATATTCTGTCCACAATAATAAGCAGGAATTGCAATGATTGGTAAGACTGCTACTAAAAAGGCACTGGCCCAGGTTCCCAAGGCCAACTGCACGCAAACCAGATTATTCATAATGGTGGTGTAATGCAGGGGATTGGAGATTGCAACAAACCTGTCATAAACCATGACAGCAAGGAAGAGACATTCTGTCATCCCTAGAAAGAGGGATGTGGTCATCTGGGCATAACAGCTGGCATAGAAAATGATGGGGAAGTCCCTGAAGCATTGGGCCAAGACATATGGTTCCCAGATGGTGGAGTAACAGATACCAAGGAAGGATAAATTACTGAGGAAAAAATATGTGGGGATATGAAGTTGAGAATCCCATCTCACTACAACAATAAAGCTGTTCCCAAACATTGTGATCAGGTATAAAAACAGGAGTCCCAAGAAGGCAGCCTGGATTTGAGGCCGTTGGGAAAATTCAGTGAGCAGTCATCTTAGAGGCATTGTCTCTAGACTGCCCATTTAGTCATCTCAAGTACTGGGAAAGACAACAAAACGTAATGTCACCTATGTTAGGAAGTAAGAGGAATAGCATCTTAGTAGCCTGATCATGTTCTAGACTTCTGATTAATTATTGTGTGTCATTTGTTTTACTGGGTTAGACTCAGCTGCTCAAGTATCCAATGATGAAAATACAGGTTCTCTTTGCTTTTCTATCTTGTAGAAACATGTAAGATTAAGTTGTTCAGACTGTGTTAGATCCCAATAGAGGTACTTAATATCTGATCAAGTAAGACAGTCATTAACATTCAGTTAAACAAAATTATTTCACTCATAAAGGGGCATTGCTAGATGATTGACTTTATTCTTGACAAAAAAGAGGCAAATATGCTATATCTTCCCACCAAACATGTGCATTTATAGACAGCTTTATTGAAGTTGGTTCACTGATTAACAAACAATAATTTTTAACTTTAAGCTCAGTGATCCAATTGTGAATGCTTGAAATACTTATTTGCTTTTCAACTCCTTTTTTTTTGCTTCTTCTGTGTCATATTAAAACCACATATGGATGGCAAATTAGAAAGTGTATATGTAGCTAAAGCAATCAGTCAGTTCAATGGTAAAACAGCACCAGCCAAAATGACATGAAATAAATGAAGTGACTTGTGGATTTACTAAAATCTCACACTTTATTCAATTGTTCTGACATCTGTCTATAACGACAGAAGCTTACTATGTGCAGATCCTACCATCTCCATATAATTCCAAACAAGAGCTTAAAGAGTGATGGGAAAATCTTATTAGATAAAGGATTTTATGAAGACAATGGTTACCAGAAATTCTGAAGACAGACAAGTCAAATTTTAGAATACATGTTTCCAGAAATGTAGAAAGAAAGAAAGAAAGAAAGAAAGAAAGAAAGAAAGAAAGAAAGAAAGAAAAAGAAAGAAAGAAGAAAGAAAGAAGGAAGGAAAAGACAGAGCCCCGTCAGTTTTGTGTGATTTCGGTAGGGAGTGCAACAGATAACCCATTGAAATTTATTTCAGCTCTAGTATTTTCTTATTTAGACATAATTGTGTCTTTTTTATGTATTGTTGTGTTAATGCTGCATATAATTGGGTAATACTTCATACCCAAAAGGCAGAATGTTAAAATACAGAAAGAAAGTGAGAGAGTCAGTAGGATCTAAGCCTAAATTCTGGTTCAGCCACTAATAAGCTGCACAACTTGAGAAAGTCAGTTTCCTCATATATGAAATGAGAATATCACCTAGCCTCTTGCAGGGTTGTTCCAAGAATTAGATAAGATTATGTCTATAAAGAACCTAGCACAGTGCCTGGCACAATTATTAGCCCCACAAGCTATGTTAGCTCTGTTCTCACTTTCACATCCCATGTAGACCTTTCCTTCAGCTTGAATTTCATCCTTGTAAACATGTGCCAAAATGCCATTTCATCCTACCTTTTTTTTTTTGGTGAGATTATCATGTTATCAAAAACAATACCATCTGAAGTTTTAGGTTTGAGTAACAACAGAAGAAAGTTTGACTGTGTAAATCATTAAAATTTGTTCCTGATGGTAGGCGGGAAAAGACACATAAAAAGATGAAAATTACTCACTGACTTAGGGCTGGAGGACAGCAACAGAGAAGTATACCTCATTCATAACAGAAGCACTTTGCAGTTGGCAACACCCCCACAAATGACTAATCTCCAAGAAGAAATTTGATTCCTTCAACTGCAAGGAAAAGAAGTTTAATACAAGCAGCTGTGGTAATAAATCTTCCTATCAGTTGTGGTTATAAGGCTGGAAAATCTTGAGTTAACTGTGCTGGTGAATCATGCACATTTATTTCTACTTGTTAAATATATTTTTTCTTTTATTCACACAAAGATGGCTTGTAATAAGGCTACCATGAAAAGTTGGTGTCCAAAAAACAATAAAGAAATTCACTGTCTAGCATACATAGTGATAATATAGTTCATGCCAGTTCATGACATGCAATTTTTCTTTGCCTGTACAAATATGAAAATGAAATTTCTTTTTGAGGTGTCCAAAATTCTGTTACTTTGTTCCCAGCCACAGAAAAATAAATTGAGAAGATGTCCTTTCTGAATACATGTAGATATTTTTAAAATATCGGTGTTTGCCAAAAACGTATATAGTGTACTTACAAAAATATTTAGGTAGCCTTAAAAGAAGACACAATTCAAAAGCAAGAAGGAACTTTGGAAATTTGGATAATGGTGTGGTGGTTGAAGAATTCATGACCTCAGTCTTGAAGAATAGTTTCCACTTTCGGGATTTAGGAAATATCCCTGTTTTGTAATTTAGTTGCCTAATACAAACATAGAGAAAACAAAGAAGGAGGAGAAAGCTTCTGCTATATTTCACTTATTAAAATAGTGCTCACTTTCCTTCTAACCTGGTTAATGAGAATTTCAGTGAATGTTCCGTATAGCAGTCATTCTGGTTGGTAAATATGGTGGTGTTGGGTAACCACAGCCAGCCTTCCTCAAGGAGAAACTTTCTTCTGTCTGAGCAGTTCTTTTCTGCTAGCGAATGAAATTTTCAGGTAGTGCTATGAAGAATTTATATTGAGGAATTTTGGAGAACAAGATGTACATCATAGGATGATTGCATAACTTTTGTGTTTGCTGGGTTCTGCAAATGATATGTTGTGTTGGTCAGTCCAGTTCCCTTCCAAGTATGATTGTGGGTTCAACAGAGATTAAATTAAGTTTTATTTTTGTTTAGTTTTTTTTTTAACTTAAGGGACTTTGGACCCTATATAATGGAAGTAATACTGAGTGTACACTTTAGAGACTGTAAGCCCCTAGATTTAGTGACCATATCTGAGTTGCCTCTGCTTTGTCTGGCATTCTACTTTACACAGAGGAAAGTCTTGGAAAATGTTTGCTGAAATAAAAGCTCCCGATGTCAGTTTGACTGAATGGATTCTTCCATTAAGGTATTTTTATATTGCATTTAATGATACTGTTTGGGGCCATCTGACCCTGAATAACTTTTTCCCAAAATTTGTACTCATCAATTTTTGGTACAAAAAAAATGTGTTGATTGATAGAGCAGTGCTCTATAGAAAGATGACAGAAGAGGTGGACTTTCAGCCAGACAGTCACTTCCTATTGGGCATTTGTGGTTCACTCCTTCCATAGAGGGTTGATGGTAAGGGTCTGCCTATGTGAGTTACTCATTCCTCAAGAATTTTCTTTGTACATATATACAATGGAATATTACTCAGCCATCAGAAATTATGAATACCCACCATTTGCATCAACATGGATGGAACTGGAGGGGATTATGCTAAGTGAAGTAGGTTAAGCAGAGAAAGGCAATTATCATATGATTTCACTCATATGTGGGATGTAAGGAATAGAGCGGAGGACCATAGGGGAAGGAAAGGAAAACTGAAGGAGGGGAAATCAGAGAGGGAGACAAACCATGAGAGACTATGAACTCTGGGAAACAAACTGAGGGTTTCAGAGGGGATGGGAGTGGGGGGATGGGGTAACCGGGTAATGGACATTAAGGAGGGCACGTGTGGTGATGAGCACTGGGTGTTATATGCAACTAGTGAATCATTGAACACTACATCAAAAATTAATTATGTACTATACAGTGGCTAACTGAACATAATAATAATAATAAGAAGAATTTTCTTTGTGATTCTATCTTAGGGACCTTCTCACCCCAAAATATTAAAAATATATTGAGCTTGCATGGAAATCCACAAAATATGAAGGAGGATAAGATGGAGAACATTTACAAGAGCATACAAATTGAGAGAAATTGTAGTGCCGTCCAGGAAATATTTCACAAAGGACATGGTTGATGCTTCCCTAATGAAGATTACAGAACTGGCATAGATGCAAGCTACAGTAGGGATGGAAGGCATCAGATGTCCAGGCATCTGATGGAAGTCTCATTCTGCTAAAAGCAGAGCATCTGATAAACTTGGGATTTGCCTTACTGAAAATTTCATTTCTCAGAAGGTTAAAGGAGCTTTGAGGGGAAATGATGCTATGGACTTAATTATGATAGAATGGACCAGAATCTTGGGAGAAAATAACCATATCGTCTGGGAGCTCATAAAATAAAGGAATTCTATGGCTAATATTTCTAAAAGGAAAGTTGGCTGTGAGGCCATAGATCTCTTTTCTCTAAATCTTTTAATTTCAAATTTCTTGAAGTCTCTTACGATAGACCAGAGACAGAGAATCACAAAAAATTTAAGATGAAAATAGACCTTTTCCACTTTAAGTACACAGCACAGAGCATGAAAGCAGCACAGACTCAGCTCTCCTGGGTGAAAGCAATACTTGTCTAGCAATCTCATATGGCCTAACTGACAGCAACTTTCTTTCCTTATGATCAGTCTACTAGATCCATCCCTATTGTATACTGATCTGTGTGGCCTACTCAGAAGGTTTACCAGGTAACTAATTTTTACTTATCTTGTGGATATTTTTTCTTCAGAGCTTTTTGATGTTTATATGGAAGGATTCAAATCTAGGCTTCATGGTCATGCAGAACAATTCATTCATTTATCTATTCAACAAATATTTATTGATTTCTTACTATGTGTCAGTTCTGTTCTATTTGCTGAGGATATAGCAATGAACAAAAGAGACAAGACTTCCCTTCTTATTTAACTTGTATTCTATGGGGATGAGACAGAAAACAAGTAACAAATACAGTGATTCAGATAGTAATAACTGTTAAGATGAAAATAAAACAGGGTGATATGAAAGAGCAATGGAACAAGATTGTTATTATAGGTGTTTGCTTTCAAGGAAGGTGATGTTTGAGTGGGGACAAAAATGACACAAAGTAGCTATGTGAAAATTTAAGGGAAGAGAGTTTGAAGGAGAGGTAACAGTAAGTTCTAAGACTAAGGCAAAAGCAAGTTCAACTGTTTGCCAGATAGGAGGTAAGTGTAGCTGAAGCACAGTGTAGGGTGACCAATCTTCCTGGTTTGTCCTGGGCTTTCTTGATTTTTACCACTGAAAATTTCATGTCCCCAGAAACTCTTCAATTCCTATGTCAGGTTTAGGATTACCACAGAAATTCATTAATGATATCAACCTCACAGAATATTTTTCTCCAAGCTAACCATGCTGTGGTCCTTCCATCTCAATTCAGATGATATAGTTCATTCCAAGACCTCTCAATAACAAATTCAGATTTACTCCTGAAAATACCTAGCTCTACTTCTTTTTTTTTTTTTTTTTTAGATTTTCTTTTAAAGATTTATTTTTCATTTCAGAGAGAGTGCGAGCATGCATGCGGGCTGTGCTGCAGATTTCTTTCTTTTTTTTTTTTTTTAATGATTTTTTATTATATTATGTTAGTCACCATACAGTACATCCCCGGTTTCCGATGTAAGGCTCAATGATTCATTAGTTCTGTATAACACCCAGTGCACCATGCAATACGTGCCCTCTTTACTACCCATCACCGGTCTATCCCATTCCCCACCCCCCTCCCTGAAGTCCTCAGTTTGTGTCTCATGTCCATAGTCTCTCATGTTTCATTCCTCCTTCTGATTACCCCCTTTCTTTATCCCTTTCTTCCCTACATCATCCTAGTTCTTATGTTCCATAGATGAGAGAAATCATATGATAGTTGTCTTTTTCTCTGCTTGACTTATTTCACTCAGCATTATCTCCTCAGTGCCGTCCATGTTGTAGCAAATGTTGAGAACTTCGTTCTTTCATGTAGCTGAGTAATATTCCATCGTATATGGACCCACAACTTCTTAATCAGTCATCTGTTGAAGGGGCATCTCGGCTCCTTCCACGATTTAGCTATGTGGACATTGCATGCTATGAACATTGGGGCCATATGGCCCTTCTCTTCACTACGCTCTGTATCTTTGGGTAAATACCCGAGTAGTGCAATGGCTGGATCTTGAGGTAGCTCACATTAACTTTTAAAGGGACCTCCAAACTGTTTTCCAGAGTGGCTGTACCAACCTGCATTCCCACCAACAATGTAGGAGGGATCCCCTTTCTCCACATCCTCTCCAACAATTGTTGTTTCTTGCCTTGTCTATTTTTGCCATTCTAACTGGCGTAAGGTGGTATCTCAGTGTGGTTTTGATTTGAATTTCCTTGATGGCTAATGATTTTGAACATTTTTTCATGTGTCTGTTAGCCATTTGTATGTCTTCATTGGAAAAGTGTCTGTTCATATCTTCTGCCCATTTTTTGATTTGTTTATTTGTTTCTCGTGTATTGAGTTTGAGAAGTTCTTTGTAGATCTTGGATACCAGTCCTTTATCTGTAGTGTCATTTGCAAATATATTCTCCCATTCCGTGGGCTGCCTCTTAGTTTTTTTGACTGTTTCCTTGGCTGTGCAGAAGCTTTTTATCTTGATGAAGTCCCATAAGTTCATTTTATCTTTTGTTTCTCTTGCCTTTGGGGATGTGTCATGAAAAAGGTTGCTTTGGCCGATGTCGTAGAGGTTGTTGCCTATGTTCTCCTCTAGAATTTTGATGGATTCCTGTCTCACATCGAGGTCTTTCATCCATTTGGAGTTTATTTTTGTGTATGGTGTGAGATAGTGGTCAAGTTTCATTCTCTTGCATGTAGCTGTCCAATTTTCCCAGCACCATTTATTGAAGAGACTGTCTTTTTCCCACCGGATGTTTTTTCCTGCTTTATCAAATATTAGTTGCCCAAAGCCTAGCTCTACTTCTGATTTTTTTCCAGTTTCCTCTTGAAGAGTGGTCCTTTGAACCAGACACCCTTCTGAAAGCATGGAATGACCAATGTCCATCATGGAGAAACTACAAATTGTGGCAGCATTCTTGTACTAATCTTGTACATCCTAGGATAGCCAATTATTTTTAGTGGTATTATGTTTAGCAAGGAAGTAAGGCCCCTAACCTTGATTTTTCCACACAAACTACTCTGAAACCAGTTACCTCATTTTCTCTGTGACTGTACAACTGATTTTCTTTCAACCTCAAGGTTCAGCTTTATGATTTGCTAAACAATGCTTTATCTTGTTCAATTTGGCTTGGAGTTCCCTTCCACTGAGGTCATCTTGGATGCTAATTCTGGTATCCAAAACTTTACCTAAGCACTTCTTACTTTCTTCGTATCGCTCAAAATTTGGCAAATTTGTCTTCTGGGTTTTTATCTACGTCATTTGACAAAAATGTTGAACAGAGCAGGGCCCCAGGCATGTCACTGGAGACATCCTTCCAACATAGGATTAATCCATTAATCAATATGTAGGGAAATTTGCTTAAGCAGGTATTAAATCTTAAAATTTCAAGTCTACTATGTTACCCATGATTTGGGATATGGCATGTAATTATGAGGTCAAAATATTGCCTAAAGATAAAGTTCCTCTCATTTGCTCTTGCAGATTACTGGCAATAAAAGATGATAAGACTGGAAATGTGGCTGAAACAGCTGAAGGACAGTAGGTACACCTAGGAGGGAGAAAAAGAACCCTCAAAGCTGGTTCACATGGGCTTACAATTCGGGAAAGACCAGAAGAGGAGGGGGCTTGAGGAGAAATGAAGAGTTAAATGTCTGAGCCTGTTAGGAGAAATGAAGAGTTAAATGTCCTAGCCTGTTATTAAAGTTTTTTGTAATAATGCTACAGCCATAGATAATATACAAACAAATGGGTGTGATTGTCTTCCACTAAAATTTCAATTAAAAAAACATAGGGCACCAGATTTGATGGCCAGGCTGTGGTTTGCCAATTTCAGCTTTAAATGATTCAGAATCAACTTTATAGAAATATCCTCCGTGTCTATGTGAATCCAGGAACACAGCTTCCACCCACCACCCTTCTTACTTCTCTGTTAAGTTCTCCCAGCTCTGAGCTTCCACACATAGGTTGGGATCCCCTTAACCTCTCTTTTGTCCTGGCTTCCTTTCAGGATTATTTCCTTAAACAAAAGATTTTATTTATTTGAGAGAGAGAAAGAGAGAGAGAGCATGAGCGCAGGAGTGGGGGGAGGGACAGAAGGCAAGATTATTATTTTTTTTAAAGATTCTATTTATTTGAGAGAGAGAGAGCTCGCACAAGCAGGGTGGTGGGGCAGAGGGAGAAGCTGACTCCCCGCTGAGCAGGAAACCCAACACGGGGCTCCAACCCAGGACCCTGAGCTCATGACCTCATGACCTTCTGACCTTCTGACTCATCTGACTTCAGCTCATGACCACCAAAGTCAGATGCTTAACTGACTGAGCCACCTAGGTACCCCGGATTATTTCTTCCAATCTTTGTCTTTTATGATCTGAAACAGGGACTGGCTAACTTTTTCTGAAATCAGTCACTTAAGAGATAGGTTAGATTTGGCATGCCATAGGTCTCTGTGGCAACTACTCTGCTCTGCCGTTGTAACACCAAAGCCGCCTTAGACATTACATAAACAAATAGACATAGCTGGACTCTAATAAAACTTGATCTAGGAAAACAGGTAGTGGGCTGCTTTTGACTCACATGCTGTAGTTTGCCAACTGCTGATCTAGATGGGATGCTGACTGGGGCACCTGGGTGGCTCAGTCGCTTGGGCGTCTGCCTTTGGCTCAGGTCATGATCCCAAGGTCTTGGGATCCAGCCGCATGTCCGGCTCTCTACTCAGCAGGGAGCCCCAGTAGATGGGATGCTGATTATTCTTGAAATCATATCCTTTAGCCCACACACCAGATTGCATTTGTTTTTTGCATTATACTAATTGGGAACTACCCATCCCCTACGGGTCACAGCAAACAGTGGTTCCTTACACATCCATGGGGCTTGTGTCCTGTTTCTAACAGAACTCCTTTGCGGCACTCTGTGTCCTCTGAATCCTCATACAACTAAGGCCTAGAAACAACCTGTTGATCCATACTCTGTAGTCTCAGAGCCCTCCGAGAAGGTTGTTTCTGAGCTTGCCAGTTTTCATATCCCCTACTCCTGGAGTGAAATTTCTGCCACTTTAATTATGAGATGATAGCAATGGGCAAGGATTAGCACCCATGATGTGAAAGTTCAGGTTCTTTTCGTGAACCCAACTCTTACCCAGATGCATTGACAGTCATTTGCCAAAACAGTCTAATCTCCTTTTGCACCAGAGGTTATGAGCCTCCCTGGATGACTGAAGGCACTGCTGGCAATGGGCACTTGTTAGGAGCAGGCGACTGAGAGGAGAAACTAGGGAATAGGGCACGGGGGATCCCTGCAAGATGATGAGTGCAAATGACTACTCTAGCTAAAAGAAGGAGTAAACCTAGCAGGCATATTCATTGTTCATGTCCCCCCTTGACTTTAGCATGACTGCTACATTTGAAAAAATGCACAGAATTTGTATTTCACCCAAATTTCAGATTAACCAAAACATGAAATTCTACAGGCAAAGAGACAGAAAAGACACATGCTGCATGATCTCACTTAGATGTGGGACCTGAAAAGGCTGAACTCATAGACACCGAGAGTAGGAGTGGTTACCTGGAGCTGAGGGGTGGGGGGATTGGAGAGATGTTGGCCAAAGGATACAAACTTCCACTTACAAGATGAAT
This sequence comes from Ursus maritimus, assembly GCF_017311325.1. Lineage (NCBI taxonomy): Eukaryota > Metazoa > Chordata > Mammalia > Carnivora > Ursidae > Ursus > Ursus maritimus. Next base: position 5,544,042 of record NW_024423319.1, on the reverse strand, counting down.
ACATGCTGGGGACCTAATGTGCAGCGTGGTGATTATAGTTTATAATAGTGTGGATATATTTGAGAGTTGTTAATAGAATAGGATCTTAAATGTTCCCACTGCAAACAAGAAATGGTAATTAGGTGTTGTGAAGGAGATGTCAGCTAATGCTACAGTGGTAATCATTTCGTGGTATGTAAGTGTATCAAATCATCAAATCGCACACTTTAAATTTAGACTGTGTTATATGTCAGTTATAAACGAATCCACATCCTGAATTTAAAGAACAACTTAGTCTAAAAGTTCTGAGGCGAGATTTCTTGTCCTGGTTTTGCCTGAACATGCTGGACTTTAGTTTCTATGAAACGAACGGATCTCATTAGACAATTATTGTTTCTAATCAACATTTTCTCCAGTCAACAGAGAAAACATGGAGGCCACAGAAAACCATAGGTAATTGAACAAGAATCACAGAAAATTCCACCATTTGGTTGTGACCATTAACTACACTTGGGCTCTTTTCCTATTCCTATGCTATTTTCAGTCATGGTGTCACAGTATACAAATTGTGAACTGCTTTACCACTGAAGAATTTTCCCATGGTACTAGGCAATTGTTCAGAACTCTTCTAGCTCTATGATTACAGGTATGTTTGGTTTCTTATGGTCGATACAAAGACCATCAAAAATCATGGTGAATAATATTTGTCGTTTTCCAATAAACAAGAATTTTAATATACAGCTTTTCATGGAAACTACATAGAATAACTGTAAAAACAAATTATTTGTACGTGTAGAAGGAATTATGAAAATCCTTTACTTATATTTGTTAGCCATTGATTGGGTTATGGCCTAAAGAACAGTCCAGGATGATGAATTGAAGAACAGATTGTACCATTCCTTTCTCCCCAGGGAGAAGTATATGATACATAAGGCTAGAAGTTACCTTTTATGAAAATTACTGGAGATGAACAAATATAATGTTTAGAAAAACTAGAAAACTCCTCTGATTTAGGAAGCTTAAAGTTATACGCAACTAACGAATCATGGACCTTTACATCAAAAACCAGGGATGTACTGTATGGTGACTAACATAATATAATAAAAAATATTATTATAAAAAATTAAAAAATAAAAAGCTTGGGGAAAAAAAAAGAAGCTTAGAGTATAATTTTAGTACCCGGTAAAATAGTGAAACAGTATTGCTATGTGGAATAGAATGAAGATGGCTGACTTTGAGAATGAATTATGGCAGACTTTATGTGACAATAAAACAGTATTGAGAAATCAATAAAGCAACATTGGAAGTTTGGACTTTGGCCAAATATTGAACGAGCACCTCCTGCATGCAAGGCATTGGCCCTAGGCATGTAGCGTCTAAGGAAAATCAAAGCACTGTTACTGCCTATAGGAACTCATGGGTGAGTAATGAGATGAAGGGTAACATTTGGACACAACTAGCCAGAAGGTGAGGCGCAGAGTAGTAAGTGTGCTGGCAGACAGGCACTTGAGGTGTTCTAGGAATTTCTTTCTTCCGTGGACTTGGAGCAATGTCCCAGTGCATCATTCCAGCCCAGGAGAGAATCCTTGGGCTGAGCAGTGTCACATATAAACAGAACGCGTGGTAAGCTTTCCTTCCATGTAGCAGAGACCTGACGTTAATTGCAAATGTAACTCAAGAGCAGCGGCACCTTTACTAAAACAGCGAGAGGAACACTCCTCAAGTCCAATTATTAAAAAGGCCAGGGAAGGAGGTGGAATCACTCCTGCCAGGGGACGTGGTACCAAAGGTTTCAAAGTTGCAAAGGGAAACCATTTCAAAGCCTCCAGGATTAGGTCCCAGAGAAGCAATTAGAAGGACTTTCACATGAAAGAGTTCAGAAGTATTTACAAGAACATGCCCAAGACAAGGGAGTTTATTTCTGGACTACGAACACTGAAGTTGCTTTCCTCCTTAATTAAGTCTCTAGATCTTTGGAAACATAAAGGATTTCATTACCTTCCTGGACACTTTGGCTCTAAATAGTGTGGGAATCCACCATTTTCATCTAAATGGCACCAAGTGCCAGGATAACAGGCCAAGCAAGTCTGCAACAGTCACCTGGGTGAGTCTAAATCTCTGGATGGTTGACAACAATTGATTTAGTTTGATGTCCACATCCTTACCTCAGGGTAACATACCTTGACTCCTCAGGTAGAACTCTGGTTCCTTTTCTTACGCTCACACTTATCCCTCTGTGCTTTACTTATCTGTTTGCTTGGGTATCTCCCCCACCGGGCCTAATTTTAGGAGGAGAGACACTGTGTCCTTGCTCACCGTGGTTTCCACAGTATCTAGCACAGTGCCTGGAGCATTACTACACAATAAATATTCATCAAAGGAAAGAACGCTAGGACAACCTGTGCTGGGCCATCACTAAGTGGCTAAGATATGCTATGATATGGTATGATAATGCCATGGGAAGGCAGTCGAGAGAGAGCTCTGCCCAGGGTCAGCCAGGTCCTTGGAGATTTGCCTAAGTTGGTGGCATCATGGCTAGAGCTGCCCTGCTGTGCAAGGACTTTTTCCTTATTTCAGTTGAAGATGCTCAGGAGTGATGGGGGTGGGGAAGCCAACTTGATCGATATTCTGATACCATTTCCATTCCCAAATGAGGACCTTGGAATCCATGTCCTACAACTTCCACATTTTAAAGATGGAGAAACTGTGGCACGGAAGGCAACAGCTGCCGTCCCTGAGGCACTGGCTAGCAGAGGAGCCTTTCACACGCATGTCTCCAGACATCCTGGCCGGTGCTCTCCCCTCTGCAATCGGCTGCCTCTCCTAAGGCCTGGAACTCAACAGGCCAGCGTTTCAAGGGCAGCTCCACAAAGGAGGTAGCCCTGTGGCTCTGGGCGATCTCCTCCCCCTTTTCCCACTTCCGTGGCCCCAGTGGGGAAATCGGCCTTGTAACATATGCCTCCCGGGGCCGTGGTGAGCTGGCCTTAGAGGAAGCAGTGCTTGTAGTGTTCCTGATGGAGTGCCTGTTACATAACTGGTTCCCGACTCTTAAGTCCCTTCTCTTCCATCTGGGCACGTGGGACCTTTCAGGCCACACAGACATGAAGAGTGTCTTTAGTGGTTGGGAAGAGTCAGCTACGCAGAGGGTCTTGGCTGCTCAGGCCCATCTCATCCTTCAGGAGACACAGGTGGAGCTCAACCCTGCATCCGTGTGCTCTTGCTCTGAAGAGACTCTCGTCCTTGCTCACTCCTGACACCCCCCCCCCAAGGAAACACAGCCTTCAAAACAGAGACTTTCCAATTTTCCTAGCAAAGTGAATGAAAGAACCTTTTGGGGGAATAAAGTGGTTTCTTTTTAGCTCCACTTGTTTACTTTTCCATAAGCTCCCAAGATGGCTTACATGTTAGCTGTTAATCACACCATCTGTTCAAACAGTACTTCAGTAAATGATTCAATTCATACTCTTCTTCTAAAATAATCTTTTTAAAGGATGGTGTTTATGTCTCTGTTATCCTTCATTTGGCAACGTAGTATGAGCTATGTTAACTTCGCTCTCATCGTAAACACATATTGAATCCTCCACTTTTTAACTGTAGAAAACAAGACAACTCTTCTGCTTTTGTTCCACTTGACTCTCGGCTGAAGGGGAGAGGGTGCTATTTATCAGACAGAGATTCTGTATTTTCTAAAAAGAAAGAAGTGAAGACAAGAAGTTCCAGCCAATATTTTCTTGGCTATCTTGAATTTAGTAACAGTAAATAGATTCTAGCTACATTAGACTGTTCAGGCCAAGCCCAAATGAACTGAGCATCCTTAGCCATTAGGAAGCATCTGCTCTGCTGAGGAGCCTAGCTTTTCAGATGCATCTCATCTTTCAGGAGGCCAAGCTGACCCTGGTTTAGAGAGATACCTAGGAAGATGTGCCTGGATCTCCAATTTTCCTAGCAAAGTGAATGAAAGAACCTTTTGGGGGAATAAAGTGGTTTCTTTTTAGCTCCACTTGTTTACTTTTCCATAAGCTCCCAAGGACTCAGCAAGTCCAGGCCCAAAACTTGGGTGGTACCAGGCCTGGGCAGGAAGTAAAAGGGTGAGTGGGGCTTTTGGGGAAAAGAGAGGCCCTGGAGTTAGTAGAGTGAGAAGTATAATATAGTAGAGGTAGACTTCTTATTGTTGCAAAATGTTCTATGGACCTCTGAAAGTTCTGTATCCATGTGTGTGTCTAGGGAAGTTCACCCAGCAACATGGATTTGTCCTAATGCTGGCCCATATAGAGGCCATTCTCTCCTGCTTGCTAAGACTTTAGCTACATGGAAGGAGTGCTACATTGTGCAAGCATGTACACAATATAAGACTTGTACAAAGTCAGCATATATAATCTTGTGTGTGGGGACCTCAATGAAGAAAGGATTTTTTCTTCATGCCAAGAGATAAAAGATAGTTGAAGCAGGCTCAGATTAGAGGAGATAATCTTGCTGGGTTTCCAAGGTTGGATAGTTCACTAGTTCTAAATACACACATTTTGCAGAGACTACATCAATATTGTGCATAGAGTTGGAAATAAATGTAGTGTTTGTGGGAATGGTAATATGTTTGTGTGGTTGGATCAGCAGCAGTCAGGACACCTGTGTGGGCTAGGTTCAGATCTTTGAAGGTCTTAAGTGTCACAATGAAGAGTTTAGCTTCTTGCCTTCACATAACTGGACATCACTGAGGACTCTGACACAATCTCAGAAAGATGTGTGACACCATAGAGTAGAGCCTATTTTGGAGTGGGTTGCCCATGAGACCATGTCTCAAGTTATTGCAATAGTCAAAGCAAGAAATGATGAGGGCTGAAGTTAAGGAAGAAGCAGTAGGACGAGAGACTAGGGATGGATTTGAGATTTATCACAGGCATAGAATAGGCAGAACTTCAAGGATAATTGAGGTTGTAGTGAGAGAGGAAGAAGATTAGAAGATGTCTCTTAGGTGGATTGTGACACCATTCAATGAGATCCAGAAAACAGGATGAAGGGGAGATTTGGGAGGATAGGTGAAGCTGTCTGTTTTTAAATGGTCTGATTTGGGTTGTCTGTAAAACTCTGAGGTAGATATGGGTCCATTTTCCATGAATGAATGTGACTGGAGCTCAGAAGAGATGTCTGAGCAGTAGGTAGAACTTTGGTAGTTATTACTCTAAATAATTATCAGGCAGTGTCCATGAGTTTGACTTGCTCCAACCAACATCTTCTGCTCAGCTTGCTTGGAAAAGCCATGTTTAACCCAGGCCATGATATTTCCTCTCCTCATGGTTTGGGGTGGAGAATTAAATTAATTATAAAGCAATAATCACCAAGTATGCAGTGAATAATAATAAATCAGTATGTAGGTAGTAAAGGAATTAACAATATGGGTTTCAACAGTAGGGTTGAAAATTCCATAAATATCTATATTCCCTAAATATGTAGGAAGGTATCCTTATTCAGACATGTTGAATATTGAAACACTGTAGGATTTAAGAAAGAAAAAAAATGAGCAACGGGAAAAAAAAAGAGAGAGAGAGAGGCAAACCAAGAAATGGACTCTTAACTATAGAGAACAAACAGGGTTACTGGAGGGGAGGTGGATGGGGGCATGGGTTAAGTGTGTGATGGGGATTAAGAAGGGCACTTGTCAAGATGAGCACTGGGTGTTATATGGATGTGTTGAATCAATATATTGTACACCTGAAGTTAAAAACTTAAAAAAAAATAATAAAAATAAATATTATGGAGCGAGGCATAGTTACCTTCAAAGGGACATGGCAAACTGGTAGCGACAATGTATCCAAATCAGTCTCAGCTTCAAGGGATAAAAAACTTAGTATTGAGGGGTTTAAACAAGATGGATGATTTTTTTGTGTCTCACATAACAAATAACTGAAGATGATAGGTCCAGAATAGCTATGGTAGTCCTACAATATTCATGGATTCATATCCCTTCCAGCTAACCATTCTGCCCTCGTCCTCACAGAACAAAGAAGGTTCCTAGAGCTCTAGGTATCACATTTACATTCTACACATCGGGATGGAGGACAGGGAAAAGATGGGGGCTGATTTGCTTCTATTTAGGACTTTCTAGAAAGTTCCCACAACATTTTTACTTCTACTTCATTGATAAGAATTTGGTCACCCAGATGCACTTAGCTTCAAAAGAAGCTGGGATCTACAGGTTTTTTTAAATTTTTTTTTAATTTAAATTTTAGTTAATTAACATACAATGCAATATTGGTTTCAGGAGCAGAATTCAGTGATTCATCAACAATAGCCAAACTGTGGAGAGAGCCCAAATGTCCATCAACAGATGAATGGATAAAGAAGGTGTGGCATATATAAACAATGGAATATTACTCAGCCATCAAAAAGAATGAAATCTTGCCATTTACAATGACGTGGATGGAGCTAGAGAGTATTATGCTAAGTGAAATAAGTCAGTCTGGGGACTATAGTTTTTTAGCTAGATATGTTGCCACCTGAATACAATTCAGTAATCTATAACCAAAGAAGATTGGGAGAATAGATAATGGTATAGATAACTAGCAATCTCTGCCACAGGACATAATACCAATTTGGCCCCATTTGGTGTAAAGAAATACTGAAAGAAAGAATCAAGAAGTGCCATGGGAAGATTTCCAGTCAGTCTGATAAGCAGAACATAATATTTTAAGAAGGGTTGTCCAGGAAAACACTTGACATCAGAGAGATCCAACATGATTTATCAGGGTTGGTCTCACAGGCACTTAAAGAAGAGTAAAGATGGGGCACCTGGGTGGCTCAGTTGGTTGGGCATCTACCTTCAGCTTAGGTCATGATCCCAGGGTCCTGGAATCGAGCCCTGCATTGGCTTCCCTGCTCAATGGAGAGCCTGTTTCTCCCTCTCCCTCTGCCTGACATTCCCTCTGCTTGTGCTCTCTCTCTTTCTCTTTGTAAATAAAAACAAAAACCAAAAACCCTTAAAAAAGAGTAAAGAAAAATATGGGAACAAGTAATGTTTGGAAAGTAACCCAATCAAGTTGTGTATACCAGACAGGTCAATCAATACATAGAAGGGCCCCAGTCATAGTATCCCATTGCAGGATAGGCTGCTAATACATGGATGGTGGTGGTGATGGTAGAGGACATTGACTGACAAAAGCACAGCAAGGTCTGAGTCCTAAAAGGAGTGAGGTACTAAGCAGATGTCTAAGGCAGAAGCATAAGTCCAGAACTGAGACACAAGTTAAGAGTGGATTATCAAAAAGACAGACTGGTTGTGAGTCCCTAGGAGGGACCTTAGAAGAGTGGTTCCCAAAATTTTGGTTTCACATGCAAAGTACATTTTTTTTCAAAGTGAACCTGCCATAGTGTTGGCAACTTTGTATTTGCTAAGTAAGGATATATTAAAAACAGAACAACCAACTTTCCACAATTTATAAACCTTATTATTTCATTGTAAAGACTATTTTCAGGTAAGAAATTAGAAAACAAATTCAAAGCAAAGAAAAACTCTTGTCCTAAATTCAAAATGTACAGAAGGGCAATAAAAAGGCTCCCTCCTACCCCTCTTCCTTCATCACCCAGTTTCCTTTTCTGGAGGCAGCCACCATTATCTGTTTTTTAGGCATCCTCCCAGAGATATTCCATGTATAAGTAAATAAATACATGTGTGTGTGTAATATTCTATGCCTGCTGTTTCTACTAAAAACAATATCTTGAAAAGCATTGCATGTCAGTACATAGAGAATTTTCTAATTCTTGTTATGTCTTCATAGTAGTCCATTGTATGGACTTATCAAATTTAAGTCATTTATTAAAGGACATTTTAATTATTTCCAAGCATTTGCTATTCTAAACAGTGCTTCAGTGAATTGACTTAGAACACTCTTTGAAATGGAATGAAACGAAATCTGAAGAGCGCATTACTTTACTTTCATTTCTTTTCATTTCCACACAGACTGGTAAAAACTTTATCAGCACCAGCACCTTTTTATGTACTTGGGAAACACTTTTCTGCAGTTCTCCACATCCTTGAAGTCATTCAGGCTTGTGAAATGGGCCGTTTGTTTTTGACTGTCAGTCACTTCCTTTATGAAAAAGTGGAATCCATCCACAAAAGTGGTCTAGCTCACCAAGCAGGGTCTCTGTTTTTGTTTCCATCTGCTTGTTATACTGTTTTCCCTGTGTTGAAATATTTTTCCTATTTGGTTTTTCCTATTGTCTTTTGCAACCAGCCACTCTCCTAACATGAAGAGATTTGATATGGCTAGACATGGGATAATTAAAGATGCCAGATGTAGCAACAAAAGGACAAGACTTTGAATACTACTCAGGCATTTGGGTGGATTTGGCACAGGGAGAAAAGGCCATCCTCTGGTGTTGGGATATATTAAGCATCTTTTTTGTACATCCTGGTTTCACTTATACATTATTCTAGCTGTCACTATGGTGATCAGCTATGTGGGTTCCAACATACTTCATGCAGGTGCAACCAGACAATACCTTACCTTATGCCTTCGTCATATGCCTCTTAACTCCTGAGCTAGGATTTACTAGTGAACACTACTATGAGACCAACTTTGGTGCCTACATATATATGTACAACCTGAAAGCATGAAGGACTGGGTGAATGGGTGAATCTTTATCCATTGGGAGATAAGAGATAGAGACTAAATTCATCCCCCTGGAGGCAGTGCCAAATAGTGGCTAAGGGTCCTGGAATCATGCAGTTTGAGCTCAAATCCTGGTTCCACCATTTATATGCTGTGTGACCATGGGCAAGTTGCTTAACCTTTCTGGGCTTCAGTTTCTTCATTGGCTAGTGTGGAGAAGAATACTGCCTACCTGAGAGGGTTGGTGTGCGGATTCCACAAGATGACATATATAAAGCATTTAGCATAGAGCAGGGTATGGAGTAAGTACTTAGAGAAAGTTGGTTAATTATGATCTATTCACCACATCACTGTCTTCCAATTTGCCTTCAGAAATTTGGAAAAAAAATTCATCCCTCTGTTTCCACCCATGAATGGGATGGGGTTTATACAACATCTTAATTCAACTGGATTAAGCAAAGATTCTCACTTAGTGGAGGTCAGCTTGAATCAGCTTTCCCTGCTTTCTTGATTCATTATCCATGTCCCTCTTTCTTACTCTCTGAAATTGTACTCCCAATATAACATCTGCCCCCAATTACTCTGCCTCAAATCTAGGTAGTAATATGAGATAAGACCTTACAGGTAGACAATCACCACTCAGGAATTTTGACAGCAGAAAGGTGTACTCTAGGGGTGCCTGGTGGCTCAGTCATTAAGCATCTGCCTTTGGCTCAGGTCATGATCCCAGGGTCCTGGGACTGAGCCCCACGTTGGGCTCCCTGCTCAGTGGGGAGCCTGCTTCTCCCTCTCCCTCTGCAGCTCCCCCTGTTTGTGCTGTCTCTCAAATAAATAAACAAAATCTTAAAAAAAAAGAATGGTGTACTCCAGGTCAGGTAGGGTTCTAGTCTCTGGATGGAGGAGGGAACATTGCTTGTAAAAGTAAGGCTGCTCCTGAGTCCTAGAAGGCCTTGACTACTAGGCAGCTGACCATGACCTAAAGAACTAATTGGAAAAAAGTAATGGAAATTAACTGGGATACAGGCTTAAATATGGAATAGAAGTTGATTGTCCTGATATTGAATCAAAAAAAGTATTTAGATTTTATTATATACTTCTTGCCTAAGTTCAAGATTGAAATTAGGGTGGGGCTCAATATGTAGACAGGTAGGCAAAGTAATCCCTGCTGTGTGAAAAAAAATATTTCACAGACCAAAGATTGAGAATGACATAGAAATTGACAAGAAAGGCAGCATTCCTAGTTTGATGATCCCCTGGTAGATGGGATGAAACAAATAATATACTTCTCATGCAAACCCCATGTTTCTTGGTTTAGCATTTCACTTTATGACCCATATGAATTTCTTCACCTGTTTGATTAGAATACTTGAACATGCCACCAAAACGAATGGCAATCAGTTTGCGTTACAGTTTACTTTAAGGCACAATCTTAGATGTACCGTGGAAAGTGGGGCTAATATTTGCCTTATCTATCTCATAAGCTGGCTGTGAGTATGAAATATTATATGTGAAAATAATGTGTAAATTGCTGTGTTATGTAAATGCTAGCTACCATTACAAGAAAGTATCTTTAGTACTGAGGGGAATAGAGCTCCTTATATGATTTGCCTTAAGTTTTGCATATGTTACAAATGCAATAATGTTGGTTTCAGGGTGGGCAAATTTCATAGATTTATGATGTTAGGTTACTGGGCCACTACTTTGTCCTTTCCAGCCTGATGCCAAAAATATGGCTGTTAAGCCCCTGTCTAGGCATCAAATGCCTCATTTATCCTCTGGGGAAGTCCCAGTTTAGATGTCATTTTGCAAACAACATCATTAAGGATAAAGAAAAGCATCACTAAATCATTTGCATGTAAGCTATAGAGTCCTGAATGATCCAAGGCAGAAATCTGTTCTCTGTGGAAAACTTTATTCTTTATTCTCAATGTTATAGCAAAACATAAGAATTATAAAATAAAATGTCTAAATGTTTAAGGACTTCTTTTTTAAGATTTATTTATTTATTTGAGAGAGAGAGAGATCACAAGCTGGATTGAGAGGCAGAGGGAGAGGGAGAAGCAGACTCCCCACTGAGCAGGGAGCCCAACGCAGGGCTCGATCCCAGAACCCTGAGATCATGACCTGAGCCAAAGGCAGACGTTCAACCGACTGAGCCACCCAGGCACCTCAAGGACTTCTGTGTGATTTTATGTACATAAATTTTTCTCTATCCTCATCCTCATTAAACTGTTACCTGATACTGAAAAGTGTGGTCAACCTACTGATAGCATTGGAATCACCTGGAAGCTTGCCAGAAATCTAGAAATACAGAATTTCAGATTATAACCTTGACCTATTGAATCAGAATTTGCATTTCATCAAGATTCCCCATGTGATTCATAAAGTTTGAAAACCAGGCTCTACGCTAACCTGCCCTCTTAAGTCAACCCACTTCAATCTTCTTAACCCTTTAGGTTTTATTCCTGTGCTTCATTCTGCTATGATCTGGGATCCTTACAGCAATCCCTGACTCTAGCCCTCTGGACAAGTGTTTCCTTGTAGTATATGTGTGCCCCCCACGTGTCTGAAATCCCACTTTTCCCAATGCATGTTGATTTACCAACCAATTTGGTGTCCCTGTTGCTTTCAACATATAAATATATACTGTGTACATTGCAGCTCCCTACCTCTTTAGAACACAATCTCACACCCCTACCCATTCAACTCAGCCAGTACTGAGTAAGCCAGACCAACTCCATAGGAAGGAAGGGAATAGGAGAAAGCCAATTTGGCAGTACCCTAGAGGTTACCTAGAATAGATGGGGTATGCACATCTGAATCTTGTTAAATTTTTTATTCCTCTAGTCTTAGGTTTTCAGCAGCCATCTGGTCCTTTTCAGAATATAAGTTCCTGGAAGATACGCAGAGATCTCCCTTTATTTTTGCACTCTCATTTCTGTTTGTGGGCAGGGATGTGCTAGGGTAGAAAAAAACAAAGCAATAGCTGATCTAAAAGTTATCCTAATCTGGCTCTGGAAATTACAAACTTGTTGCAGCAAACATATCAAGATAAATGGCATACCCAGGCAGAATGTGGAGTGTGCCTTCCTGCCATATCTTCCCTCCCCCCCATCAGGTGAACACCATGGCTACCTAGCTGGTTAAGGGCTAGTATGTGAAATTTGTTGCTTAGTGGGTTAGCATCACAAGTGTTTGTGACTATCCTTTCTCTGGGAAGGGGCAATTTATAAGCAAGGGCATACTGTTTCATTTGTATATAAAAGAACAGTTTCCCTCCTTATGTGGTACCACAGAGATTAGACTGTCCACTCTATTGCAAGTTCTAGCACCCACTTTTCCTTGGTTATGATTATAATCAATGAAAAATAAATTCATGCACTAGAGAAACATCTTCAGGATCCATGTTCTTAAAGATGAAACTGTCATGGAAAAGAGTCTTGACAAAAACTGACCTCCATTCAACTGGGTCCGAGATAGGTTCATCTTTTATTCAATTCTGTTTTGTGGACAATTGTGAGGGAACAAAGGACTGGTGACTCATTGAAAAGGATGCTGGACAAGATCCCTGCAGCCATCAAACGGTTATCCTTACTTTGATCACCTTCATTAGAGCATCTTTCAACATCCTGGTTTTTCATTTTTTTTCTTTTTTATAATTTTTATTTTGTTATATTAGTCACCATACAGTACATCCCCAATTTTTGATGCAATGTTCCTTGATTCATTATTTGCATATAACACCCAATGCACCACGCAATATGTGCCCTCCTTAATACCCATCACCGGCCTATCCCAATCCCCCCCCTCCCCTCTGAAGCCCTCAGTTTGTTTCCCAGAGTCCATACTCTCTCGTGGTTCATTCCCCCGTCTGTTTACCCCCCCTTTCATTCTTCCCTTCCTTCTCCTACTGATCTCCCTGCTATTTCTTATGTTCCATAAATGAGTGAAACCATATGATAATTGTCTTTCTCTGCTTGGTTTATTTCACTTAGCATAATCTCCTCCAGTCCCGTCCATGTTGCTGCAAATGTTGTGTAATTGTTCTTTCTGATGGCTGAGTAATATTCCACTGTATTTATGGACCACATCTTCTTAATTCAGTCATCTGTTGAAGGGCAGCTCAGCTCCTTCCACAATTTAGCTATTGTGGACAATGCTGCTGTGAACATTGGGGTGCATATGGCCCTTCTCTTCACTATGTCTGTATCTTTGGGGTAAATACCCAGAAGTGCAATTGCTGGGTCATAGGGTAGCTCAATTTTTAACTTTTTAAGGGACCTCCGCACTGTTTTCCAAAGTGCCTCTACCAGCTTGCATTCCCACCAACAGTATAAGAGGGATCCCCTTTCTCCACATCCTCTCCAACATTTGTTGTTTCCTGCCTTGTCAATTTTTGCCATTCTAACTGGCATAAGGTGGTATCTTAGTGTGGTTTTGATTTGAATTTCCCTGATGGCTAATGATTTTGAACATTTTTTCATGTGTCTGTTAGCCATTTGTATGTCTTCATTGAAAAAGTGTCTGTTCATATTTTCTGCCCATTTTTTGATTTGATTATTTGTTTCCCATGTATGGAGTTTGAGAAGTTCTTTATAGATCTTGGATACCAGTCTTTTATCTGTAGTGTCACTTGCAAATATCTTCTCCCATTCCGTGGGCTGCCTCTTAGTTTTTTTTTTTTTTTGACTGTTTCTTTGGCTGTGCAGAAGCTTTTTATCTTTTTTTATAATAATATTTTTAATAAATAAAAATAAATGAGATCAATAAGCCACTGAACTGGGCCCAGCCTGTACAACTGGAGAATCTATGGTGTCATAATTATGAGGAATAAGACATGGCAGAGAGAAACAGAAGTCCAGAGAAGGCAGAGGGAGAGAAGAAACATCTAGGAGAAAGAGAGATCTAGGGGGTAAACTAGGAGAATATCAAGGAAGAGAATAAGCAAAGAGATGGAAAGAGAGAGAAGGAATTATGCTTATCAAAAGAGAGGCAGGGCACTGGGTAAGCAACTTCCCTTTCTCACCAAGTTTTTAATTTAGGATTATGGTCATTACTTATCTCCACTTCCACACTCCCTGTTAGCTCCTAAATTCAATGCATATTTTTTAAAAATACACTTTATTGAGGCATGATTGACATACAAAAAGCTGTACATATTTAGTATATACAACTTGATGAGTTTGGAGGTAAGTATATACCTGTGAAACCATCACCACAATCTAAGCCATAAACATATCACTTCCAAAAATGTCTTCCTGCCCTCTTTATTATTATGATTGATAACAATACAACATAAGACCTACACTCTTAGTAATTTTTAAAGTATACAATACACTACCATTAACTATAGGCTCTACGCGGTATGGTGGTTCTCTAGTACTGATGACCTAGAAATTCCACTTCTATATCTGAAGGCATTTAAATTGGGAGCTCAAAGAGATATCTGCACTTCCATGTTCATTGTGGCATTTTTCAGAAATAGCAAAAACATGGAAGCAACCTAAATGCCCGTTGGTGGATGAATGGATAAAGAAAATGTGGTATATTTGAGGCAGTCAAGGTTCATGGGAACAAGCCCCAAGTGAAAAACATTGTACACCTGGGGCACTTTCTGTTGGTGGTTGTGGTTAAACTGCCTCTCTTGCACAACAGAACCAGAATGCCTCATGAATGCAGCCCCAGATACAAGCCAAACTTAAAATAGGGGATACTGGGCTCCAGAAAGCACCAATGATCTGCCTGAGTTGTCTTCCAGCCAATCAGGAGGAGGGAACATTCTATATATAAACAGAGCCTCCCCTCTGTTTTGGGAGACAAGCCTAACTATTCTCTGTTGTTGCTTTGTCTTCCTTCAACTCAAGTTGTAGCTCCAATAAAGCCTTACCTGTGCCTTTGATTTTGGAGTCCCACCTCATTTTTATGGTTGTCAGGCCCAAGAACCCGAATCTGGTAACATATACATACAATGGAATATTATTCAGCTTAAAAAAGAAGGAAATCCTGCTATTTGTGACCACATGAATAAACCTGGAAGGTATTAATGCTAAGTGAAATAAGCCAGGCACAGAAAGACAATACTACATGATACTACTTACATGAAGAACCTAAAATAGTCAAAATCATACAAGCAGAGATTAGAATGATGGTTGCCAGGGACTGGGAGGAAGGAGAAATGGAGAGGTACTAGTCAAAGAGTACAAAGTTTCAATTATACAAGATGAGTAAGTTAACTCACAGTTTCTGTTTCCATCACACAATTGAACCTACTAGAACATGACCCAATGTACTACTAATGGCTGAATCCAGTGTTCTTTCTCTATCTTTAATTAATTCTAACACTTTTTACCATTCTCACATATTGAAATTTTTCTTCCCTGTCTTCTAAGATTAATTTTCTCTCAATTCACCCCTCACCTTTTTGATTATTGTTTTACTATGTCAGCTCCTTCTTTTTTCTGACTTCTAAATATATGCATTTCTCAAATATCTGTAGTATTCACGATAAGCTAGCTTACTCTATAGCAACAAACAATCCTCAAATTATGAATGGCTTGAAACAACAAAAGTTCATTTCTTGCCCATGCTACAAATCTATCAGCAGTGGGTCTCTGCTCACTGAAGTTACCTAGACACCCAGACTGATTAATATTCTTCTTGATGATGCTTTAATGATTGCTAAGGCAAAAGAGGCATGTTGAGCCATGCATTGCCTCTTTAAGCTTCTGCTTGCAAGTAACGTAAATCTCTTTTATTCATGTTTAGTTGGCTAAAGCAATCATATGGCAGTGATGCCATGTATCTGTAAATGTCAATGATGTCATGTATCTGGTAAAATGTGAGAATAGGAGAGCTTTTGAAAGACTCAAATGACCACCATATATTCCTTCCTAATTCCTATAACTTTACTCTTTCCATAGATGGTCATATCTGGCTTTATGACTTTGTATAATTCTTTGTATTCATGGCTTCCAAGTCTTATAGCTACAGGTCAGGTATCTTTCTTTAGCTGAAAAGTCATATGTCCATATGGCTCCCCAAGCCCCACACTGTTGGAAACTAAAATTTAAAAAAATTGAAATATACTTGTCAACATCCTATTTTAAAACAAAATTTCTCAACATTAGCTGCAACATGGACAGGACTGGAGGAGATAATGCTAAGTGAAATAAGTCAAGCACATCCTCTCCAACAACTGTTGTTTCTTGCCTTGTCCATTTTTGCCATTCTAACTGGCGTAAGGTGGTATCTTAGTGTGGTTTTGATTTGAATTTCGCTGATGGCTAATGATTTTGAACATTTTTTCATGTGTCTGTTAGCCATTTGTATGTCTTCATTGAAAAAGTGTCTGTTCATATCTTCTGCCCATTTTTTGATTTGTTTATTTGTTTCTCGCTTATTGAGTTTGAGAAGTTCTTTGTAGATCTTGGATACCAGTCTTTTATGTGTAGTATCATTTGCAAATATCTTCTCCCATTCCGTGGGCTGCCTATTAGTTTTTTTTGACTGTTTCCTTGGCGGTGCAGAAGCTTTTTATCTTGATGAAGTCCCACAAGGTCATTTTATCTTTTGTTTCTCTTGCCTTTGGACATGTGTCATGAAAAAGGTTGCTGTGGCCGATGTCGTAGAGGTTGCTGCCTATGCTCTCCTCTAGGATTTTGATGGATTCCTGTCTCACATCGAGGTCTTTCATCCATTTGGAGTTTATCTTTGTGTATGATGTGAGAGAGTGGTCAAATTTCATTCTTTTGCATGTAGCTGTCCAATTTTCCCAGCACCATTTATTGAAGAGACTGTCTTATTTCCACTGGATGTTTTTTCCTGCTTTGTCAAAGATTAGTTGCCCAAAGAGCCGAGGGTCCATTTCTGGGTTCTCTATTCTGTTCCATTGGTCTAGTTGTCTGTTTTTGTGCCAGTACCATGCTGTCTTTGTGATCACAGCTTTGTAGTACAGTTTGAAATCTGGCATTGTGATGCCCCCAGCTTTGTTTTTCCTTTTCAGCAATTCCTTGGCGATTCAGGGCCTTTTCTGGTTCCATACAAATTTAAGGGCTCTTTTTTCCAGTTCTTTGAAAAATGTCATTGGTATTTTGATCAGGATAACATTGAAAGTGTAGATTGCTCTGGGTAGCATGGACATTTTAACTATGTTAATTCTTTTGATCCATGAGCATGGAATATTTTTCCATCTTTTTGTGTCTTCTTCAATGTCTTTCAAGAGTGATTTGTAGTTTCTAGAATATAGATCATTTACTCAGCATTCTCCAGTCATGCCACTTTCTATGAATTTGCTCACATCCCTCTGACCAGAATGGCTGCCCTTCCATATTCTCTCCATTAAAATTTAAGCAGTTTAGTTCTCAATGTCTTCCAAGAAGTCTTTCTCCCAAGTCAGAATTAATATTTTCCTCTTGTGCTCTCACTTCCTCTAGTTTGGTTTTTTTCCTCCTCTGTTATAACACATACCACTTTCTTCAATAAATTGTAGTTAATTGAGTATTTATAGTATGTATTCATCTCCTCTTTGTAAACCCTTTGAGGGCAGGAATGATGTATCATTTATCTCAATACCTGGTATAATGCTTTATCTACTTTAGGGATAAATAAATACTTGTTTGATGAAAATTAGGGATCAAAGAGAAAGGTGAAGGCCAAGAAATGAAGAAATGTGAGTAGAGAGGGGTTATAGAGTGTGGAAGAGACATCTCAAGCATGTCCTGCTCTTTTCTCTTGCAATGATATCCCACCCAAAGATTTTTCTTAAAAACCATCCAAAAACAACCAGTAATCTACTTAGTAATTGGTTTTCAAAAAAAAAGTAATTGGTTTTCATCAACTTCTTACTAATTAGCTAGTCTTGTTTACTGTTTACCTCTGCTGGAAACACTAATTATTTACCTACTGTTCTCTACAATCCAACATTATACAACTGTTTTTTCCCTATTTTCAGAAGCTCTTACCCCCATATCACTTTTAGCTGGTCACTTTTTATCCATTCATGGTAGGCATCCTCTATCCCCACCGTCTCTACCCCTAAAACTTTCACCAGTACTAACACAGGAAAGTTTCTGCTTCATCGTTTCTGCTACCATCTTCAGTCCCAACCCACTCATAACCTACTTTGGGGCTATATGATAATAGGATATTCTCTAAGATTACACTTTCAGAGTGGAGTGTTGGGGTAAAAACACCTAAAATTAGGGAATTGGTTCTTCCATTTTAATATCCTTTGTCTCTGTGTGCTGGTCTTAGTTTGGGGAAGTAAGTGGGAGTTATGGGGAAGCTTGCATTGAGAATGCTTGGTTTTAGATACTTATTGTGGCCTTGATCTACATTGTAGGTCACGGTTCCCCTTTACTGAGCTAAACTTTTTTTTTAAGTAAATTAAATTGAACAAATGGATATTGAGCATCTGTAATATGTGTGACACTGTGCTACCTACTGTGTTCTTACAGGACTACACACATACTTCTGTTAGAGCATTCTGTGTATTAAATTGCAGCTGTGGTTTAGAGTTTGTTTTTTTCACTAAACTGAGACTGAGAATATATTTTTTCAAGTGTATCCAGCGCTCAATACAGTGCCAAGGACAAAAGCGGTGCTTGATAAATGTTGGAAGGATAAATGTATAGGCACTTTAAAATAAAAGCAGAAAGAAATGAAAGATATGGTCCCTCCTCTGGAAGAAGTCACCAACAAGCAGGTAGAAAGAGTGAAGAGCTCTAAATACAAATAACTGTAAACAAGTCGGACAAACAACTCTTGCCATTCTGTTATATAGAACCCAGTGAAAAACTGCAAGATTCATTTTCACCAGGAGATCTTGAGTCTACTTAAATTTGAACTCAATGACTTAATAATGGCTTATGACAGGTTTATCTTTGGTCCCAATTTTCACATAGTGTCTTCAAGTTAGGCTTTTATTTTGTCTTAGAAATTCATGATTTGATGACCAGCTTCATTTTTATGCTAACCAATATTTTTTCTCACCATGGATAGAGGGACTAATATTAAAAATCAAAGTAGGTTTGTTGTTTTTGTTGGGAGAGGAAGAGGAAAAATGAGAAGGAAGAAGCATGGTAACCAAATTTTCTGAGTCTAACACTGATATGGATATTCTGACAAATATGAGCCAACTTTCAGGGACACCTTGATGGAATATTAGAGCTGGGAATTATCTCAGATAATTGAAATTTGAGGGACAATGTGATGTTTAAGTGTATGGGCTCTGAAGACGGACAGTGTTTTGAATCTTGGTCCTGCCACTTCTATGTAACCTTGGCCAAACCTCTAACTTCTCTGAACTTTATTTTTGTCATCTGTAAAATAATTTTTATGTTAGAGTGATGTTATAAATATTAAATGAAATGATGCATAAAACATTATCCTCAGTATACAGTAAGCACTCAGTAAATTTATTTCTATTCTTCTATTATTACAGATCCTGAATATGATGCCCAAGTGACACAGGCATTGACTACAAGTTGGACAAAATGGCCTTTTAGTTTATCCCAGGCCTGAGACTCTGAGTTTGTAATTCTTTGGCTGGGGGGAAAGTAAACTTTACTCACTAATGCCTGTGCTGATCAGATAACCTCAAAGCCCAGACACACTGTATAATTCTCCGACAGCAATAACTCAGCTGGCAGTTCCCAGGCAGAGACGTGGGAGAAAGTCCAATATCCGGGAAGCGCTAGGATCTACAACTTCCTGTGGCCTGCCTAGTGAAATTTGACCAGATAAGAACAGTTAATAAGAAGTTCTTGAGATAGAAAATCTTCTTTTATTTCTGAATGTGGGTATATTGATGTTAAATACCTGAATGGATGAGGTTAATTTGAATAATCTTCTATTTTTGCAAGAAATATGGGAAAATGTTCAGGAAAAATTGGAAAACTCTTCACACTTATGGCATGAACTGAAAGAAGTATTTTATTATTCTGAAAAATGATGACTCCACTGTTTTGTGTGAGGGTAGAAGCTTTTAAGGACTGGACCCTGAGGCACCCCATTGTGGTGCCTGGGAAGATATCAAGAGTCATATTCTGGACCTGCCTTCTGTAACACTTTGCAAGTCATGCCAGAGTCCCATCAAGGCTGAACAATTTGCCTTGAGGTCCCTAAACTTTTCCAACTGCAATTAATGACTTGAAAAAGAAAACTAACATTGCAATGAAAGCATTTAATGGCTATAAATTCAATTGCCAAGAATTTCTTCTCTTTTGAATACTCAGAGGAATGGATCCCTGGGCAATGACTTATTATTTCCCTTGCCTGCACTGCAATGATTACAGAGACTGTCCAGGTAAATATTTTGATAACTAGATATTTCTAGTGATCCCTCCCTCCTTTCTTATCTTGAAACAATTTTATAACTGTGATCATATGCCCCCTTTCTCCTGTCATCATGCAGGAGTGAACTTATAACTATATAATATAACTATAAAACTATAATATATATATATGTAAATAGTTATAACTATGTAACTATAAAATGTCAGAAGCTGTATTCATGGCTCAAACTCCCTTTGTAAGCAAACCCAAGCTACGGGCCTGATAAAGATTTAGCAAGAAAGCAGCATTGCTTAGTATTTGAGTGAGAGCTCTGTTGTCAGGTGATTCTGAATTGAATTCCTGGCTCTGCCATTTAATAATTGTGTCACTTCTGTTCATCTTAGTTTCTTCATCTGGAAAACAGATATGATTATAGTCATACTTATCTAATAGGGTTGTTTCAGGATAAAATAAAACAATGCACAGTGATGCCTCATTAAAATGTTCAGTAAATAGTAGCTACTATTATTGAGAAGCAGATTTCCTCATCACGTTCACAAGATGCGAGGATGTAGTGGAAGTGGTAACTGTGAATATAAGTACTTTATGAAGTATGAGGTGTTTCTGAGAGTATACCATTGATTTTTCTGTTGAGTTGGCATATCCTAGTATTAGAGGTATTTGTGGAGGGCTGCATTTGTGGAGGACCTCCGCAACTCCTGGGACTACAGCTATATTAGTGGATGCTTGGATAATAAGAATTTAAACACCAAAATCCTTGGTCATTTAAGTAAAGTAGGTTAAAAAAAATAACCATTAGTTATATTTCAAGACAGGATAAACAACTGGGTTATAATACTTGTGCCTGTCTTACTGTTTTACTTCTCCAGCAAAAGGTTGACAGTTCCCTATTTGGCTTTTGCATCAAACATAAACCCAACAAGATGATAGAAATGCATTTATAATTCTTGCTTTTGGGAATATGGCTTGGATAAGTTGGAAAGTAAAGTTGAGGCATTCTGTGAAGAACTCCCATTCTTGTAGGAGTTGGAAACACATCTGAGATCTGCACCTGAAGAGAGAAGGGAAGCTGGAAAACACAGTGGATTGGCTTTTCATACACCTGGGATTGGACTGAAGTGGGATTAGATTGATTGGATTGAAGTGCTAAGAATATGGAATTGTCCATTTTTGTTGTTGGAATATCAGTCGCCTAGTATAAAGGTGTTTGCTGAGACAATGAGATCTAGGTCTTAAGGCACCTGCATGAACTTGACACAAACCTGGGGAATCCATTTGCCTCTGCCTCTCTAAGACTTAGGTTTTCTTTTCTTTTTTTCTTTTTTTAAAGATTTATTTACTTATTTTTACAGAAAGAGAGAGTGAGCGAATGCAAAGGGGGAAGAGGGAGAGGGAGAGAGACTCCTAAGCAGACACTGCGCTGAACATGGAGTCTGATGTGGGTCTCTATCTCAAGACCTTGAGATCGGGACCTGAGCTGAAACCAAGAGTTGGACGCCTTAACCAAGTGCACCACTCAGGGGCCCCTTTCTTTTTCTTTTTTAAAAATCAAAGTGAAATTTATGTACAGTGAAATACACATATTTTAAATGTAAAACTGATGAATTCTGAAAAATATATATACTTATGTAACCACAACCTCAGTAAAGGAATGGAATATTTCTACAATCCCCCCAAATTCTCTTGTATTCCCTTCCTGTCAATTTATACTGCAAGTGGCAATCACTGTTCTGTTTTCCATTTCCCCCAGAATAGCTTTGCCAGCTCTTAAACTTCATATGCATAAAAGCATACAAAATGCACATTTTTTGTATCTAGCTTCTTGTACTTAACATTTTTGAGATTTATCCATGATGTTGCATGCATGTATTAGTTGTTTCTTATTACTGAGGAATGTCCATGGTATGAATATACCACGGTTGGTTTACCTATTCTTATACTGATAGAATTTGGGTTGTTTCTGATTTGGGGCTATGTTGAATAATGCTGCTATAAACATTTATGTACAAGTCATTTTGTGGACATATGTTTTCAGTTCTCTTTGGCAAATATCTAGGAGTCTAGGGGCTGGATCAGAGCAGATATAGGTTTATTTTTTTTTTAAGTTTACAGATTTTTTTGGAAATTGTTTGTAAAATTTTACTGGCTCACCAGTGATATATAAGAGTTCCTGTTGCATCACACCCTTGCCAAAAACTGGTGTTGTTGGTATTTTTTATTTTAGTCACTCTGGTGGATGTGTGGTAGTATCTCATTGGCTTTTTTAAAACTATTTTGAAATTATTGGATCATATGGAATTTCTATTTTTTTTAAAGATTTTATTTATTTATTCGACAAAGATAGAGACAGCCAGCGAGAGAGGGAACACAAGCAGGGGGAGTGGGAGAGGAAGAAGCAGGCTCATAGGGGAAGAGCCTGATGTGGGGCTCGATCCCAGATCGTCGGGATCACGCCCTGAGCCGAAGGCAGACGCTTAACCGCTATGCCACCCAGGTGCCCCCCTGGAATTTCTATTTTTAACTTTTTGAGGAACCTCCATATTATTTTCCACAGTTGCTATACTAACTTACATTCCCACCAACAGTGTACAGGGTATTTACCCAAAGAAAATGAACACACTAATTCAAAAAGATACATACACTCTGGTGTTTATTGCAGAATTATTTACAATAGCCAAGATATAGAAACAACCTAAGTATCCACTGATGGACAAATGGATAAGAAAGATGTGGTATGTATTCATAATATTACACAGCCATTAAAAAAAAAGGATGAGATCATGCCATTTGTGACAATATGGATGGACCTAGACGATATTATACTAAGTGAAATAACTCAGACTGAGAAAGCCAAATACCACATGATTTCACTCCTAGGTGGAATCTTAAAAAAAGCAAACTGTTGGGGTACCTGGGTGGCTCAGTCACTTAAGCATCTGCCTTTGGCTCAGGTCATGATCCCAGGTTCCTGGGATCGAGCCCTGCATTGGAGCCTGCTTCTCCTTCTCCCTCTGCCCCTCCTCCCTGCTTGTTCACTCTCAAATAAGTAAATAAAATCTTTAAAAAAAAACAAATGAATAAACAAACAAACAAAAGGCAGAATCAGACCTGTAAATACAGAGGACAAAGTGAAGGTTGCCAGAGGGGAGAGAGGTTGGGGGGGGATGGGCAAAATGGATGAAGGGGAGTGGGAGATACATGCTTCTAGCTATGGAATAAATAAATCACAGGAATGAAAATCACAGCATAAAGAATAGAGTCAATGATATAATAGCATCAAATGGTGACTGATGGTGGCTACACCTGTGAACATACCGTAACATACAGAGAAGTTGAATCACTATGTTGTACACCTGAAACTAATGTAACAATGTGTCAAATATACTCAAAAAATTTAAAAAAACTATTTTGAAATAACTTTAGATTTAGAGAAAAGTTATACAGTATAGGCAGTTCTCTTACAGTTTCACCTTAAATTACCCTCTTATTGTGGTTTTAATTGGCACCTTCCCTAGTAACATATAATGTTGGTGGGTTTCATGTGACTACTGGCAATTCAGTCTTCCTTTGTGGAGTATATGCCCAAATCTTTTGCCTTTTTTGTTGGGTTGTGTTTTTGTTATTGATTTTTAGAAGCTTCTTGTATATCCTAAACATATTTTTATCAGATTAGAAACATTGTGAATATTTTCTCCTAGTTGGTAGTTTGCCTTTTCATTTCCTTAATGGTATTTTTAAAGAACAGAAGTTTTAAATTTTGATGAAGTTCAATTTATCCATTTTTAAGTGATTAGTGCTTTTTGTGATCTGTCCAGGAAATCTTACCACTGCCAGTGTCATAAAGATATTTTATATTTTCTTTTAAAAGCTTTATAGTTTTAGCATTTAGTTTAGTCTATGATCCATCCTCGATTAGTTTTAGAGTATGGTGTGAGGTAAGACTAGAGGCTCACTTTTTATACATATCTATATTAGTATCTATATTCACTTTTAGGGCTGTCATAACAAATTGCAACAATCTGAGTGGCTTAAAGCGACATAAATTTATTATCTCACAGTTCCAGAAGCCAGAAATCCAAAATCAGGGTGTGCACAGGCCCCGGGGAAAAATCCTTCCATACTTCTTCGGGCCTTTCATGGCTCCAGCCATTCCCTGGTTTGTCACAGCATAACTCCAATCTCTGCCTCCCTCTTTGCATGGCCTTCTTCTCTGTGTGTCACTTGATTTCTCCTCTTCTTGTAAGGACATCAGTTATTGGATTTAGAGCCTTTTCTAATTCCAGCATGGTATTGTCCTGAGATCCTTACCTAATTACATCTGCAAAGAAACTTTCTCCAAATAAGGTCACATTCTGAGCTTTTAGGTGGACATAAATTTGTGTATGGGGGATATATTCAACCCGCTACAATATCCAGTTGTTCCACCACCATTTATTGAAAAGACTGCCTTTTGGTCATTGAATTACCTTGTAATCTTTGTCAAAATTTGATAGCCTTTATAGGTGTGGCTCCAGTTGTGGACTCTGTATTCTAATCCATTTTTCTATTTATTTATGTTTAAAGCAATGCCACTCTAAATATACCTTTAGAGCAAGTCTTAAAATCAGGTGACGTGAGTCATCCTTACTTTATTTTCATTTTCAAAGTTGTTTGGCTATTCTAGGTCCTTTGTTTTTGATATGTATTTTATTTTATTTGTATTCAAGTGTAATTAACATAGTGTAATCAGTCATCATCATGATAAGTGTATTCTTAAATCTCTATTTCACCCTGTTTTTGATATGTATTTCAGCAATTTCTACAAAAATTCCTTGGGGATTTTGACTGGATTGTGTAGAACATACAGATAAGTACAGAGAGAATTACCATCTCATAGAAATGAAATTGACTTTTGTACGTTGACCCTGTAGTCAGTGAACCTTATAAATTTTATTGCTATTAGCTTTTTATTTTCACAAATGCCTTAGAATTTGCTATCTACAAGATTTTGCTGTTTGCAAATAAAGACAGTTTTCCAGTTTGATGTCCTTTATTTTTTTCTCACATATTTTACTAGTAAGAGTGCAACACAGAATATAAGAGGTGAGAGTGGACACATTTAACTGGGTCCTAAGCTCAGGTGGAGATAATTTAGTTTTTCACCTGAATGATACTACCAGTAAGGCTTTTGTTTTTTATGTTTTTGGTAGATACTATTAATCAGGTTGAGGATGCTCCTTTCCATTTCTAGTTTGCCAAGAGTTTTTATCATTAACAAGTGTTGAATTTGAACATATTCTTTTTCTGCATTTGTTAAAATAACATATGGCATTTCTCTTTTATTCTATTTATATAGTTAATAGCATAGCTTTAGTTTTTTGAATACTGAATCTACCTTGCAGTCCTGCGATAAACACATACTCATAATGTAGTATCCTTTCAATATATTCAATTATATTCAATTTGCCATTTTTTTGAGGATTTTTGTATCTATGTTCTTGGAGGATGTTGATCTCTTGTTTTTCCTTGTAGTGTCATTGTCTGATTTTATTATTAATGTAATAATCATAAAAATACTTTGAAAGTATTTTGTTTTCTTCTATTTTCTGAAGGAGTTTGTATACCATTGATTGCTTTTCCTCTTAAATGTTTGGTTGAATTTGCCAAAAAAGTTTTTTTGATCCTTGAGTTTTTTTTTTCTCTTTTCAGCTTTACTGAGATATAATGGACATATAACATTATAAAAGGTTAAGGTGTATAAAGTGTTGACTTGATATGCTTATATATTGCAATATGGTTATCACTGTAGCATTAGCTAACACTGCCATCAAGTCACATAATTACCATTTCCTTTTTGTGGAAGTGGAGTTTTTGTTGTTGTTGTTGGAAAACTTTAAACCACTAGTTCAGTTGTTTTAATTGTTGTAAAGTTATTCAGGTCAATTTCTTCTTGGGTTAGTTTTGTTCTTTTATATCTTTGTACATTTCATCTAAATTATCAAATTTATTTGTTTAAAATCTCCTTTTTCTTTTTTATTATTTTAGAACTATAATGATGTCCCTTCTCTTATTCCTGATGGCTATGTTTTTCACTTTTCTTGAATAGCCTAAATAGATATTTATCAATTCTATTGATATTTTTAAAAATTGACTTTTGGTTTACAAATTTACCTCTAAGCACTGCTTTAGTGGCTCCTGCAAATTTTGATAAGTTGTATTTTAATTATAATTCCATTTAAAATATATTCTTACTTCATTTGTATATTTTCTATGACCTTTGGCTTATTTAGAATTATGTTTCTTAATTTCCAAAAATTTGTGTCCTTCCTAGGTATCTTATTATTATTGATAAGTATAATTATTGATAAATTTAATTCTGTTGGTTCCAGAAAACACACTATATGATTTAAATCTTTTAAAATTTATTGTTTTATATTACAGCGCACATACAATTCTAGTGTAAAGAATATGCATTATACATTTATCGGGATTAGTGTTCTATAAATATCAATTAGGTCAAGGTATTTATAGTGCTGTACAGATCTTATATTTGTTTGCTAGTTGTTTTTGTCTAGTTTTCTTATTAATTGCTGAGAAAGGAGTGTCAAAATCTCCAACCGTGATTGTGAAACTGTTCATTTCTCCCTTCGATTTTGTCAAATTTTACTTCGGGTATTTTGAAATTCCACTATTAGGCACATATATATTTATGATTGCTATTTCTTCCTAATTAATTGAGGCTGTTAGCGTTATGAAATACCTTTATCTCTGTTAACACTTTTTGTCTTGAAATCTGTTTTATCTGGTATTATTATAGCCACTCTAGTTTTCTTACCTTTATTTTTGTCTTTATATGCTTTTATAACCATTTACTTTCAACCTGTCTTTGTCTATATATTTAAGGTGCTTTTCTTATTAACAAAATATATTTGGGTTTTGCTTCTTCTGTTCTGAAAATCACTGCATTTTAATTTGAGTGTTTAATACTTAAGTGCTTAATGTAATTATTGATATTGATATGTAGCTCATTTTATTATTTCATTGTTATTTTGTCACCTTTTAAAAATTCTTTTCCCTTTTGTCCTCTTTTTATAAATTTTTTGGAATTATTCAAGTATTTAGCATTCCATTTTTAATTTTGCTTATTGATTTTTTAAGCTACATTTCTTTTATTATTTTTAGTGGTTTTTCTAATGCATAGATTCCAACTTTTTAAATAATTTGTATCATACCATCTCCAACTTTGTTAACCATTTTTTTCTACCATCTCCAAGCCATTGAATTTTCATTTCAAATAGTATACTTTTCAGTTCTAGAATTTCCATTTGATTCTTTTTCACAGTTTCAAATTTCATGTTGGGATACCCATTTGTCTACTTATTTTGGCTACTTTTTCTTTTAAGTCCTTGAACATACTTTTGATAGTTTTAAAAATCATCCTTCTCTGCTAATTCAACATCTGGATGATTATGTTCTCTATTTCTACTCACTTTTTTCTTTTCTTTTTTTTTTAAAAGATTTTATTTATTTATTTGTCAGAGAGAGACAGAGAGCATGAGTAGGGGGAGGGGCAGAGGGAGAAGCAAGACCCCCGCTGAGCTAGGAGACCAATGTGGGACTCCAACCCAGGACCCCAGGATCATGACCTGAGCCAAAGGCAGATGCTTAAACAACTGAGTCACCCAGACATCCCTCTACTCACATTTTTCTTATAAATTCGTGTTACATTTCTCTCTTTATTCACATATCTAGCAATATTTGATTGCATAATGGATACTACTGATGATATTTTATAGAGATTTTTTATTCTCTCATTTTCCTCCTAAGGACATTTTGATTTTTGTTCTAACTGACAAATTATAAGCTTATCATCTTGAGCTTTTGGAGCCTTCATTTTACTTTGTTGTTGGAGTCTGATTCTGTATTGCCCTTAGTCTTGGGGTAAATCTTTAATCCTTGGACATAGTCTTTATTCCTAAGGCATGGTCCTTTGAAAGTTTTAGTAGAAAGCCCAAGATATTTACAAATGTTTTCTTTTTTTATCATTAATTTTTATTTGTTATACTTTATATTGTTAAAGAGCTGGACAGTTCTTTTCTGTACTCATTCCTTTGTTTTATGCAATATAAAAAAAAATTCCTGTGACTTTGAGTACTTATACAGCTCTTCCTAATTGCATCTCCCTGCCACCGTTGTTTATAGCAAGCCTGAGTCAAAAAGAACTGCTTTTTTTTTTACAGGCGTTAAGTCTAAATACAATCAGAGCCTCAGTCCTTGACAAGACTCAGCTCTGCAGTTATCCACGAACTGTGTGACATTCATCTGATCACCTGTCTCCCCCAAAGGGCCATTTTCTCATTTCCAACCCTTGAGCAGGTGCTACTTACTCTGCCGGGAGTTCACCTCCCAGTTATTCCTTCTCATCCTTCACCTGCCCATCCTGACAGGCCACGCCGTTACGTGACTCCAAGATCATGGACCATCATAGGACTCGTTACAATGTGTTTTTACTGCTTCTCTTCCTCTGCTGTGAGACTGTGCTATGAGGCAGAGATCAGATCTGACTTAGTCACGCCTTGCCCCATGCCTAACAGATGATAGGTGAACAATGAAAATTTGTTAAAGGAAACAGAGTGATTTTCCCCTCAGTGAAGGCCAAGGGCAGGACAGAGCAAGCCTGTGCCCCTCGTAAAGACATGATCTTGCTTACAGCATCACACCACAGCATTGGTAGGATAAAATAGTTGAAAACTATATTCGGTCTGCTGAAGTTTACCTGTCTGTTTAGGAATATTGTGGGTTTTTTTTAATAATAATATTTTTTATTATATTATGTTAGTCATTATACAGTACATCCCTGGTTTTTGATGTCAAGTACGATGACTCATTAGTTGCGTATAACACCCAGTGCACCATGCAATACGGGCCCTCCTTACTACCCATCACCAGCCTATCCCATTCCCCCACCTCCCTCCCCTCTGAGGCCCTCAGTTTGTTTCTCATAGTCCATAGTCTCTCATGTTTCAATCCCCCTTCTGATTACCCCCCCTTTCTTTATCCCTTTCTTCCCCTGCTGATCATCCTAGTTCTTATGTTCCATAAATGAGAGAAATCATATGATATTTGTCTTTCTCTGCTTGACTTATTTCACTCAGCATTATCTCCTCCAGTGCCGTCCATGTTGCAGCAAATGTTGAGAATTCGTTCTTTCTGATAGCTGAGTAATATTCCATTGTATATATGGGCCACATCTTCTTAATCCAGTCATCTGTTGAAGGGCATCTCGGCTCCTTCTATGATTTAGCTATTGTGGACAATGCTGCTGTGAACATTGGGGTGCATATGGCCCTTCTCTTTACTACGTCTGTATCTTTGGGGTAAACACCCAGTAGTGCAATGGCTGGGTCATAGGGTAGCTCAATTTTTAACTTTTTAAGGGACCTCCACACTGTTTTCCAGAGTGGCTGTGCCAGCTTGCATTCCCACCAACAATGTAGGCGGGATCCCCTTTCTCCACATCCTCTCCAACAACTGTTGTTTCTTGCCTTGTCCATTTTTGCCATTCTAACTGGCGTAAGGTGGTATCTCAGTGTGGTTTTGATTTGAATTTCCCTGATGTCTAATGATTTTGAACATTTTTTCATGTGTCTGTTAGCCATTTGTATGTCTTCATTGGAAAAGTGTCTGTTCATATCTTCTGCCCATTTTATGATTTGTTTATTTTTTTCTTGTGTATTGAGTTTGGGAAGTTCTTTGTAGATCTTGGATACCAGTCTTTTATCTGTAGTGTCATTTGCAAATATCTTCTCCCATTCCGTGGGCTGCCTCTTAGTTTTTCTTTAGTGTTTCCTTGGCCGTGCAGAAGCTTTTTATCTTGATGAAGTCCCACAAGGTCACTTTTTCTTTTGTTTCTCTTGCCTTTGGAGATGTGTCATGAAAAAAGTTGCTGTGGCCGATGTCGAAGAGGTTGCAGCCTATACTCTCCTCTAGGATTTTGATGGATTCCTGTCTCACATTGAGGTCTTTCATCCATTTGGAGTTTATCTTTGTGTATGGTGTGAGGAGAGTGGTCAAGTTTCATTCTTTTGCATGTAGCTGTCCAATTTTCCCAGCACCATTTATTGAAGAGACTGTCTTTTTTCCACTGGATGTTTTTTCCTGCTTTGTGAAAGATTAGTTGACCATAGAGCCAAGGGTCCATTTCTGGATTCTCTATTCTGTTCCATTGGTCTGTCTGTTCTTGTGCCAGTACCATGCTTTGTGATCCCAGCTTTGTAGTATAGCTTGAAATCCGGCATTGTGACGCCCCCAGTTTTGTTTTTCCTTTTCAACAATTCCTTGGTGATTCGGGGCCTTTTCTGGTTCCACACAAATTTAAGGGCTGTTTGTTCCAGTTCTTTGAAGAATGTCATTGGTATTTTGATTGGGATGGCATTGAAAGTGTAGTAGTTTTCTTATTATTTTTTTCTATAAATGCACAGTTCATTTAAGTATTTAATGGGCGTTTGTACATAAAAATTGGGACTCATCTGTCCATGACACTCTTATTTTAGGGATTTTTCCTTCAATTTCTAGCCTCCCTGCCAAGTCCCAACTCCAGGCCAGCTCCTACCCCAGGCCAGATTCCAAATTGTTTCTTTAAAAAATTTTTTTCAAAAGAAAAAAAAATAATCTTTGTATAACATATCTCACAGGATAAAATGTGCAGATGCATTTATAAACAAAGGTGAGAATGTACAGTTATTTGTGGTTTCTAATATAACACATATCTCAGTCTCTGGAGGTGGGTCTGAGTAAACTTGGGAACAATAGTAATCTATCTATAAAATGGAAAGTAATGTCTATCTGAATTTTACTTCATAGAAAATGCTAGTTTTCTGGTCAGTCTTCTGTTCTCATTTTTCTTGACCTATCAGCAGCATTTGGCAGAGATGATCATTCTCTTCTTGATACCCTTTGCTTTTTTTGTTTTCTAGGTTGATGCACTCCTCTGATTTGCTTTATAACTCACTGGCCACTCTATTTCAATATTTTTTGCAAGTTCTTTTCTTTCTTTTTTTTTAAAGATTTTTTAAAGATTATTTGTATGAGAGAGAGAGAGAACGAGCATGAGCAGGGGGAAGGGGCAGAGGGGGAGAAGCAGACTCCCTACTGAGCATGAAGGCCAACACAGGGCTGGATCGCAGGACCCTGAGATCTTGATCTGAGCCAAAATCCAGAGCTGGCCACTTACGCAACTAAGCCACCCAGGTGCACCTTTGCAGGTTCTTTTCTCCATGACCTATCAAGGTTGGATTTCCTCAGGTCTCAGTTCTTGGATTTTTTTGTCTTCTGTAGCTACTTATCTCTTGGTGATCTCATCCAGTCATATGGCTTTCAATATACTCTATTTGTTAACAATTTCCATTTTTACACTTCCAGTTCACATCTCTTTCCTGAGCTCCAGACTCATATATTTAACTGAATTGTCTCTTTTTTGTTTAATAGGCATTTCAAAATTAACATGTGAAAAACTGAAATTTTGATCTCTACACTTCCTCTCTCCACAGTATTCCCTAGTATCCCATATTTCTATTATCCCCTATCTTCAGTTGTTTAGAGCATAAACATTTGAGTCATCTTTAACTCTTTCTTCACATTCCTGTTCAATTCATCATTGAATCCTGGTTACCTTTCTTCTCCAAATATTTCAAAAACCCTGTCACTTCTCACCACTTTCATTTCTACCTTGTTTAAGTTACCATCATCTTTTACCTGGGTTTTTGCAATATCCTTCTTTTTTAAAATAATTTTTATTTTGTTATATTAGTCACCATATAGTACATCCCCAGTTTTTGATGCAATGTTCCATGATTCATTATTTGCATATAACACCCAGTGCTCCATGCAATATGTACCCTCCCTAAATACCCTTCACCAGGCTAGCCCATGCCCTCACCTCCCTCCCCTCTAAAACCCTCCATTTGTTTCCTGGAGTCCATAGTCTCTCATGGTTCATTCCCCCTTCTGTTTGTCCCCCCTTCATTCTTCCCTTCCTTTTCCTATTGATCTTCCTATTTCTTATGTTCCACAAATGAGTGAAACCATATAATTGTCTTTCTCTGCTTGGCTTATTTAACTTAGCATTATCTCCTCCAGTCCTGTCCATGTTGCTGCAAATGTTGTGTAATTGTTCTTTCTGATGGCTGAGTAATATTCCATTGTATATATGGACCACATCTTCTTAATCCAGTCATCTGTTGAAGGGCATTTCGGCAATATCCTTCTAAGTAATCTCTATGCTTTTATCCTTGCCCCATTAAAATAAATTTTTCCTACAACAGTCAGAGTAACCCTTTTAAGATGTAAGTCAGATCATTCCACTACTCAAACTCTTTTAAAGAGTTAGGAATAATTCTAAGAGTATGTTGATGGGCTTTTAAGGTTTAAAGGTGTAATTTGTATGATAACAATATTACAAATGAAGGGGGAAGGAACCAAGTTTTATATAAGAGCAAAGTTTATTTATACTGTTGAAATTTAAGTGTTACCAATCCAAACTACATTGTTATACATTAAGATGTTGATTGTAACCCCTAAAGCCACCATTAAGTACATTACTCAAAAAAATGTATTAAAAGAAACAATTGATTAAAATGAGATATAAGAAATTTTATGTTTAACACAGAAGAAAACAATAATGCAGGAATAAAGGAACAACTAAGATATAAGTCATAAAGAGGCACCTAAATAACACAGTTGTTAAGCGTCTGCCTTCAGCTCAGGGCGTGATCTGGCATTCTGGGATCGAGCCCTACATCAGGCTCCTCTGCTGGGAGCCTGCTTCTTCCTCTCCCACTCCTCCTGCCTGTGTTCCCCCTCTTGCTGGCTGTCTCTCTCTGTCAAATAAATAAATAAAATCTTTTAAAAAAAAGATATGTCATAAAGAAAAGAAATAGCAAATGACAGATCTAAAGCTTACCTTATCAATAATAACATTAAATGTGAATAGACCAAACATGCCATTGGAAAGTCAGAAATTGGCCAAAGGGATTAAAAAAAAATCAAAACATAATCCAACCATATGCTGTCTACAAGAGACTCACTTTAGATTCAAAAACAGATGTGTATTGAAAATAAATGTTTGGAAAATATATACACCATACTAATAGTACCCAAAATAGAGCTGCTAAACCTAAACTAATATTAGACAAAGTAGACTTTAAAACAAACATTGTACAAAAAAAATAAAATAAAACAAACATTGTTACTATAGACAAAGAAGAACATTTTGTAATGATGAAAGTGTCAATCCATCAAGGAGAAATAACAATTATAAGCATATATACATCTAATAAAAAGTCAAAATTAAGTAAAGACTGAAGACTCCAAGAGAGGAATAGATAGTTCAACAATAATGGTTGGAGACTTCCATACTCTATTTTTGAACATGATAGAACAACTAGACAAAGATAAACAAGAAAGTAAAAGGCTTGAACAACACTATAAACTAATTGGATCTATCAAGATCTTACTGAACACTGTACTCAAAAACAACAGAGTAAACATTTCTCTCAAGTGCACATAAAACATTTCCAAAACAGATCATATACTAGGGAATGCAACAATTGTCAATAAATGTAAAATAATTGAAACCATATGAAGTATGTTTATGATCATGATAGAACAAAATTGGAAATTAATAACAAACTAATTACTAATATATGGAAATTAAATGCTCTAAATAATCAGTAGGTCAATAACAAAATGAGGTAAATTAGGTAAATTAGGAAGTACTTTGAAATGAGTGAAAACACAAAAAACACCAAAAATTCATGAGATATAGCTAAATCGGTGCTTTAAAAAAGTAATTAGGCATACACATCTATATTAAAAAAGGAAATATTTAAGTCAGTAACCTAAGCTTTCACATTATGAAACTAGAAAGTGAAGATAAAACTAAACTCAAAACAAGCATTAAGAAACAAACAATAAAGGCTAGAATGAAAATAAATGAAATAGAGAGGAGAAAAATAATAGAGAAATTCACTGAAACCAAATGTTTATTCTTTGGAAAGGTCCAAAAGTTTATAAACTCTTACCTTGATTTACCAGAGAGAGAGAGAGAGAAAGAGAGAGAGAGAACTCAAATTTCTAAAATCAGGAAAGGAATTATGGAATTTGGGACATCACTGCCAACCTTAGAAACAAAAGAATAATTATAAAGGAATACTATTAATAATTGTATGCCAAAAATTAATAAACTAAATGAAAAGAACAGATTTCAAGAAACACACGAACTATCTCAAGAAGAAAGAAAATCTGGATAAACAAGTGAAGTGATTGAATTAATAGTAAAAAATCTTTCCACAAAGTAAAAGCCATACCCATATGGATTCACTGCATAATTCTTCCAAACATTTGAAGAATAATCAACACCAATCCTATACAAAATTTTCCAAAAATAGAAGAATAATTCCCCTCCTTCAATAGGGCTAATATTACCCTGAAATCAAAATCAGACAGAAGTCACAAGAAAACTACAATCTGGTATCCCTTTTGAATGTAGCTCCAAAATCCTTAAAATATACTAACAAACCAAATTCAGCATTATATATTATATTATATTACCATCATTAAGTGATATTTATCCCAGGAATGCAAGTTTGGCTTAATATCTGAAAATCACTGTAATGCATTAAAAGACAAAAACCACATGGTTATCTAAATGGATACAGTTAAATAATTTGATAAAATCTAATACCCATTCATGATTAAAAAAATCATGAGGCTGCTAGGAACAAAAGGGTTGTTTCTCAGCCTGATAAAGGCCATCAATGAAAACCATGCAGCTAACATTGTAATTAATGGTGAAACACTGAAAGCTTTCACCCTAAGATCCTGGAAGATGACCAGTGTTTCTACTTTCACTACTTCTATTCAACATTGTACTGTAATTTTTGCCAGGAAAATTAGGCAAGAAAAAGAAACAAAAGCATCCAGATTGGAAAAGAAGTACAGCTTTCTCTATTCATTGAGTCATGATCTTGTATATAGGAAATTCTAAGGAATCCACAGAAAAAAACCATTAGAACTAATAATCTCTTTCAGTAAGTTTTCAAGATATAAGATTACTGTGTGAAATCAATGTTATTTCTATACACTAGCAATGAACAATTAAAAATGAAATTAAGAAAACAATTCCAATAAAATAGAATAAAAAATAAAATACTTAGGAATAAATTTAACAAAAGAATTGCAAGACTTGTTCAATGAAATCTACAAAAAATGTTGAAATAAAGTAAAAAAGACCTATCAACATGATACCACATCAACAAAACAACAGATTAAAAAAATCTATGATGATCTCAATAGATGCAAAAAAGCGTTACACAAAATTCAATATCTTTTCATGATAAAAACTCTCAGCAAACTGTATTTAGAGGGAAGTTACCTCAACATAATAAAGGTCATATATGAAAATCCCACAGCTAACATCATACTTGATGGTAAAAAACTGAGAGCTTTTCCTCTAAGATTAGAAACAAGCTAATGATGCCCAGTCTCACCACTTTTATTCAACCTATTACTGGAATTCCTGGCCACAGCAATCAGAGAAGAAAAAGAAATAAAAGGCATCTAAATTGTTAAGGAAGAAGTAAAACTTTCATTATTTTTAGATTACATGATACTATACATAGAAACCTCTAAAGACCCCGCCAAAACAACTATTAGAAGTAATAAATGAATTCAGTAAAGGGGCAGGTTACAAAATTAATGCTCACATATTGGTTGTGAATCTATACACTAATAAGAAAGTAGCAGAAAAAGAAATTGAGAAAACAATTCCATTTATGATTACACCAAAAAGAATAAAATACCTAGGAATAAACTTATCCAAGGAGGTGAAAAAAATGTACTCTGAAAACAATAAATCATTGATGAAAGAAATTGAAGACAACACAAACAAATGGAAAGATATCCCATGCTTGCTGTTTATAAGAATTAATATTGTTAAAATTTCCATACTACCCAAAACAATCTACAGATTCAATGCAATTCCTATTAAAATACCAACAGCAGTTTTCACAGAACTACAACAAATAATCCTAAAATTTTTGTGGAACCACAAAGGACCTCGAATAGTCAAAGCAATCTTGAGAAAGAAGAACAAAGCTGAAGGTATCACAATCCTAGATTTCAAGATACACTACAAAGCTGTGGTAATGAAAGCAGTATACTACTGGCACAAAAATAGACACACAGGTCAGTGAAACAGAATAGAGAGCCCAGAAATAAACCCACATTTATATGTTCAATTAATCTATATGAAAGAGGTAGGAATACACAATGGAGAAAAGACAGTCTCTTCAACAAATGGTGTTGGGAAAACTAGACAGCTACATGCAGAAGAATGGAACCGGACCACTTTCTTACACCATACATAAAAAAGAACTCAAAATGAATTAAAGACCTAAATGTGAGACATGAAACCATAAAATTCCTAGGAGAAAACATAAGCAGTAATTTCATTGATATTGGCGTTAGCAACGTTTTTCTAGTTATGCCTCCTTAGGCAAGGGAAACAAAAGAAAAATAAACTTTTGGGACTATACCAAAATAAAAAGCTTTGCATAACAAAGGAAACCATCAACAAAACTAAAAGGCAACCTGCTGAATGAAAGAAGATATTTGTAAGTGATATATCTGATAAAGGGTTAATATCCAAACTATATAAAGAACTTGCACAACTCAACACCAAAAACCCAAATAATCTGATTAAAATGGTCAGAAAATCTGAAAAGACATTTTCCCAAAGAAGATATACACATGGCCAATGGACATATGAAAAGATGCTCAACATCATTAATCTTCAGGGCAAATCAAAGCCACAGTGTGATATCACCTTACACCTGTCAGAATGGTTAGAATAAAAAATTTAAGAAATAACAAATGTTAGCAAGGAAGTGGAGAAATAGGAGCCCTTGTGCACTGTTGGTGTGAATGTAAACTGGTGTAGACACTGTAGAAAATGGTATTACAAATAGAAATATTATACGATCCAGTAATTCCACTAGTGAGTATTTACCCAAAGGAAATGAAGACACTAATTCAAAGAGATATATACACCCTTATGTTTATTGCAGCATTATTTACAATAGCCAAGATAATAGAAGCAACCCAAATATTTATGGATACATGAAGGGATAAAGATGTGGTGTATATATATAATGGAATATTACTTAGCCATAAAAACGAGTGAGATCTTGCCATTTGAGACAACATGGATGGACCTGAAGGGTATGATGCTAAATGAAATAAGCAGACTAAGAAAAACAACTACCATATGATTTCACTCCTAGGTGGAATCTAAAGAAACATGAATAAACAAACAAAAAGCAGAATCAGACCTGTAAATACAGAGGACAAACTGATGGTTGCCAGAGGGGAGAGGGGTGGAGGGATGAGAAAATGGGTGAAGGGGAGTGGGAGATACAGGTTTCCAGTTATGGAATGAATAAGTCATGGGAATAAAAGGCACAGCATAAGGAATATAGTCAATGATATTGCAAAAGTATTGTGTGGGTGACAGGTGGTGGGTACATTTGTGGTGAGCACAGCAAAACATATAGAGAAGTTGAATCCCTGTGTTGTACAACTGAAACTAATGCATTGTGAGTCAACTATACTAAAAAAAAAAAAAGACTATGTGGTACTCATATAAGGGTAGGCAAATTGACCAATGGAGTAGAATTGAACATCTAGTAATAAACCCATATATTTTTGGTTATTTTTGACACAGGTGCCAAGACAATTCAGTGGGGAGAATGATAGTCTTTTCTACAAATGGTGTTGGGACAAGTGGATATGCACATGCAAAAAGATGAAATTGAACCCCCCCCACCAGACACCATATACAAAAGTTAACTCAGAATGAAGCAAAGTCCTGGGGCACCTGGGTGGCTCAGTTTGTTAAGTATCCGACTTTTAGCTCAGCTCAGGTCTTGATCTCAGAGTCTTGAGTTGGAGCCCATGTTGGGTGAGGAGCTTACTTAAAAAAAAAAAAAGGCTGCAGTCCTAATTGTCAGGGTTAAAATTTTGCAACTCTTAGAACAAACGTAGGTGTAAGTATTTGTGACATAAATATTTTGGTATGAATATTTGCGACACAGGCATAAATATTGGACAGTGATTTCTTAGATATGGTACCAAAATCACAAGCCACACACAAAAAAAACCAACAAACTTGACATCAAATTAAAAAGATTTTGTGCTTCAAAGGATACTACTAAGAAACAAAGACAGCCCACAGAATGGGAAAAAATATTTTCAAATTAGATATCAAATAAGGATTTATATAAAGAAGTTGTAAAGAGCTTTTACAACTCAATAATAAACAGACAAATAACCCCATCAAAAATGGGGAAAGGATCTGAGAATACATTTCTCCAAAGAAGATAAACAAATGGATAATAAGCACATAAAAAGATGCTGGCTAACTGAACATAATAAAACTAAAACTAAAACAAAAGATGCACAACATCATTAGTTATTAGGAAAATGCAAGTCAAAATCACAATGAGATACCAATTTTAGTCCACTAAGATGGCTGTAATAAAGTAGGTGAACAACTTGTTGCATTGGCTAAGATGTGGGGAAATAAGAAACTTCATATTGTTGTGTTATGGGTTCCCATATTTCTCTAGTTTTGCAGATACATGTGTATTTCCATCCTGAAGTTTATTATTTCTGAAAACAAAGAGATAAGGACTGGATGAATATATAAACTTTGGTATATCCATATAATGGAACATGATTCAGCCATAAACCATTAATCAACATAAAAACCTTGAAAACATTATGCTAAGTTAAAGAAGCCACATATTGTATGATTTCACTTAAAATGTCTTGAATAGGGAAATTCATAGAGACAGTACATTTTTGGTTGCTGGAGGCTGGGGGTAAGGAAAAATGGGGAGTAATGGCTAATGTGTACAGGGTTTCTATTTGGGATGACGAAAATGTTCTGGAATCAGATAGTAGTGATGATTGCACATTTTCTTCAATGCACTAAATGCCATTGAATTGTGCAACCTAAAATGGTGAAATTCTGGCATGTGAATTATGTCCTAATAAAGCTTTTACAAAATGCTGAAGTCCTTACAGCACTCAAGAAGTACCTATGCAATTCGATCCCTTGTTCTTCTCTGAGTTCATCAGCTGCTTTTCTCCTTTTGGTTCACTCCTGTCCAGCCGTATAGCTTCCTTGGTGTTCTTCAAACACATGATGCATTCTCCTGTTTTAGCACCTTTGCCTGGAATATTATTTTCCTGTATATTCACATACTTTTCCCCTTGTTGTTCAAATTCCAAATTCTCTTTTTTTTTTCAGTTCTTTTAAAATTTTTTTATTTATTATTTATTTTTTTAATAATTTTTTTTATTATATTATGTTAGTCACCATACAGTACATCCCTGGTTTCTGATGTAAAGTTCGATGATTCATTAGTTGCATATAACACCCAGTGCACCATGCAATACGTGCCCTCCTTACTACCCATCACCAGCCTATCCCATTCCCCCACCCCCCTCCCCTCTGAAGTCCTCAGTTTGTTTCCCAGAGTCCATAGTTTCTCATGGTTCATTCCCCCTTCTGTTTAACCCCCCTTTCTTCTTCCCTTTTTTCTCCTACCAATCTTCCTACTTCTTATGTTCCATAAATGAGTGAAACCATATGATAATTATCTTTCTCTGCTTGACTTACTTCACTTAGCATTATCTCCTCCAGTCCCAGTTAGGGCTTTTCTGATCACCCTATTTAAAATTGAAGTGCCTATCTTATCTTTCCTTATCCCTGTTACCATGCTTTATTTTTTAGAAACATACCATGTGATTTATGTTTATGGGTTATGTTCCTGCACTATAACATAAGCCTCATGAGTATGGAGACATTTTTACTCATTGATGTATCCCAAAAGCCTAGAACAATGCCTGGTACACACAATAAGTTCCTCTCTGTCTCTTCATCTTTTTCTGTATATCTTTCTTAAACATACATTTGTGTGTTTGTGTTTACCTGTTGTGGAAGGAAGGAAGGAAGGAAGGATGTTATACCACCTACCCATCCCCTTGCTCACATAGCTGTAGCTACACTTGTCTTCTTCTTTCTTTAATTTAAATTCAATTTAGTTAACATATGGTGTATTATTAGTTACAGGGGTAGAATTTAGCGATTCATCAGTTGCATATAACACGCAGTGCTCATTACATCAAATGCCCTCTTAATGCCCATCACCCCATCCCTCCACTCACCTCCCCTCCAGCAACCCTCAGTTTGTTTCCTAGAGTTAAGAGTCTCCTTTTTGTTCCTTAAACATGCCCAGTTCTTTCTTCAGGGCCTTTGTATTTTTTCCCTTGTTCTAGTACACTCATTTCCTCAACTCTTCAAACTTCACAATAGCATCTAATGGATCTTCAGTTTCAGTTTAAATATTACTTCTGAGAAATCTTATCTTACCATCTGATTCAAAATAGATCTCACACATCACTCCTGCTTCCTGTTTGTTTCCTTCCAAGTACTTATCATGCTTTTAAAAGTCTTTTATTTATATATGTGATAATCTGTTTAATATCTATTTTTCTATTAAAGTGTTTAGTACCTAAGGTCAGGAACTTTGTCTTTTTCACTGTGAATTCCCAATGCTAGCAAATTACTTAACACATGAAGATACTCAATATGTTTTGTTTTGAATAAGTAAAATAAGGAATAAAAAGAGAAAAAATGCTAAATAACCTCCAACACTTACAGCCAGAGATACATACAAGCCTGTGTATGCTTTCCATAATTCCAGGTATGGGCTTCGGCCAAGTACAGTGTAATAACATTGCCGCACACAGAATAAACTGGGCATTTCAGTATACAGGCGTCTCTGGTGCCAGAGTTATGTAATATTAGTGATGATAAGAATAGTAAAAATAGCTATCATTTTCATTTGCTTCCCATTTGACAATAGTATGCTAGCTGTTTTATGTGGTTTATCTTATTTGATCCTCATAGCAACCCTATGAAGTAGAGACTATTATTATTTTTGTAAAGACTATTACTATTATTATCAACTGCATAGATAAAGATGAGGGTATCAGAGAGATTAAAGTGATGTACCCAAGGTTGCAGAGCTAAAAAGTGGTTTTTTTAAATCTTATTTTTAAGTAGGCTCCATGCCTAACACGGGACTTGAACTCACAACTCTGAGGTCAAGAGTCGCATGCTCTACTGACTGAGCCAGGCAGGCACCCCTATGAAGTGGTCTTTTAAATCTCAAAAGTCTGAATTCAAACGAGGTCTTTCTAACATAAAGTCTGTGTGTTCATGTCTTTATGTATATGTGGGATGGCAAATACAGGTATACAGGGCCATTGACTCAAATATATTAGTGAAAAACTTTATCTGGTGACTATTTTAATCAAAACAACAGTAAAAATATAGCGGGAATAAATGAACAATTTTCTGTGTGCTCCTTTCCATATGATGAACATACAAGATTTAATAGCTCTGCTTTCATGACTTGTAGAAACTCAAGGAACACTTTGCAGATAATTAACTTCATTTTCTTATTACTTAGTACTGGTGTTGACAAATTCACTCAAAACTCAATGATATATTTTTAGCTTTTGAAAAAATATAAATTTCTTTCTTTTGAACACTTCCAGGTGGGCTCTCAAGTGCATTTTCTTCACTCTGCTGCTGCCAGTAAACAGCATGAAGCTCTTTTCTCAGTTATGTCAATTTTTAAGGGGTCAGTTCAACCTTCTAAGATGTCACCTTGTGATTTTGGCATACCTCATGAGAAGATGGTGTGTGGGGAGGCAGAGTTACCCATTATCAGCTGCAAGTCATAAGTGCTGCTTGGCAGAGATAAGAAATTGAAAGATTTCCTAAGGCATAGGTAGTTCCAAAGCATTTCCTATTTATTATAACTCAAACGTGTTTACTTAGTAATACAAGGGAGATTTGAAGAAGACAATGTTCACGATACACATTTAATAGAAAACCACCTTACACACGCATCTCTGATTAGTTGTTCTTACAATCTCTTACACTTTCTATTTATCCAGTCTTGACTTTGTGTCAGAAATCTTCCCACAGCTTGTTCTCCATTTCCAGATATAACATATTTCTCTCTAGAGAGAACCCTGTCTAACGTCTTCCTGAGGTAATCAAAAGGGAAGACATTAGTTCACCTAATTTTCTTTTGCAGCTAAAAAAGGTCCCTGTTTCTCCCCGATAAATTTCTCTCTGTCAGCAAAAGTCACATCTCATTGCTTGTTCTTCTCTACCTCTCCTTAGTCC
This sequence comes from Ursus maritimus, assembly GCF_017311325.1. Taxonomy (NCBI): domain Eukaryota; kingdom Metazoa; phylum Chordata; class Mammalia; order Carnivora; family Ursidae; genus Ursus; species Ursus maritimus. Next base: position 5,501,853 of record NW_024423319.1, on the reverse strand, counting down.
CTAATGAAAATGATCAAACTCCAATAATTATTAGGTGCAGTTTTGCTCCTTTTTTCCCCTCCTTTTGAGGAATCACATTTGTTTCTTCCCTCTAGTGTTTGACTTTATCTGCTCACCATGTCTTTTTAGTTAATTATTAGTACCTTCCCTTTTATTTCAGGAGTGCTTTAGGTTAAATGAAAATTATTAGAAATGCCAGAAATAAAACTTACAGAAGAATTTGTTCAAGGTTAAATCGGTAATGGTACAATAAAATTTGCATAACACCATAAATTACCTTTCTAAAGAGTTCTCTGTTGGGGTTCCCACACTTTTTTTTTAAAGATTTTATTTATTTATTTGACAGAGAGAGACAGCCAGCGAGAGAGGGAACACAAGCAGGGGGAGTGGGAGAGGAAGAAGCAGGCTCATAGCAGAGGAGCCTGATGTGGGGCTCGATCCCATAACGCCGGGATCACGCCCTGAGCCGAAGGCAGACGCTTAACCGCTGTGCCACCCAGGCACCCCACCACTTTTATTATTTTTGTTTTCATTTACAATAGCCTTCTGTCAACTTGTGTTGTTGACCAATTAGGTATTAATCGCTTGCTTACAGAGTGAAATAGAATGGATCAGACTGGGGATCTGCCTATCAGGATGTATCTGGAAACAGTGGTGGAGTCAATCAATGTCAAAATGATTTGGGGGGCTTTTTATTAGCCACAAGTAACCGACTACAGCATTTTCTGTTTCCAAAATTGGACTGATTCATTGTCATTTTGACTCAATGACAAAGACCCTGACTCTTAAAACACAAGTGATCAACTAACACGGGAAACATTCAACCTCATCTCTAATACGACAACAGTGAGAACCTATTTTTTCAGTCTGACATATTACTGTGAATTAATCTAAAATGATACAGTTATTATTAGTACAGACAGGCAAATGAACACTGATACAATGGGTATGGAAGTTAGAGAGTAGACTGACAGTTTTTTCTTTTTTGGCTGACATATATTCAGTGTCCACCACATGCCAAGCATTATGGTAAAAATTTAACATGCATTGCCTCATTTCATTCTCAGAACAACTTTGTGGGGTAGGCACTCTTATAATTCCCATTTCACAGATGAGAACATTGAAGCTGAGAGATGGAAAGGAACGAACTAAATCCCACACAACCGTGAGTGGCAGACTTAAATACATGTTTGCTGATTCTAAAACCCATGCAAGCCCCATTGAGTTGTGGGGATGATAGGTGATTTTTCCTTTTTTCTCTACCTGCCTCTTGTATTTAAAAACAATGAACACTATAATTTTTATATTCCAAAAATACAGTACACATTTGTTGGTTTTTAAAGGAGTTTTAAAGGAGCTAAATTTGCTGTTTGTGAGGTCCACTTTAGAAGCTGCATGCAATTATTCAGGAGTAGGGTATGTTGACAGAGAAAATGGAGCCCTATCTACTTATCAAGACATATAATTGTAGGTTCCATAGGGTCATCATTTCTGGCCTTCAGTATCTACACAGTCTTCAAGGGCTTCTTTCTTCATCAGAAGACCTTTTAAGTGGAAGTTTAGTAATTTTCTTCTCTACCCACTCACATTCATCACTCTGAAGCTTGGATAATGATATACCTCATACAAAAACCATTGAGAGAACAGTTGTCCATTTTGCAACTTTGTTCTTTCTTCTCTACAAAAGAGATCTTAGAATACTGAAATATTTCTCATTCAGTAAAACAACATAAAACTACATAGGATTAAAACATACTAATTACTATTTTGTTTTATAAATTCCCCCACAAGTCTGTTGTATAATTTATTACTTAAATGGATCGCATTATAGATGTTTAACATGCCTTTTTCAGTGGTGGGATGTTCTTTATCACAGGCCTGTTGGAAATAGAAAAAAAAATGCATTTGAAACAAATGACCTTACTAAAATATTGTTTAGTATTTATACCTTGTTATTTTTTACAAGTCCATGTCAACCTGTTGGTCAGATGAACTTCCATGGGATATTCATGTCCTTTTTAGGATTCTTTCTTCCTCATCATTTTTCTTAGGGCATTTTTCACATCTTTATTCCTCAAGGTGTAAATGAAAGGATTCAACATAGGGGTTACAATGCCATAAAATGCAGAGATGACTTTACCATGGTCCTGGGATTCCCTTGACTGAGGTTTCAGGTACATGTAGATGGCTGCTGCATAAAATATGTTGACGACAGTCAGGTGGGATCCACAGGTGGAGAAAGCTTTGAGCCTGGCTTCTGCAGAGTGGATCCTTAGCACAGCAACCACAATGCGAGTATAGGAGATGAGAATGAAGGTGAAAGGCAGGGGCAGTGTGAAGATGCCAATGACCAGACCCAGAATAAGTCTGGCTGGGCTGTCTGAGCAGGTGAGCTTCAACAGTGCCTGCACCTCACAGGTAAAATGATTGATGACATTGTGTCCACAAAAATGGGCAGGAATTGCAATGATCGGTATTATTGCTAAAAGAAAGGCACTGGCCCAGGTCACTGTGGCCAACTGTATGCAAACTCAGTTGTTCATAATGATGGTGTAACGCAGGGGATTAGAGATTGCAATAAATCTATCATAAGCCATGACAGCAAGGAGCAGACACTCTGTCATCCCCAGAAAAAGAGCAATGGTCATCTGAGCATAACAGCTATTATAGGAAATGGTGGGGTAGTCTCTTAAACCATTGAACAACAAAAAAGGCACCGAATTGCTAGAGTAGCAGATATCGAGGAAGGACAGGTTGCTTAGGAAAAAATACATAGGGGTATGAAGCTGGCCATCAACTCTAACCATGACAATGATAAGACTGTTACCCACCAATGTGATTAGGTAGACTGCTACCATGGTGCAATAAAAGGTAATCTGGGATTTTGGATGATTGGACAAACCCACCAGGATGAATTCTGTCACTTCACTGCCATTACCAGTAACCAAAATATCCATTTTCTTCAATCTGCTGAGAAAGAAGAAATTCAACTTATTTTAATCTGAGAAACATTTATTGAGGGTCTGCTGTGTCCTCAGACCTATGTCAGGTGATATTAGGAAAAGATGTCTACAAAAGAAATGACACTGTTTAGAAGTTTGTGTTCTAATTTGGGAGATAAAACAGTCATACACATCACAGAATTAATCTGCAAAGTAGTGCAGTCCGTTGTAAGTCTTAATTCCCTCATCTATAGAATGAGGGGGGTTGGACTCCACCTAAAACATGCTTTGAACCTTCCCTTAAAGAAACCATGCCAATTTACTGCTCAAATATAATTAGACTTGAATCATAAAATTGCTAATTGTTTTCTCCCTGCTACAGATATTAGCCTGAAATTTGTTTTTAGCTGGTTCATCTACATGATATAAAATTGTGGCCAGTTCACTTTCATTTCTTCCTCACCCTGCACATCCAATCAATCACTGAGTCCTATTGGCTCCTCCTTCTGAATATATTTTAAATCTACCTATAAATCTCCATATCCAAGCCCAACATTTATCTAGTCAGAGCCACCATCCACTAACTGGCCTCCCTACTTCTATTCTTGCCTCTCTCTAGTCTATTCTCCACACAACAGCCAGAGAAACCTTTAACAAACATACATAATTATCACCATATCTTTCCCATGCTTAAAACCACTCTAGGGCTTCTAATTCGCCTTGGAATAAAATCTAACCTGTTTACCATGACCTACAAGACTCTAAATGATCTGACCTCAACCTTATCTCGCACTGTCTCTTCTTGTGCTCACCATGTTCCAACCATACTGTCTTTATGAAGCACTCTAAGCTCATTCTGACCTCAGAGCTTTTGCACATTGTGTTCTCTCTGCTGGAAATATTCCTCCTACCCTCTTTGGTGAACTTCTAGTCATCCTTAGTATCTCAGCTTAAAAGAAATTTCATTAGAAAAGCCATACTTAACTGCACAAAAATGAAATCAGATCTTTTTTGTTGCAATTGTTCATAGCACTCTAAACTTCTCCTGTGTGTCTCTTACTACAGTTAGTATTTATATATTTGCATAATTATTCGATTTCTGCTCCCTTACTAGATTTTCAACTTTCAGAGGGAAGAGGGCCTGACTGTCCCGTGCACTGCCTTATTTTTACCACCTCATGTTGTGCCTGGCATAAACCCACAATATGTGGGTTCAATATGGGTTTGTTGAATGAATCAAGACCAGTTATTTGGCTCTTCTGTCTTCAATGTCATGACTACATTGAATTGGCTGAAGGAAATAAATGTTTGATGGTAAAAAGCCCATGATGAGAAACAGTATCTCACAGTATTCAGTGTTACTAATGGCCTGTTGTTCAGAAATGAACTTTAATGTCTTGTATTTTTTTAGCCCTACAATTTGCTCTTTGCATGGATGGAAGTTGTTATAGTAAAGACAGAAAATGGGTATTATACTGGAATCTGAAAATAAAAGTATTTTCACACTTTTTTCTCCATCCAAATATTTATTTACTTTGTTTGATCTAATTCCATCAAATGTGAATGCTATCACAAACCAGCTCTCTATTAAGGTCAAGATCCTTTTTGGATTGCCTGTAAGAATCCCATCACGTTCTAGCCACAAATCGGAATTTGGGGCATTTGTGGGAGGATCTAGTTTCAGACTCATGAGGCAGGTGTCAAGCCTCGGTGAGTGCAGGCTGTGGATAGGAAGGTTTGTCTTAGGAGCTGGTCAGCAAGAAGGGCTATTCAGGCTCATGATGTAGATAATCTCTTCAGATCCTTTTTCTAAGATAGACTCCAGATCTCAGAAGGTACAAGACCTTTATGGACAAGTAATTCAGGAAATAGAGTAACACTTTGTAATAGGATCCTCAGTAGAACCTAGTACAGGATGAGGGGGCTCTGAATAGAAATCAGAACCAAGGGCAGACAAACTGAAAAAATATTTAACTGCTGCTAAGTGTCTAACTACAGCTGTCCATTTATTACCGGCAGCGATCCTAGGAGGCCCTTGACTACCTCTAATGAGAATTAGAAGGCTTCTTTGTGTTTTATATTCTCCCAGAATTGGGATCAGAAAACAGAATGGATCTGAAAAGGAAAAGTCTTCTTGGAGTAGAGTTATGAGGCTGAGGCTGAAGTCAGGTGATCTTGTCTTTATGCAATGGTGACACCACAACCATAATTTTCTAATAGCATTACAAGAATGGGATTTTCAGGGCCCCAACTTTTTCAAAGGGCACTAAATCTTCACACTAGAATGACAGTATGTTTAATCATGATGCCTTATTTTGATTTACAATCCTCACCATCTTATAGTCCTAACAATCTCAGAACAAATGCCAGTACAAACAGCTGGAAAACAAAGAACACATTTTTGTGCTTACATGATTTGAGTAAATCTCACCAGACTCAGCATATGTTTTTTTAATCAGTAATTCAGTATTTTAACTCTGTGTAAGCCAGAATCTTCCTAAATTCTCTAGACATATGTGGAGATACTCACACATATATTCACTGGTTTTTGATCTTTCAGAAATATTTGGGGCACACTTCAAGGCCTTCCTTCACATGGATTTCCCAAAGAAGTCTGTCTTGGTTTCACCTCCCATGCAAGAGCATGCTTCTCAGGAAGACTCATTCTATTTTTAATACTAAAATTAAGGGATGCTTGGAGCACCTTCCTTTTTTTCTAGGCTTTTCAGAAAGCTCCCAGAAGCTCAAAATATACTTAATGGAATGGGTAGTACTTACAGAGAGGAATTTCTATTATTCATACCAGGCAGTGTAGAATGGTGGTTAACAGCATGAGTTCTGGATCCAAGTTTGAATCCTGGATCCATCACTGATTCACTGTGTAACATTGGCAATTTGCTTAACTTGTTTACACCTTAGTTTCCTCAATTGTAAGGGTGGGACAATTATAGTATCTATTTCAAAGTGTTTTTCTGCTATATATGTACTAGCTATTATTATTTTTAAACAAGGCCTCACTTGGGAAGTAGCACCCATGGCAATGTGGCCACATTGGTTGTTGAAGTGTGGAAAATAATTCAGTGAATGAAGTGAGAGAAATAAGGAAATATGGTCAGATTATGGTGTGAGCCCTCTGGAGACAGAATTTGCATTTTATTCCTTTAACTCCAGTAGTTGACTTAGTTTCCGACACATGGGAGAAACTTAACAATATTTTTGAAATCAAATTGATTTTACTCACCTGAATAGCAGGGGGGGAAAAGGCCATGGAAACAAAAACAAAACCACTAAGGTCTCTAAGAGTTGTGTTGATATAGCCCCTTATGTGTTGCACGATTATTGGCTCACTGAAGTAAGTATTGGAGTCTTTCGAGGGGAGTGACTTACAGGTGTATCTTGAGATCCATATCAAGACTGACCATTCCACAAGTATATGTTGGTTTGTTTCAAGAGACAAATAGAGCTTCTTTCTTTCTTGCCAGGGTATATGTTCTTTACTTGTTCTTACAATGGATTGTGTCTTGATTCTGCTCAACATTTTAGAATCCAGGGAAGAATATTAAACGTTATCTGCTGGTTCCTTCTGAGTTTATTCATTATGGTTCCAAAGAAGTGATTTCACTGAAGAGACTTTAGGGACCAAGTCCCAAAAAGGCAATTAAATCTCAATGCTGAATTGAAGCTGTATATTCATTTGGGAGTGTTATTTCTAAGTTATTAGAATACAAGTATCTTTTGTCTACTAATTCCAATAATTCATTAGTGGGACTGTATAACTTTTTTTTAAGATTTTACTTATTTATTTGACAGAGATAGAGACAGCCAGCGAGAGAGGGAACACAAGCAGAGGGAGTGGGAGAGGAAGAAGCAGGCTCATAGCAGAGGAGCTTGATGTGGGGCTCGATCCCATAACTCAGGGATCATGCCCTGAGCCGAAGGCAGACGCTTAACCACTGCACCACCCAGGCGCCCCCTGTATAACTTTTGACTAACACCATCCACTCCACTTCTGCTATCAAGTTACCAAAGAGTTGATCCACCTCTAGGGTGATTACACAAAGTCCTGTATTTCTTGGGAGGGTTCTCAGCACAGCGACATAAGAAGGCAATGAATGAATGGGGAAGGAGGAGTGACCAAAATCTATTGGGACTCTATAAAAGCTTTCAATTAGACTCAGGTAAATGAAATTCTGTAAACAGCATTTACTGGAGGTGTTCTCTTCTTCTTTATGTTTTCCTGATGTCTCCTAGCCCATCCCAGCCATCTTTGTTTTGAAGTTTCTGTAAATCCTGCTTTTTCCTTAAAATTTCCTACATTAGTTTTGAATTGCTATGGAAACAAATATAATATTGCATCCTCTCATTCACTGCTCCATTGATTTACTTTGTCTGTGCATGTACCTAATTACAATAGCCTTATTGTATTGATTTCTTGCTTAGTTGTGCTCTGAATATATGATGACTTGTTTATTATTTTTACATGTATCCTTGTTAAATTTTTCAACTTAGGCATTAAGATTCTAGGAGCTAGGAATGAAGCATCTTTGCCAATAGTCCAGCTGAGTGCCACTCAAAATGTTTGCAAGGAGATAAGGACAGAATTGAGAGTAAACATTTAGTAACTTTTAAAGTGATTTGACATTGCTGTGACATTTTTATCATATTTTATAAAGTATCAGTCTGTAACAACTGGGAAATTTAAAAGACAGTTGTTCTTTACCACAAATGGTTTAAGAAGTATTTGTTTAGCACTAATTCATTTAACCAATTCTTATTGTACAGATACTGTGTGCCAGAAACTATGCTAGGGAGACAGAGGTGAATAAAACAAACTTCCTGCTCTCTATAAGCTTATGATCTAATTGGGAATAAACACTCCAAGGCAACTAATTATAAAGTATGAAAGATGTTAAATTTGGGGTTGAGCAAAATGTTATTAAGTGAAAAAAATGGAATTAAGTCACCATCCAGGGTTAAGCAGAATAGGATAAGCCCTGGGGAGGGCTTCACTGAGGCAATGACTCTAGATCTGGCCCTTGGAGGCTGACCGAGATTTTGCCAGGCACTGAAGGCAGGAAGAACAGCATGTATAGTAACATAGATGCATAACAAGTTTAGAGAAAGAAATTATTTTTTCCCTAGAGTATGGGGTCTATGGAGATGAAATAGAAAATGAGGATAGAGAGGTAGCAGGGGCCCCAAATAATGTTGTATATTCTATAGGCAATAGGGAGCCTATTGGAAGTTCCTAATCTTGGACTGGGATTATAAAGAGGGGATTAACATGAAGAGATTTTTTCCCTTTAGAAAAGTCACTCTGGCGACATTGATTGGATAGCTAGTTTAGAGAGAGACAAGATTGGGTTAGAGAAAAAAATGGAGCTTGTTACGGTCATTCTGGTAAGGGTTGATGAGTCCATGAACTAAGACATAAGCATTGAGGACAAAGAAAAGGGGATGGATTTGAAAGACATTTCAGAGGAAAAATCAATGAAATTCATTGAGTGAGTGGTTGTCAAGGGTAAGCGAGAAGAAGATGTAAAGGCTAATGCCGAGGATAATGAAAATCCCATCATATAGCATTTGTAATATGCTTTTAACTTTGTAACATCTAACATCTATGATCTCATTTGCTCTTTCAACCATTCTGTGGTAGGTTAAGGAACATATTTTCCCCCTGTTTGACACATGCAGTCCAGAGAGGTTAAGTGATTCACCCAGAGTTTCATAGCTCATGAATGGCAGAACCCAGACTAGAATCCAGACTTCCTGACGCCTAATCACGCGTTTTTTCTGACTCCATCATGATGTTGTACTGAAAAAGTGCTTGACCTGCTGTGCACATTTAACCAGAAACAATTACTATGTGTATTCCTGGTGGGAAAAAGAAAAGAGGAGAGAGAGAAGGCACCCAGTGACATGAGCAATAACTACTTCTGAGTCAGTTGAGAATTCGATAATGTTACTAGTAACTCTATGATAACAATAATAAAAACTATGTAATGTTTATTGAGGACTTACTATGTCCCAACCATAGTTCTCAGCATTTTATAGAAATCAACTGATTTAATCCTCTTAACAACCCTATGAGGTCAGTCCTATGATTGTTTTTTCAGAATACAATTCTTCTGACACCTAGATGTTCTTTCTGATGGGTGCACTGGAGGAGATAATGCTAAGTGAAATAAGTCAAGCAGAGAAAGACAATTATCATATGGTTTCTCTCATCTATGGAACATAAGAACTAGGAAGATCAGTAGGAGAAGAAAGGGATAAAGAAAGGGGGGTAATCAGAAGGGGGAATGAAGCATGAGAGACTATGGACTATGAGAAACAAACTGAGGACTTCAGAGGGGAGGGGGGTGGGGGAATGGGATAGACCGGTGATGGGTAGTAAGGAGGGCACGTATTGCATGGTGCACTGGGTGTTATACACAACTAATGAATCATCGAGCCTTACATCGGAAACCGGGGATGTACTGTATGGTGACTAACATAATATAATAAAAAATCATTAAAAAAAAATAAAAAAATAAATAGTTATACTCTACTGTCTTTCCTCAACTGAAATCCCAAATCCTATGAATGGGACATGGTATCTTTTTCTTAAATCCCCATTGGAAAGTATTATTTAGAGTCGGTTTTTCAGTTTGTAAACTTTCTCCTCAATTTCTGGCAGAATTACCTTAGTTTCAAACCTATCTTTATTTGTTTTCCAGGCTGAAACAAGGTAATCTTCACTACCCAGCTGCTTGGGATGTGGGATGCACAGTGGAATGTTTATCACAGTGCCTGTGATTGATCAAGTGAGAAGTGATATTCAACCTTAGGAGTTTTTAACAATCCAGAATTGATTTCATTTCACAACATCCTCATAGAGTTCATTTTATATTTAAAGTGAATTAATATCAATGTTGAATTAGATAGCCTTTGGGGTTTAGATACCCAGAAACAGAATGTTAGTGCTGGAAGGGCCATACTCCTGTTAACTAGCTGCTATATGTGCCTCCTTCTTCAGTCAAAGCTAACATTTAAAGTCAAGCAGATAGATCTATATATATATTGATCTGGAGGAATGTCCATGATATATTGCCAAGTGGAAAAAGCAAGTTGCAGAGTAAATTGATAATATGATTCCATTTTTTAAGACAAGAAAAAAAATCTATACAAAATAACACCTAGATGTAGAATGTTAGAAGTGTAAAGGTCTTTGGGTAACAAAACACAACCTTCCTATTATACTGATAAGCAAATTTGAGGGCCAGAAATTGGTATAACTAAAGTCACACAGCTAGTTAGTAGCAGAATCAATTTCACAGCCCCCATCTTCAGATTCCACTATGCCCCTCTGTCTGTAGGCTGTGCCCCTCCAGCAAGTCAATAAAGAGACAAAGCCCCTAGTGACAGAGCTATCATTTTGTTGTAGGGGAACCATTAGTGAAAATATGATTCTCGTTTTGAGCTGTAAAACAACCTGTGATAGAGTATTTCTCCCCTCAAAGTCAGGGTCATTAAAATGAATACTTTTTTTTTTAGTGGGAAAGTGTCCATTCTATTTTGTATTTTTAAAAAGTTTTAAAATTTGAGTACAGTCGACACACAATGTTACATTAATTTCAGGTGTACAGCATAGTAATTCAACATCACTATACATTATGCTATACTTACCACAAGTGTAGGCACCATCTGTCACCATGTATCACTATTATATCATTGACTACATTCCCTATGCTGTGCCTTTTATTCCCATAATTTATTCATTCCTTAACTGGGAGCCTGTATCTTCTACTCCCCTTCACACGTTTTGCCCATGTTCCCACCCCCCTTCCCTCTGGAAATCATCGCATTTATTTATTTATTTATTTATTTATTTATTTATTTATCTTTATATTTATAGGTCTGATTCCTCTTTTTGTTTGTTTATTCATAAAACATACCTCTTAACATGCCTCCTAATTTATGAATTTCATGGGACATGGTATCTTTTTCTTAAATCCCCAGTGGAAAATATTATTTGTAGCCTATTTTTCATACCTCCTAATTTATGAATTTCTCTCTACCTGAAAGCTTTATTTTTTTCTCTAAAATTTTTATTAATTTCACCAATTTAACTATTTCACAATGTTAATTTGAAATGTTTATTTCAATAGTAAGAAACATTTTGCATAAAGTATGAAACTTGCCCTAGCACCTAGCAATGTTTGGCTGAAAGTAGAAAGTTAATATTTGTTGAATGAATAAATTAAAAATTGGGGGTCACTTGGCTTTTTCCTAAATATTTTTTCTTTTCTTTTTTTTCTAAAGATTATATTTATTTATTTGACACAGAGAGAGAGACAGTCAGCGAGAGAGGGAACACAAGCAGGGGGAGTGGAAGAGGAAGAAGCAGGCTTCCAGCGGAGGAGCCCGATGTGGGGCTTGATCCCAGAACACTGGGATCATGCACTGAGCTGAAGGCAGATGCTTAACGACTGAGCCACCCAGGCGCCCCTAAATATTTTTTTTCTTGATATTAAAACATGGGTTTCAGTGGCTAAGCATACTGTAAAATTTTTAAAAATGTGTAATGGATGGAATTTGAATAAATGTTTCACTTATTTGAAAATTAGGCTATTTTGGTAAGTGGTTTATTCATTCTGTTTTCCTCTTTATTTAGTGAGTACAAGTGTGAGACAGGTCCTGTGTATGTCTGGTACTCTCTTTGTAGCACCACACAGTGTCACATCAACTCCCAGCAGTCAGGGTCTGAGGGATGCACTGAACATTTGTTTGCTCCATGGTGCCTTGCTTCACATCTAGGTGTGCTGTGCATTGTATTCTTCTCCTACTGATCTGTCTCTGGTTCTCTATCGGGAGGCCAATTGGGAGATGACTTTTTCATGTTTGGTGGAACTGTCCAAAGTAAAGTGAGACCAGGAAATGGGGTATCTGGGTCTTTAGGCCTAAATCTGCTTCTGGAAAGTTTCACGATCCTGGGAAATTTAAATACTGTTCACTGAGCCTCTGAACTCATCTAAAACTGAGAGATCAGTAGATTGTCGTTTGCTAAAGCTTTTTCTTTTATTTTTAGAACTCCATTTTCAAATGAAATTGTACACAGAAAACTTCACTTCCATTGCCAGATTCCAGGCTCACAACTGAACCCATGGGACTGTGGGAACTAAAGTTTAAAAGCCAGGGTGTCTGGGTGGCTCAATTGGTTAAGCATCTGCCTTTGGCCTAGGTCATGATCCTAGGGTCCTGGGTTGAGTCCAGCATTGGGCTTCCTGCGCAGTGGGGAGTCTGCTTCTTCCTCTGCCCCTCCCACCCCCTGCTTGTGCTTGCTCTCTCTCTCTCCCTCTCTTTCTGAAAAATAAGTAAATAAAAAATCTTAAAAAAACATAAAATTTAAAAAGCCACTGCATTACATGGATTTTTTAAATGTGGTAAATTTGTGCAATGAAATATTGTTTAGCAATAAAAAGGAACAAACTACTAATATAAGCAACAATGTGAATGATTTCAAAAGCACACTCAGTAAGAAAAACCATATACAAAAGAGTACATACACATGATTCCAGTAACAGTCAATTCTAGAAAATCAAAACTAACATATAGTGAAAGAAATCAGATCCGTGGTTGCCAGGGTTTGGGGTAGGGGTAGGGGTGACCTATGAAAGGGCACACGGAAACTTTTGGAGACAATGGAATTGTGTGCTGATTCAGTGGGCATCTCTCAAAATTCATAAAATTACACACTGTAACATAAATTATACCACCATAACGTTGATTAAAATCACGGCATTAAATAATCTTCAAGGTCTCTAGTGTGGGTATAGTGAATAGGATCTGAAATCAGCCAGACCTAGATTTAAATATTGGCTCTGCTCTTTGCTGCCTCTGTGGCCATGGGCAAATCACTTAACCTCTAAAATCTTGGTTTCCTTAACTCTAATACGGGTTGATAATAGCACTATTTCATTGCATTGTTGTGATAATTATATGTGACAATGGATGTAGAGAGCTTAGTTCAGTGTCTGGTATATAGTAAGTGCTCAATAAATGTTAGTTGCATTTATAATTCTATAATTCCAAATAATTTTCTAGACAATATTGACAAAGCTCAGAGGTGGTATATATGTGATCTAAATTTTAATTTTGATTCCACTACTAATTATGTATGACCTTATAGAAGTTTTAACTCCTTCTCTGGGCTTCTGTTTTCTCATTGTTAACATGGGGGATTATGGTATCTTTCTTACCAATTTCATAGAATTACATTAGGAATATGAAATAAAATAACAGACTTGAAAGAAGTTAGGAAAAGAGCAAGAAAAGGGGAAAACCACTTCACACAAATGTAGGAAATGGCTATGATGCAATTTTCTCACGATTCTGAGGTTAAGTAGAGCAAGCCAATTGTGCCTTCACAACAGGGCTTGCTTCCAGTAAAGTTATAAAGTTTCTGAAGTTTGTTTTCTGGTCTTTTATTACACCATCCATTGTCCTATTTTTCCAATTCAGTTATGCCTTGCCTCCTGCTAACAGTCATAGGAGATTTCTCTTACTGCTTAGGTCTCTTCTCTTAGTGGGGAAATGATTCTGATAAGCTGATTTATCTAAAGTTAAGTGAGCTAATGGGTGATCACTAACATGTTATATGTAAAGACAGAGTAAAAATAATGCCTCTAATGGAAATTCACATCTTAGTAGGGGTAATATTTTGGGGTGGGAGAACTTCCTGAAGCTTCTCAACTGATAACCACCTGCTCTACCAAGGGTAAAGTCAGACCCTTTAAACAATTTTTTACCATCAGTGAGGTTGTAGCTGATGTCTCTAAACTTACTTCAGAAGTTTAGAAACAAAGAAGGCTCATGTCCTTTTTGCCATAACTTTCCTCATTGCCCCTCTAACATCCTTGTTCCTCAGGCTATATATTAGGGGGTTCAGCATGGGTGTCAGGGCCCCATAAAACACTGAAATAAACTTGTTCTGATCAGGGGATGACTTGGACTGAGGTTTCATATACATGGAGATGGTTGCCCCATAGAATATTGTCACCACAGTCAAATGAGAGCCACAGGTGGAAAAGGCCTTGAGCCTACCCTGCGCTGAACGAATCCTTAGGACAGTAGTGGCAATTCGGGCATAGGAGAGAAGAACAAATCCAAAGGGTAGGAGCAGGGTGAAGATACCTGTGGTGAGGATCATAAGCTCATTGAGGCTGGTATCAGAACAGGCCAGCTTAAGGAGAGAAAGAATCTCACAGACAAAGTGGTTAATGATGTTAGCTCCACAGAAATGAAGCTGCAGGGATAAGACGAGCATGGCAGTGAGTACAAGTGATACCCCCCACGAGGTAGCAGCCAGCCAGACACACACTGGGCCATTTATGATCACAGAATAGCGCAGGGGATTGCTGATAGCAACCATACGGTCATAGGCCATGACAGCCAGTAAGAGGCACTCTGCTGTGGCCAAGACCAAGGAGACACTCATTTGGGTCAAACATCGTGGGTAGGAGAGGTAGGGATGGGTAGAGAAACAATGCACCAAGGCCTGGGGCATGGAAGCTGTTCCATAGCAAAGGTCTAAGAAAGACAGGTTAGTAAGGAAGAAGTACATTGGAGTGTGGAGGTGGGGGTCAAAGTAGATAAGGAAGATGATAAGTCCATTCCCCAACAACGTGCTCAGGTAAGTTATCAGCACCAATGTGAAAAATGTGACTCTCCACTCAGGATAGTTAGAGATTCCAATAAGGAGAAACTCAAACACTACTGTAGCATTATCTATGGCCATTCTTCCTATTTGCCACTATTCATTGGATGGGTGCCAATGCAGTTGCTTCCTTTTACCTGTAAGAATGAGAATACAGAGGGAGGGCTGGTGTGAGAAAGGTGGGAATCATTAGGGTATACAGGATCATTCTCTGTCTTTTTCAAAAGATAAGGAATACAAATGGGATATCTATAATGAGAACAGAGGCAAAGCTTGAAATTTCCTCCTTCCCATGGAAAATAGGAAATTCCCCATCCTTTTGAAAATGGTTATATGAGAAATTCTCCATCCGTCTTCCACTAGATAAACTTCTTAGGTTATTTTTTTTCAAGTAAGAAGAGAAGAAAGGGAAGCCATCTTCCTGCTTCTCTTACTTGTTCACCATTTTCCAAAACTGAACTTCAGTCAGCTTAAGTTACTAATCTCCAGCAAGAGGGTACCTTCTGACACTTTTAACTAAAATATTGCTTATTCTTGTGTCTGCTGGTCATTCCTAAGTTGTTCATGCCTCCATTTTCCCATTGCACTAGTATCTACCATGGTGCTTGTCATAGAGTGCTGCAAAGTACTTCTTTGATCTGAACTGATATTATGTAAATAGAGTATTTCATGGAATCCTTGAGGTCTGTGAAAACCTGCTAATATTCCTGGTTGGATTTACATTGCCAGCTTCTCCTGTGTTTTTCATGCTCTTGTTTCTGAGCACCAGTTAAGAGTATGAAAATCTACTGTGTTGTTTTAAAAGTGTGGGTGGTAAGAAGAGGGCTTGAATGACCACCCTATCTGAAAAGTCTTTCTCTTTCCACCTTACCACTTTCTTTCCCCTCAGTTTATGTTTTTCTTGTAGCACATTCCAATATCTGAAATTATATTAATACTTTTATTACTTGTTTATTATTTATCTCCCACTCAACTATAAATTTACTGAGGACAGGGACCTTGTCTGCTTTATTTACTGGTGTACCTAGTATGGTGCCTGGGGCATCATAGGGACCTGATAAATATTGAATGAATAAATAAATATATAAATAAATAATATCTGTTATTACCCAGATATTATCCAGAATCTAACTACTCCTCTTGCCACCTGCACTGCCGTCCTTTATTCCAAATCATCACCATTACTCACCTGAATTTTGTTAGTAACTTCCTTATTGGCTTCCCTGTTTCTGGCCTTGCCCTCATTCAGTTCAAATGATTCAGTAAAATTGTAAGTCAGATCAGGTCACTTTTCCATTAAAAAATTTCAGTAGCTTCTCATTTTAACCTAATTGAATGCCAGTCTCCTTATTATGACCTATCAGGCCCTACATGGTTTGCCTTCCAATTACCTCTCTGACCCCAGCTCCTATTACTCTTTTCCTTGCTCGCTTTGCTCTAGTCATACTGGCCTCCTCATTGTTCCTTAAACATTCACAGCACATCCCTTTCTCAGATCCTTTGCTCTCTTTGATCTTGTTCCATATACATGAAGCCCAGATCCTTGCATCGCTTATCATCTTACTTCCCTCAGGTCTTTACTCACAAGGAATCTTTTTAGTGAGTCCTTCTTTGACCACCCTGTCTAAAGGCTCATTTCTAGCCCCTGACATTTTATAGCCCCTTTCCTACATTATTTTTCTCCTTCGAATCATTTCTAGCACATGGTATGTTTTATCTATTAATTATGTTAGTTGATTGTCTCTTTTAACTAGAATGTTAAAAGCTCAGTGAAGTCAGGGAGTTTTGTCCATTTAGCTCACTGTTGTATGCCCAAAACTTAGAATTAGTGCCTAGTACATGGAAGGTGCTCAAGAATTACTTGATGAATGAATGTGTGAATGGAGCTTTTTGCCCATTCCACATTGAAAGAGAACTTCTCTTTTTCTAACTGCTTCTTCCCCTGACATTGCTGTTTATATACCAAACATCCCTTAATGTTTATGTGCTTCTTCATGAAACTAACTCTTCCTTCTTTTTCTAATCCCTTCCTCGAAGTTTCTGCTACTCACTGTCTCTGGATAAGTTCCTTCCCTACACTGGCTTATTGTTGCATTTGCAATTCAGTTAGACTAAGTGATCTGTAAGAGCCCATCTAGTCCTAACATGCTAGGATTCTCTCATTTTCCTCAGCTAAAATGAAGACAAAACAAAACAAACTTTAACACTCCCCACAACATGAGGAATCTACTATATTTTCCTCCATTGTTGGAGAAGCATGTGGAGTAGAGGAGGAGTTTGTTAAGGGATGGAATTTCTCTAACCATCTCTGAAATGGGATACTCTCTTGTCCTTAAAAGTCTTCAGCAAAGAACATTCCATAGCTCCCCCACTTTCCTGTCCTGGCCTCCAAGAACCTGTCCCTGTGTCTCATTCTTTACTTTGTCAGCCTCTCAGACAGGCTAAGTACACAGGAATGATAAATCCGTGGATATAAAAGTGTATGCCACTTAGGAATTGGCAAACACATACAAGGGGTGAGGAGGCTGATGACCTGCCTTCACAGAAGTGTCCCCAGAGCTTGAGAAACCTAGTGCTGGTTCTGTCTTCATTTATATTGGGACCCTGAGAAAGAGGTTTCCCTTGGATTGCCTCTACTTTGCAAGTGAAAATTGAGATAATCATCTCCATAGTGGGAAAATGAAGAAAGATGAGAGTCACAATGAAGACTGTTACTTTAAGTTAGTACAGTCATGCCCTACATTTCCTTGAATGATCTATATTTAATTCCTAATTATCTATACATGCACCATCCACAGTACAAGATCTAGAAAGACGATGGGCAGGCTCAGATGGGAGGATGAACTGGTTTTGTATAGAAGTAGACAGCTGATCCTTATGCCATTTAAAGGTCTCTGTTGCTCCTAGAACTGTTTAAAACACATTGCTTTTGCTGATAAATATTAAATATTGATAAATACATGTTTACTCTCTTTTATATGAATCCATCATTCCTAATGAGCTGCAAGATGTATTCCAATATTGAGGGAATGTTTATAACGAATTTATTCCTCAGTATTCCATGAGCCCAGTAGAATAAATTGATGAGTCATTTGACTAAAAATTGGTGATCAGTGTAGGGCTTTGAGAAAACTTGTTTTTAGATGGTGTTAAGCTAACTGATAGATATTGGTATCAAACCCATGACCTTGCCTCCATTAGTACTGTGTCTGGACCCCTAGAAGTTAAAATTGATGACAGTTTCCCTCTCACACTTAAAGTCTACTCAACCCCTTAATTGAGGGGGCTATTTTTCATTAGTCTGGGCCCTGCCCCCCAAAGACAATGTTGACTGTCTCATCCTAGAATTATCATTAAAAGATTCCTGGCAAACTGGGCTCAGCATATTTCCCATCTGAGTCTTGTCACCTGTAATTATTTATACAGCCTAACTTTCCTTTCAACTAATGGCTGCCCCTTGACTTCCTAGAGTTTTCCCACATCTAATAAATGGTCAGATGGAAAAAATGTGGGAGGGGAGGGAAGAAATTGGAGACTTTTCTTGTTACTGACTCACCATTGGAGGTCTTTTTCAAGTACCAGTAGTTGGAGTAGAATGAGATAGCCCAAAAGAATAATTTTCCACGTTGTCAGGTTTGGAACAGTGATCTTTCTGCAAACTTTCATGGTGGGATTTCAAAAGCCTTCCCAGCTTCTCAAACTCCCAAATTCCTGGAAACCTGTGAAGAAAGAAGATTCTTTCAGATTAGGTCAAATCGCAACCACCAAACACTTTGATATGCAGCCTTTGGTAATGGTATCTAATTACATTATTTAATTTCTTAGGCAAACATTTATTTCACTGACATTTGACCCACATACATCCTTGTTCAGTCTCCCTCAGAAAAGTTGTAACATAAAGACAATTGAGGTCATCTGAAAGTTTTGCATCAAGACCTTTAGGTTATTTCAATTTTCAATCTGCTAGGTTAGACATCTTTTGCCTCTTGGCAATACTTATCTGTCATCTTATCCTGATGAACTGGAACTCAATTAAACCAAATTGCTACTTCCTTTTAAAAAGAAGGAAATGATAGCAAAACATGCTGTACCCAGGACTTTAAACTAAATTGGATGATTACCAGGAGACGTCCTGGGCTCTGTACATACACTATCCAGTTTCCTGCTCTTTCCCCACCACCTATTTTCAGTGCCGGAGAGTGAAAATATGCAACCTGAAGACTCCAAGGACTTGTGCATCCCTCCATCAGCAAAAAGATCTAATGACAATCACTTTACTCACTAAAGCTGGAAGACAGACCCAGCCCATTTCCAAAGCATCATACTGGAGTTGAAGCCCAAAAGACTTTTGGTTACCTCTTACTTATCCAGAAAATATAACTACCAGAATCTGCCTTTCCTTGAGCAGTTTGGTTAAGAAATTGTGCCATTTCTCCTCTTCTCTTCATCTAGGTTCAAAATTCATCAATATACGTGTATCTGGAAGCTGTCATCAGAGCTCTATCTTTGGGAGCATAATTTGCTCTGAACTAAATCTGTATATCTACATGCTCAGCCTACTCATGATGTGTCTGGGGTACAATTCTCTTCCAGATTCAATTCCAAATCCAGGGAGCAAGTTGATGAGCTGCTCAGTAACTTAAATAAGTTGAGGTTCCAAAGTGCTACCCGATCATTTATCTCACACGTAGAGTTTAAAGTTTCTGATCTTCACCAGAAAGAAATAATTAACTTCTGAGAGCTTCAGGGACCTCATCCCAAACAGGCAATTAAATTTTGCTAAACCAGAGCTGTTTGAAAAAAATGTGGCATTTTGTGTTAGGAAACAAAAAAAAAAAAAAAAGAAAGAAAGAAAGAAAGAAAGGAAGAAAAGAGAAAGGAGACTTTTGAGACCATGGGACTTTTGTATACCACTGCTGGGCTTTCCACAGACCTAAGAAATAATTCTTTTTTATTTTGGTCCATGGTCCCTTCACATTCTTTCTGTATTAAATTGGTGTCATGACAGAGCCTGCCGCTGGTGGAGGAATGTCTACCAGGGGACAGCTGGGATAGAGAGTGCACAGCAGAGGGTGCATGTGTTATTGATTCCTACGTTGAAATAGCCCTTATGTTTGCCTTTTCATTCCTACTTCTGCCACCTCAGCCTGCTCAAACAGCCTCCACGGGCTCCTTTTTACAACTGTATCAAGTCTGTATTCCTTCATATGGCACACAAGGTCAGCTATGGCAGTCCCTCATCTATCATGTAACATTTACTTTTTTATTTACCCATCAAAACGTTTATTCAACAAATATTTAATAAGCACCCACCATGTGTCAGGCAATGTGCTTTGCACTGAGGAGACATGGTGCAAAAAATTGCCAGATATGGTTCCCACTTTCATGGAACTTAGTCTAGTGGGGGAAACTGACATGGCCCAAACAAATGAGAATGTCTACATGCACTGGTGTTAAGTGCAATGCAAACTATACAGTGATACATGTTATTGATTCCCACATCCACTTCTGTCTCCCAAGGCTCTAGGTTGTCTCCACTTGAATCAGATTAGTTCCTTCATTGCTCTGTGAATTCCTTCATGCTCACTCCCACTCCTTCTGCACTGATCATTCTGATGTTCTACCAACTTGGAAAGCAAGGTCCTATCAATCCATCCTTCAACACTTAGCTTAGTTCTTCTGTTATCTATTTTGTTATCTGGTTCTCTCTGTTATTTGACTCTCCAAATATGGCATAGGTAACCTGAGGATAGATCATTGTTTTTCCACCTCTGTAACACTTTTTATGGTAGTAGATACAATATAGGGTAATAGAAAGCAGTCTGAGGAAGTGGTTTAGTCTGTGTGCTCAGAGGCTTACTAGTTCTGTGAACTTGTTCAAGTAATCCAAAGAATCTGAGCTGAATTTCTCATCTTTAGGAAGTGAGTAAATACATGTAAAATACTTAGAAAAGTGCCTGGCACATGGTAAGTCTCAATAAATACTAGCATGTTAGCTATTTTTACTTTTCGCAATGTGTTCACATAAATTGGTACTTATATTTTATAGATGGGAAAATTGTGGTCTAAAGCAATGAAGTGAATTGACTAAAGGTCACACAATTAATTAGAGACAGAGATGGATAGAAAACCCAGGGTTACTTTCATATCACTGACTTTTGAGAAATTATCCCTATGGTATTTTGTTTGATTCTTGCTTTGAGGGCAAAGGTCTCAGATCTGGTACTCAGCAAGATTTTGTCCAGGTCCTTGGGTAACTCAGTGTAACATGATATCAGTACCACATTAAGACACCTGTCTTTAGCTGAGGCTTGTTTCACTGCCAATTAGAAAACAGTAATGGCTAGGATATGGAATCAGTTCCCATGACAGTACTTAACTTCTGTCAGCCTCATGAACTCTGGATGTATCCCTAATGTGGCATTTCTCAAACTGGTCAGGAGAGAGAACCTAAGGAAAGAGTAGACCTTACAAGTTGTTTGACATTGGGCAGCTTACTTGAACTTTCTGGGTCTCGATTTCTCTTGCTTATCACACCATTTCTGGGCCTGTTCCAGTTATGACACCCTTAATTTTAGGGAAATTTTTCCTGTTCAAGGCATTTTTTGATAGTAGGTCATAAATATCTTTCTTGTATATGGAAGGCAACTAAGGAAGTTATCCTAAGGCCTAGTAAAAGGGTTGCGGGAAAGATCTGGGTTAAGGCAAAAAGGAAAACTTTTGTGGATTCTGTTGCTTAGTGTAAGGATGTATCCTGATGGTCAAATGAAGGCTTTAGAATGTTAAATAACAGGAATTACTGCAGGCAAAGGGGAAGAGACAGGGGTTGGGGACCAAGCCGGTGGAAATACATTTCTCTGCTTTGGAAAGATTGTGACTACTATCTCTTTAGTAACTGCTTCTGGTGTACTCTTGAAAAATCCTTAATCAGAGGACAAGGAAAACAGAGAGTGTGTAGTGGATTACAAAGGGCTGACCATAGTATAGGCAATTCCTCAGCACAGTCCTTGGGTGCCTGTCTGGAGTTATGCACAAATCTATAATTCTAATTTAGCAAGTGACAATTCTGCCTTCTCCCTTTTCCTTATATTACAAGGTAGGGCTGAGCTGTGTATTAGGAGCCATGAATTACCAGAAAAGGGGGAAATGAGGTTCTGGAGAGGACTGACCAGCCAAATATCTCATAACAGTCTTTAAGCAGATGTCTAAGGAAATTTGTTTCAACGTTGAGAGATCATGAGGCCATCTTAAACTGGAAAAGTGTTCTTTCCACCTGTGATGCTTTGGATTGGTCCCAAACAGAATATTTCTAATAGCTTTGTGTTTTAGAGATTCTCCCAGGCCCTTGGGGCATGATTAGCCTCCGTGCACTCCTCAAAGTTGAGCAATTAAAAACTACTTCTTGCAAACACCCAAAGATGCCACTTTGGGCATTGTTAAGAAGTTGGCAGACTTGGCAGGTAACTTTACCTAAAACTTCCAACTCCATAATGACATACTAATTGTAACCAATGGGGAAAATGTACAATGCTTTCTCAAGATGAGAGTGGAGAAACTTTGAAGGCTTAAAAACAACAATAACAAGTTCTGTACAAATAAAAGCCAAGCAGTGGGATTTAACTTCAAAAACTTCTTACGACTTTGACACAAGAGAGCTGTACCGAATGTGTTCATCTAAATGACACCCATTTTAGAATATGAGACTTTCTCTTAAATAACCCCAATATAAAAATGCAAATCACTTGTTGGGAGACCTGGGTGCTTGTCTTGGCTCTGTCACAAACTTGCCTTATTATTGTAATAAGTCTATTAGCCTCTTCCCATTTGTGAAATGGTGAACAATAATCCCTGCCCTGGGTACTGCGTATGGGTGTTCTGAGGACGAAATTACATACTGATTGCAAAAGACACTTGAAGATAAATATACCAGTTCATAGAATTATTTTAAACCTATGGTCTGAATGGAATTAGAGCAGGCCTATGGATCTCAGGATTAGATCTAAATTTCATGTAGGACGCACTGGCCTTACTTGATTTGGTGGGGGGAGAAATACATATCCGTGCATAAACAGATTAGCTCATTTATTTTCACAACACCTTAATTTTATAGATTAAGAAAAAGGCTTAAGGAGATGAAATAACTTATATGAAAAGTGATAAGCATTGTGCCCAGAACATAATAAACAATCAATAAGTGGCAATTGGTATTGTGGACTTTCTTAATCATATAGTCATTTGATGTATTCAGGTCAGAAACATTATTGGCTTCTCAGGAGGAACATGATGATGAAAGTATTGGCTTAACATAACTGGTAGGGGATGGGGCAGTATGCTCTATGCAAAAGTCAAGTTTCTAGAAAATTCATATTACTTGATCTATTGATTGATTCATTGATTGATTTTTTCATGAAAATTTAAATTACTTGATCTATTAATTGACTGCTTCATTCATGTGTTCACTTATTAAACATATATAGATTATGTACTGTGGTTTCAGACAATATGTTAGAAGCTCAATGTACAGAAATAAATAAGTCTAGGTCCCTAATTTCAATAATTTTATCATTTAGTAAGGAGATACAGATAACTAAAGTAGTCCATGCAAAAAAAGTATTACAAGTGCTTTGAAAGGAACACCAGCTATAATGGAAAAGAGAAGAGGGGCTGGTCAATTACTGGGAATGACAGGATGTCGGGAAAGATTAGCTGAGAAGGCAAAGCTTGAGCTGAGTCTTTAAGTAAGTAGAGGCTTGTCAGGAAGCATATTGGAAAGTAGAAAGGAAAATCAGAGAGAAAAAGAAACATGTATCAAGGCCCAGAGATGTGAAACTTACTTCCTAGTTTGGGAAACCAAAAGCAGCTCAGCATGGCTGGAGCAGACCACGAAAGAGAAAATAGGGCAAGCAATTAGATTGCAGAGTTAGGCAGGGGTCAGGTAATGAAGGGCACTCACTGAGCTGAGGATTTGGGCTTTGTTCTGAAGGTAGTGGAAAGCCACTGATGAGTTTAAAGAACATATGGTTGGTTTTGGTTTTAGAAAGATCACCCTTCCCAGCATTGTGGAAGATGGAATGGGGGCAAGTCCGGAGACAGCAAGATTCATTGGAAGGTTGCTGAAATAGTCCAGATGAGGCTTAAATCAAAGCTTCGGTGATACCTTCATCTGTGAAATGAAATAATAATTCACAGGGTTTTGTGAAGATTAAAGGAGTTAGTATTTGTTTAGAACAGTGCCTGCTACTTAGGAAGCAGCGTATGTTTCTGCTAAACAACAACAAAAAAAGTATAAGCTTCTTAAAAGCAGAATTTTGACTATCTTATGTACTAATTTTCTACCCGGTCTATATCCTTCTATGTATTTTTATGAAATAAATGAATAAATGTCATTTGTTCTTTCTCCCTCTCTCTAACTTCTGTATTTTTGCTCCAAAGAAAGGGATATTCTTGGATAGTGTAAAATTTTACCCTTTCATTCAACAGAGTTCTAAGACTGAGTTTTCCTTTCTTTTTTTTCTAAACATGTTTATTGGGATATAACTCACTACCATAAAATTCACCCATTTAAAATGTACAATTCAATGGTTTTTAGTACAATCATATATATGTGCAACCATCACTACATTTAATTGTAGAACATTTGTATCACCTCAAAAAGAAACCCCATATCCTTTATCTATCCTCTCACTTACTTCCCAGACCTGCCCTAATGCAACCATTAATCTTTTTGTCCCCATAGATTTCCCCATTCTGGACTTCCGTATGAGTGGGATCATATACTATGTTGACTTCCATGACTGTCTTCTTTCACATAGCACAAAGTTTTTGAGGTTCATCCAAGTTGCAGTATGTATCAGTACCTCATTCTTTCATATGGCCTAATAATAAATGGATATAATACATTTTGTTTATCCATTTGTTCACTGATGGACATTTGGGTTGTTCCATCACTAGAATATTATGAATAATGCTACTATAAACAATGGTGTAAAAATTTTTGTGACATAAGTTTTCATTTCTCTTGGGGATATAACTGGAAGTAGAATCACTAGGTCATATGGTATAACTCCATGTTTTATCATTTGAGGAACTACAAGACTGTTTTCCAACAAGTCATGTTACATTCCCTTCAGCAGTGTATGAGGGTTCTGATTTCTCCATATCCTTACCAACATTTGTTATCATCTGACATTTTGATTTTGGCCACCCTAGTGAGTGTGAAAGGGTAACTTACTGTTACTTTAGTTTTTTAATATTTTCCTGAAATATTACAGAAATTTATTTTTCACAGTTCTGGAGGCTGGAAAGTCCAAGATCAAGGTACAGTATGGTTGGTGGAAAGCCCTCTTCCTGGCTCATAGCCTGCACCTTCTTGTCGTGTCCTTACATACTGGAAGGGGCTAAGGATATCTCTGGAGCCTTTCTTGTAAGGCACTAATCCCATTCATGAGGATTCCACCCTCATGACCTAAGCACCTTCCAAGTCACTACCTCCTAATACTGTCATGTTTGGGGATTAGGATTTCAACATATGAATTTTAAGGAAACATATTCAGACCATAGAAAGCTCCTACATTTAGGTCTTTGGTCCATTTTGAGTTGCTTTTTGTATGTTGTATGAAGTGTGGTTTCAACTACATTCGTTTGCACATGGATATCCAGTTCTTCCAGAACCATTTGCGGCAAAGACTATTCTTTCACCCATTTAGTAGTTCTGACACCCTTGTTAAAAATTATTTGATCACAGATGTTTGGGTTTATTTTTGGACTCTTGGCTCTATTTCATTTATCTATAATGTCTATCTTTGTGTCAGTAATACTCTGTCTTGATTACATTTGCTTTGTAGTAAGTCTTGAAATCAGGAAGTATGTGTCTTGCTCTTCTGTTCTTTTTAACATTTTTTGGCAATTGTGGATCCCTTAAAATTCCATTTGAATTTTAGGATCAGCTTGTAAATTTCTACAAAGAAGTCAGCTGGGATTCTGGTAGGGATTGTATTGAATATGTACGTAAGTTTGGGAAGTGTTGTCATCCTAACAATGCTAAGTCCTCTGATCATTGAGCATTGGATGTTTTCCCACTTATTTAAATCTTCTTTAGTGTCGCCAACTCTGTAGGAGTAGGAATTGTTCTAACCTCGTTTTAGCTTCTGAAGAAACTGACTGAGAGATGTAGTGTCTTCTGAAAGGTCACACAGCTGAGAAGGGAGGGATCCAGGTTTGATTCTCAGGTGTGTTTCAACTCTTTCCAACACACCATACTACTTTTTGAGAAATTTATAATTTATGTCTTATTTGTATGGATTTAAAAATGGTTAAAGTAGGTTGATCCTTCCTGAAAATATTGACAATAAATTTTTAAAAAATTAAAAAATAAATCTTCTTTAACTTAAAATAAATTACAATGTTTTGTAGTTTTCAGAGTATAAGTTTTCAATATTCTTTGTTGCATATTCCTAGGTATCTTATTACTCTTTTTGATACTATTATCAATGGAATTGTATTATTTTTAAAAATTTCAGTATAGTTGACACATAATGTTACATTAGTTTCAGGAGTACAACATAGTGATGCAACAACTCTATACATTATGCTTTGCTCACCACAAGTGTAGCTACCATCTGTCACCTTATAGTGCTATTACAATACCATTGACTATATTCCCTTATGCTGTACCTTTTATTCCTGTGACTTACTCATTCCATTACTGAAAGTCTATCTCCCACTCATTTTCACCCATTTTGAAGAGTATTGTTTTCTTAATTTCATTTTCAGATTGTTCATTGCAAGTGATTTTTGTATATTGATTTTGTAGCCTGCAATCTTGCTGAACTTGTTGATTTTTTCCAATAGTTTTCTCAGTGAATTTTTTTAAAGGAGATCTTGCCATCTAAGAATAAAGATGATTTTACTTATTCTTTTCAAGTCTGTATGCCTTTAATTTCTTTTAGTTGCTTAATTGCCTAGTGTAGAACCTCCAGTATGGTGTTAAATAAAAGTGGCAAGAGTGTATATCCTTGTCTTGTTCCTAACTTAGGGGGAAAGCATTCACCCTTTTCCCATTAAGTATGATGTCATCTGTGGATTTTTCATAGATTCCTTTATCAGGCTGAGAAAGTTTCCTTCTATTCTTAGTTTGTTGTGTTTTTATCATGGAATGGAACATTAAGCTTTCAATAAAATAATATTATGGGCTTTTAATGATATTCCTTTCATTGTTGCCATTTACACATAGACTGGATGACTACATTTTAAGATTTTTTTCTTTGGGACATTAGATAACATGATTCTTTAATCTTATAATAATGAACTTTGACGGACAGTGCCAAATTCTAGTTTCGTTGAAGATGCTGTGTCAAATGCTACTGAAATCATTTGGTCCCTAGTCGGACACTGACAGACATTTTTGATGTGTAAACCCTTTCATTGCATTATTTTCTCCAGTGGATTTTGGTCCATGCTATGCTTGAGCAAAGCCTACTCTGGTGTGATTAAACATTTCTGTGAATGTTCTCATCAGTTCCTTATCCTCCATGCTTGGTGGGAAATGCGAGCCCCGACAAATTGGGTTAGGTGTTAAGTGCCTTAAATTGATTTAATCTCTCTGTTCCAGGAAGCTTGGGGAACTTTTTTTACATTGTCCTGCTTGACAGAATTTCTGGAAATAAGTGAGGGGCCAATATTATCATTCCTAAAATGCAGAAGAGGTGGGTTAAGGAACTTAGTCACCCTGTCCATCATTTTATCACAGAGGTCTCATCACCCCAGTTGTAAAGAAAAGAAGCACTTTAGCTAAAGCTTCCAAAAAAATTGTTTGGGCTGTGTCTTAGTCAGTTTGGATTGCTATAACAAATACTATAGACTGGGTGATTTAAATAACAGGTACTTATTTTTCATAGTTCTGGATGCTGGGAAATGCAAGGTCAATGTGGCAACTGAGTTGGTTCCTGGAGAGGTCCCCCTTTCTGGCTCCCATACTGATGCCTTCTTGCTGTGTCTTCACATAGTGCAGAGAGCTATATCATCTCTTTCATGTCTCTTATAAGGGCACTAATTCCATCATGAGGGCTCTACCCTTATGACATATTTACTTTTGAAAGTCTCCACCTCCACCTATCATCACATTAGGGATTAAGGCTTCAACATATTACTTTTGGGAGGACACAAAAAAGCTGAAAGTTTAAAAAGAAAGAGATCTGTAATTAACATATTATTGCCCTAAAGATGTTATGTTACCGCTAATCTGTGAGAAGGGTTGGGGAAAAGGGATTCAAGTTCCTTTAAATAACTTTAATTCCTCTGTTGACATATAAGCATAAGAACACTAGCAAAACGACAACTAATATTTGCATAGCCTCATGCAGTTTACAGAGCATTTTTATATTTACCAAAATGCTCCCAATATCAAAGCTGTGAAACATCCATTTTATAGTGTACTGGGAGGGGCATTTTGAGATGTGGCTTATAGGAAATAATAGAAATCTCCATATTAGAGATTGAGATAAAAGGTTCTGATGTTTGCCCACAACATTTTTAGGTTTACATAATAGCCCTTAAGTATTTTCTAGTTGGGAAGTATGCTTAATGTCCAGACACTTGTCATTGTTGTTGTTATATAAAGTTTTTACTAACTCCCGGTAAAACAATCAAACTGCCATTTAGGGAAGCCATAGATTTGCCCTCTGGGGATGTAGACCTTAGCCTCTGTCAGGCATCTTGGTGAAAGTAGAAAAGACTAATTTTTCTTCCTATTTTGATTCCCCCTCAAGTCCACCTGGGGTTTAAGACTTTTGATTAGAAGAGACTAAGTCTGAAGCAGCTATAACTTCCTTGAATTGCTGTAACATTGGGTAAATCCAGCAGGGTTTGGCTTTACATTTGAATCAAACATTCAAGGGCTCAGGCAGAAGGCGTATACAAGTTATCCATTTTTACTTTTTCTGATAATGGTTTTGTCTGGAAAAGCTATTTTTATGAACATGAGTTGGCAAGGATGGACAATAGACAGTGGTCACAAATCAGTATTTTCAAACTGAGATGAAACAGTTCCCTCAGGAAATGTACTTTCCTGATCATTTACAGATTTAGACTCTGGAGTTTGCAGGCTTTTCATTCACTCTCTCACACATTCATTCATTTCACTTACTCGTTCATAGAAGCATTTATCGAGTGCCTGCTGTTTTCTCAGCCTGCTTCCAATTATTTCTTTGAAAGGTGGCTCATTTGGAAGGCTCCTTAAAAGACTGGCAAGTTGACTGGTATTTCTAAGTGCAGTCTGAATGTGTGAAATCAGAAGGTTGTTGGAAAGGGCTTTAGAAATAGGCTCATCACTCCTGCCATTTCCTCTGCCGAGAACTTGCAGGGAGCATCCTGAAAACTAAGGGCCAGGGCAAAAGCCACCTGTGAGGCCCTGCATTTCCTCTCACAAAATCACAGTATATGCCTGGAATGGGCTTCCCACTGGCCCTGTTTGCTTATCCACATGGAGCCTCTTCTTGCCCTTTGGTTTCAGCTTTTGTGTCACACAGGTCCTTGGCAGTTAACATCACAGCTTCCCAGGTGACCGAGGATGGAAGGTTTTAGACTTTGTGTGAAAGTCAGCATAGATCAGAGATTTCAGAGACTAGTGAGGGGGACGTTTCCACAGCAGGGATTTTGGCTGTTCTGATGTTCTTTCTTTTGGATGGCAGAGAAGCCAACTTCTTGGTTAAAAGAAAATCCATGATTTTTCTGAGAAGTTGTACACAGCCAGGAGTTCATGTTATATCAATGTACCTTCCATGTCCATTAAGTAGGATTCATCTGTGTCTCCCCATATAAGTCAGGCTAACCAATTTTTTAAAGAAAACATTTAAATGCATTGGAAAATCTTTTAATTCAAGATGGACAACTGCATCCTTGATGTTGTTTCACCATATTTTCCAAATATCATCAAAATGTCAGAATAACTGTAAGAGTGAAAATAAACCTACAACAGCAATGGGGGATAGAAAATAAAGTTGTAGAAGTGAAAACTATTAGAAGACCAAATGAAGATAATTTGGGACATTAAAAAGCACTTAGGCTGGTGTTCATAATAGTAGGCAGAGGCAAGAATCTTGCAGCCTAAGTTAGAGAAAGGACAGGGCAATGGGCAAAGCAATTGCTGTGTTTTTTTTCTTCTCTGAAACCCTAGAGAAACCTAATGCTCAGAAGTAACAGAGACTTGGCTCTGTAAAGACCCTGGGACAGAACATGGATGGGGCATACATTTATTAATTTGTTTGCAATCTACTCTGTGGCTTTTCATCTTGGCCAATGAAAGGAAAGTAAATATGAAATTATCATATGTAGGATCTATAACCTATGGAGATTTGCTGTTTCCTCAGAACACAGCTCCAGAATAGAGTATTGGAGAGAAACTTCCTTAGAAAAAAAGAAAGCTTCTGGTTATCCAAGCTCACTAGCCTAGCACCTCTGTTCACAGCGTATTCTTTCTTTCTTTCTTTCTTTCTTTCTTTCTTTCTTTCTTTCTTTCGGGGGAGAGAGAGAGAAAGTGCAAGGAGGAGGGAGAGAGAGAATCATAAGCTAGTTCCACACCCAGCATGGAGCCCAATGTGGGGCTCAATTTCACGACCCTGAGATCATGACCTGAGTTGAAATCAAGAATCAGACACTTAACTGACTGAGACACACAGGTGTGCCTGTTCACAGCGTATTCTTTTTTTTTTTTATGTTAGTCACCATACAGTACATCCTTAGTTTTTGATGCAATGTTCCAAGATTCATCGTTCGCATATAACACCCAGTGCTCCATGCAATACATGCTCTCCTTAATACGCATCACAGGCCTATTTTTTTGTTTTTATTTATTTATTTTTTAAAATGATTTTTTATTATATTATGTTAGTCACCATACAGTACATCCCCGGTTTCCGATGTAAGGCTCGATGATTCATTAGTTGTGTATAACACCCAGTGCACCATGCAATACGTGCTCTCCTTACTACCCATCACCGGCCTATCCCATTCCCCCACCCCCCTCCCCTCTGAGGCCCTCAGTTTGTTTCTCATAGTCCATAGTCTCTCATGTTTCATTCCCCCTTCTGATTACCACCCCCTTCTTTATCCCTTTCTTCCCCTACCCATCATCCTAGTTCTTATGTTCCATAGATGAGAGAAATCATATGATAGTTGTCTTTCTCTGCTTGACTTATTTCACTTAGCATTATCTCCTCCAGTGCCATCCATGTTGTAGCAAATGTTGAGAACTCGTTCTTTCTGATAGCTGAGTAATATTCCATTGTATATATGGACCACAACTTCTTAATCCAGTCATCTGTTGAAGGGCATCTCAGCTCCTTCCACAATTTAGCTATTGTGGACATTGC
>NW_024423319.1:5457642-5466017 GCF_017311325.1 Ursus maritimus | reverse complement strand
AACGCCGGGATCACTCCCTACGCCTAAGACATGCGCTCAGTGACTGCACCACCCAGGCGCCCGGGTTGTGGGCTTCTTGATTTTTCAGCCTGCCTTCTGGGGGAGGGGCCTGCCACGCGGATACTCAGGCAACCCTGTTTGGGTAGAGTCTCCGCATCCCCTGCGAGGGGGGATGGGGATGGGCACTCTCTGAGCCGGTATTTCCAGGCTTTTGTTCTCTGGTGGCTTTCCCTGGCGGTTTGCTGTGCCTCTTCTGAGAGTCAGAGCAGCAGCGGCCGAATTTCAGCCTCTGTCACAGAACAGAGGGATTGCGGCCCGTTCTCTACTAATGTTCTGGCCACTTTAACTCTGTTACTGTTGGTGCTGCTCAACCCTGCAGCATCCGGGGATGTGCGCCCCACACCCGGCTTCCCAGCCCTCACTTTCAGGGCCGGTGCGTCTCTGTCCTTTGTGTTTCTAACACCGCCAGCCGCCCCACGCACTCCAGAAGCTCCCAGTCTCAGTCTGGATCCAGTGAGCGCACCGGGATTCCGGTGTTCTGCGAGATGCCTGGTGGCGCGCGCACCCGGCTCACGGCCCGCTCTCCCGTGCAAGTGGCTACCGCTTCCTGGCGCCCGGATGCGGCGGCTCCCTCCCCCTTCCATTTATCTTCCGAAATCTGTGCACGGTTTCATGGCTCCCCGCTTCGTACCTCAATACTCAGCGCTGGAGATGTTCATTTGTAGAGATCCAGATGCATCTTCCTGTGTCTCAGACTGGTTCTGTGGTTGTTTAGGCTGGTCTGGTACCTATCCAGCTCGACTCGGGGGGACCGGCTGAAAAAGGTGTCTCCTACTCCTCCACCATCTTAACTCCTCCCCCTAGAGCTTTTTTTTCTTGAGTTCAAAGTTCTACGATACTAAAATCATGGCCCCTCCTTTTTAATATGCATTCGACTAATATATCATTATCCATCTAAATGGATAAATTAAAAAAATAAACTAAAAGTTTCCATTTTTCATTGTCACTTTTATGAGCTTCGTTGAGATATAATTAATATACACAAACTGAACATATTTAAAATACATAACTTGATAATTTTGAAATATGTGTACACCTGTGAAACCATCACAACAATCAAGATAGTGTACATATCTACCATGTCCAAAAGCCTACTCATGATCTTTTGTAGTCCCTCATTCCTGTCCCAATCTTCCCCACCTCAACATAAGCACTCACTGTTTTGTTTTATTTCACTAAAGACTAACTGGAATTTTCAAGAACTTTATACAAATGAAATCAGATCATATGAACTCCTTTTTATCTGGCTACTTTCATTCAGCATAATTATTTTGTGATACATCCATATTTAGTTGCATGCATCAATAGTTCATTCCTTTCATTCCTTTTTATTGTTTAGTATTCCAGTCTGTGGATATAGCACATTTCATGCAGGTATCATTAACATGCATCCGTGTTAATGGATATTTGGGTTGTTTTCACTTTTTATTACAAATAAAGCTGCTGTAAATACTAGTATACAAGTCTCTATATAGACATATTTTCATTTCTTTTGCATAATGAATAGCTGGATAATATGGTAAGGGTAACTTTACCTTTTTAAGAGACTGTCAAACTGTTTTCCAAAGCTGTTATACCATTTTACATTCCCACCAGCAGTTTACCTTGTTTGGGTGCTCAATAATTTTGTATTACTTTATTTTTTTTTAAGATTTTATTTATTCATTTGACAGAGACAGCCAGCGAGAGAGGGAACACAAGCAGGGGGAGTGGGAGAGGAAGAAGCAGGCTTCCCAGCAGAGGAGCCTGATGTGGGGCTCGATCCCAGGACTCCAGGATCACGCCCTGAGCTGAAGGCAGACGCTTGACTGAGCCACCCGGGTGCCCCAATTTTGTATTACGTTAAATATCCTTAACCTTTGTTCTCAGACACAGTTAAGTTACTTGGAAAGAGTTAAATTCTTTTGGATCTTGTTTAAAGCTTTTAGGCAAAACTAGAGCAGTATTTATTCTACAGCTAATTTTGCCCCATGAATGAAGCAAGGCTATTCTGAGTACTCTATCCAATGCCCCCATGAGTTATGAAGTTTTCCAGTTTGGCTTATGGGACTAAGAACTACTCCTGGCTCTGTGTGAACTCCAGAGACGATTTTCCCTCTATATTTTCAGATGTCTCTTTCCCCCAGCCTTGGGTAGTTTCTTTACATGCATGTGATAATCAGTTCTCTCCTGAATACTAAGAATGATCTTTTGCAGTTCTCTGGAATCCTCTCTGTGCAACCCTGTTCCTCAATACTCTGTCCTGCTAATTCTAGATGTTTTGGTCTCACTGGACTACCAACACTTTCTCCACAATGCAAATGTCTGCCAGGTTCTGCCTGACTTTTTCCTCAAGTCAGTAAGCTAGGCAATCATAGAGTTTGATTCATTTGTTTCTCATATTTCATGGAACACTGTCTTTTGTTGTCTAAGGTATTTATATACAAGGTATGTGTGTGTGTATCTCAGATAGATGATTAGATGATAGATAGATAGATAGATAGATAGATAGATGATAGATAGATAGATAGATAGATAGATAAAGATAATAGATAGATGGATATCCAGTCCCTGCTACTCCATCTTATTTTGAGTGCATCTCTGGTGTTGCATATATATGCATGTACATATATTCATATTCAGCAAAATGACTTTCTTGAAGAAATGAACAAACGCTACTTTAATAATGAAGATTTTATACAATAAACTTGAATCATGTTTCTTTAACTATCAACTGTAGAAAATACTTTAGTGACTACCCACTACGGTAGATAAGAAAATACTTCTTCCCTCTCCAAATCTGCCTCCACCTTCTTTTTTTTTTAATTTTTTATTATGTTGTTAGTCACCATACAGTACATTCTTAGTTTTTGATGTAGTGTTCCATGATTCATTGTTTGCGTATAACACCCAGTGCTCCATGCAATATGTGCTCTCATTAATACCCATCACTGGCCTATCCCAATCCCCCACCCCCCTCCCCTCTGAAGCCCTCAGTTTGTT
Source organism: Ursus maritimus (assembly GCF_017311325.1). NCBI lineage: Eukaryota > Metazoa > Chordata > Mammalia > Carnivora > Ursidae > Ursus > Ursus maritimus. Next base: position 5,462,975 of record NW_024423319.1, on the reverse strand, counting down.
TCACAGAGTCCATAGTCTCTCATGGTTCATTCCTCCTTCTGTTTACCTCCCCTTCATTCTTCCTTTCCTTCTCCTACCAATCTCCCTGCTATTTCTTATGTTCCATAAATGAGTGAAACCATATGATAATTGTCTTTCTCTGCTTGGCTTATTTCATTTAGCATAATCTCCTGCCTCCACCTTCTGATTTCAGTAGTTTAAGTTCATATTTTTAGCATTTCTAGTGATCATCTTTATATATACAAATGATACACTAAGTACAATTTTATTTTATCAGTTTTTTAAGCAGACACTATGAAAGAAAGGGAATAATTACACTTAAATATTCTCCTAACTCCTTTCCCAGTTTATATCTGCTGAATTAGATCAGAAAGAATATTAACATTATCATTCCTATATCATTAAATGTTATTGTAGCAGAAAGTGGATATGTACTGTCTCATTCCTTCTTCCTAGGAACACAAAAAGTCTACATTTCCCAACCTTCCTTGCAGTTCAGTTGGACCATGTGACCAATTATACCAAAAGAACTTGAGTGACTTACACAACTTCCAAGTGTGGCCTCTATAGAGTGTTCTATGAGAGTCTTCTTGCTGTCCCGCTTCCCTGCTTCTCCCCGCCTCCCACGCATTTACTTGAAAGTGAATGACTCCAAGACTGCAGAACTACATTAAAAAGATCCTTGTGGGGCGCCTGGGTGGCACAGTGGTTAAGCGTCTGCCTTCAGCTCAGGGCGTGATCCCGGCGTTATGGGATCGAGCCCCACATCAGGCTCCTCCGCTATGAGCCTGCTTCTTCCTCTCCCACTACCCCTGCTTGTGTTCCCTCTCTCGCTGGCTGTCTCTATCTCTGTCGAATAAATAAATAAAATCTTTAAAAAAAATAAAAATAAAAAGAGCCTTGAATTCCTGAGTCACTTTGTGGAGAACAGTCATTTAAGAGTCTCTTAACAGACAACAGACAGTGATGTGAACAAGAAATAACCTTCTAGTGAGTTATAGCTCTGATATTTCGATAGTGCTTTTTATAGTACCTCCCAATCTTTTCCCTAAGCAATATAGTTAATTTTATGAAGATTTATTTATCTATTTTAGAGTGAGAGAGAGAGAGAGCGGGGGGGACGGGTGGAGGGAGAAGGAGGGAGAGAGAGTCAAAGCAGACTCTGCTAATCACAGAGCCCAACTCGCGGCTTGATCTCATGACCCTGAGATCATGACCTGAGCTGAAACCAAGAGTCAGTCGCTTAACTGATTGAGTCACCCAGGAACCCCACAATATAGTTATTTTTATATTTTGTTCTGTCACCGTATATATATCCCACATTGTATTTTTTTAATGTATTCCATTTTCATCACCAATCCTTTTGTAAAAGCTTTTTCACGTGTATCTTAATTGGTTGATTTTTTCATAAAGTAGGATTTATGGGAATTTTATTACCTGTTCTGATAGGATGAGTAATGACTACCACCACTCCCCAGGTTGTCTATGCCCCAATCCTGGGATCCTAAGACTTTGTTATGTCAAATTGTAAGAGAGACTTTGCTGATGGAATTAAGATTACTAATCAACTGACATTAAGATAGGGAGATTAGCCTAGATTACCTAGGCGGACTCAATGTAATCACATGAGCCCTGTGAGACCCTAAGCAGAGAAACCAGCTAAGCTATGCTGCACCTAGACTTCTGAAATACAGAAAGTATGAGATAATAAATTTATATTGTTTTAAGCCTTGGAGTTTGTGGTGATTTGTTACAGCTGCAATAGGAAACTATTACACCTGCATTCTTCCATGTTTAAAATGTCTGTCACATGAAAAGATGCTCAACATCACTGGTCATCAGGGAAATGCAAATCAAAACTACAATGAGATATCCCCTCACACCTGTCAAAATGGCTACAATCAGCAACATTAGAAACAACAGGTGTTGGAGAGAATGTGGACAAAAAGGAACACTTGTGCACTGTTGGTAGGAATGCAAACTGGTGAAGCCACTCTGGAAAACAGTATGGAGGCTCCTTGAAAATTAGAAGTAGAACTACTCTATGATCTAGAAATTGAACTACTAGGTACTCACCTAAAGAATACAAAAAACACTAATACGAAGGGATACATGCATCCTTATGCTTATAGCAGCATTATCTGCAACAGCCAAATTATGGAAACAGCCTAAGTGTCCATCATCTAATGAATGGATAAAGAAGAGTTGGTTTGCATATACAATGGCATATTACTCAGCCATAAAAAGAATGAAGTCTTGCTATTTGCAATGACATGGAAGGAGCTAGAGAGTATAATGCTAAGCAAAATAAGTCAGTCAGAGAAAGATAAATACTATATGATTCCATTCATATGTGTAATTTAAGAAACAAAGCAAATGGGGCGCCTGGGTGTCTCAGTCATTAAGCGCCTGCCTTCGGCTCAGGGCGTGATCCCAGGGTCCTGGTATCGAGCCCCACATCAGCCCCCCCCCCGGGAGCCTGCTTCTTCCTCTCCCACTCCCCCTTCCTGTGTTCCCTCTCTCTCTGGCTGTCTTTCTGTCAAATAAATAAATAAATAAAATCTTTTTTTTTTTAAAGATTTTATTTATTTATTCGACAGAGATAGAGACAGCCAGCGAGAGAGGGAACACAAGCAGGGGGAGTGGGAGAGGAAGAAGCAGGCTCACAGCGGAGGAGCCTGATGTGGGGCTCGATCCCATAACGCCGGGATCACGCCCTGAGCCGAAGGCAGACGCTTAACCGCTGTGCCACCCAGGTGCCCCAATAAATAAAAATCTTAAAAAAAAAAGAAACAAAGCAAATGAACAAAGGGGGAAAAACAGGGATGAACCAAGAAACAGACTCTTAACTAATAGAGAACAAACTGATGATTACCAGAAAGAAGATGGGTGGGGGGGATGGGAGAAACAGGTGGGGGACTAAAGAGTGCACTTGTTGTGATAAGCATCCCGTGTTGAATGAAAGTGTTGTATTACTGTATCATACACCTACCTGAAACTAATATTACACTGAATGTTAACTAACTAGAATTAAAATTAAACCTAAAAAAAATCTGTGATCATGATGTTCAGTGACAATTAAACTGTGTATGATTTTTTTGGTCTCATTTTCCTTCCCTCAAGACATCTTAGTCATTCCTTCACTGTCTTCTAGCATTGATTATTGTTGTGTAGAAGTCTAATGCCAGCCTGATTCTTTTGCATTTACAGTTGATTTGACTGGGAATGGAAGGTAACCTGGGTACCCATGGCATTATTTCCTTACACTTGAAGTACAGTAACTTTAGTGGGTATGCCTTGACAAGAGCTGAAACCAAAGAGCAATAAGAGGCTTCATGGAGATAAGTGAGCATAGGCAGTGTGAAGCCCATCAAAGGTATAGACTGCAAATTTAAGAGAGGAAATGCAGAGCCTCCCAGGTAACATTTTCCCTGGCTCTTAGTTTTCAGAAGTTTCCCTGCAAATTCTCAGCAGAGACAGGCTATGCATTTTAGTTACCCTGGTTATAATTTTGTTTTAATACTACTTTTTATTTTTTCTGTTCTCTATTTTGGAAATATCAATTATGCATCTGTTGTATCTCTACTCTTTTCCATATTTATGATTTTCTGTCCAGATCTTCTCAGCTCTCTTTTCCATTTCAACTTGATCTATTTCAAGCCACTGATGTTGATGTGTATACAGTGATTCTGATTGTGTGTTCAGCATATCTAACCTCTCATTTTTGTTGCTTTTATTGTGCTTTTCATTTCTCTAATTTTCGTATTCTTTCATATTACCTATCTCTCTGGAGCTCTGCCAATTTGCTCATCATTTCTTGTTGTCTGATTATTACCTTTTCTTTGAATTTGTAAAGCTCATTTTTGAGGTCCTGTTTCAGAAACTGCATATTTTCTTTAATTTATTTGATTTTGGAGAGAAGACTTGGTTCAATATATTTTCTTCTACTCTGTGGCATATTTCTTGTTATGTGTGTTTCAACTGCCTCTCATTTGTTATGCGGTTTTTTTCCCACCTCTCCATTATAATATCTTAGCATACATGCCCTATTGAGTTCTTTTGGATTGTTACTCATCTTTTAATAAGGACCTATCTTTGGTTAAGAATACACTGTGAACGGGCTCAGCTCACCCCGGGAGGGAGCCCGCGGCCAGGGCTGGACTCTCGCCCCACGACCTCCAGCGACGCTCTCTCCTCAGCCTCCTTGCCGGGCCACCGCAGAAAGGCCGGTGGGAGTTAAGATGGCGGAGGAGTAGGAGACCCCTTTTTCAGCCGGTCCCCCGAGTCGAGCTAGATAGGTACCAGAGCAGCCTAAACAACCACAGAACCAGCCTGAGACGCAGGAAGATGCATCTGGATCTCTACAAATGAACATCTCCAGCGCTGAGTATTGAGGTACGAAGCAGGGAGCCACGAAACCGTGCAGAGATATCGGAGGATAAACGGAAGGGGGAGGGGGCCGCCGCGTCCGGGCGCCGGGAAGTGGTAGCCACTTGCACGGGAGAGCGGGCGGGGCTCGCGGAAGGCACCCGCAAAACAGCACACTGAGACCGTGAGCCGGGTGCGCGTGCCACCAGGCATCTCGCAGAACACCGGAATCCCGGTGCGCTCACTGGATCCAGACTGAGACCGGGAGCTTCCGGAGCATGCGAGGGGCGGCTGGCGGCGTTAGAAACACAAAGGACAGAGACGTGCGGGCCCTGGAAGTGAGGGCAAGGACGCCGGGGGTGGGGCGCACATCCCCGGATGCTGCAGGGTTGAGCAGCACCAACAGTAACAGAGTTAAAGTGGCCAGAACATTAGTAGAGAACGGGCCGCAATCCCTCTGTTCTGTGACAGAGGCTGAAATTCGGCCGCTGCTGCTCTGACTCTCAGAAGAGGCACAGCAAACCGCCAGGGAAAGCCACCAGAGAACAAAAGCCTGGAAATACCGGCTCAGAGAGTGCCCATCCCCATCCCCCCTCGCAGGGGATGCGGAGACTCTACCCAAACAGGGTTGCCTGAGTATCCGCGTGGCAGGCCCCTCCCCCAGAAGGCAGGCTGAAAAATCAAGAAGCCCACAACCCGGGCGCCTGGGTGGTGCAGTCACTGAGCGCATGTCTTAGGCGTAGGGAGTGATCCCGGCGTTCCGGAAAGGAGTCCCTCATCGGGCTCCTCTGCTGGGAGCCTGCTTCTTCCTCTCCCACTCCCCTGCTTCTGTTCCCTCTCTCGCTGGTTGGCTGCCACATAAATAAATAAATAAAATCTTTACAGAAGAAGCCCACATCCCTAAGATCTCTATAAAACAAGGGGCACGGCCTGGGACCCAGTCAATAATTTGGGCTCTGGACAAC
>NW_024423319.1:5456387-5457632 GCF_017311325.1 Ursus maritimus | reverse complement strand
ACAAAGGGGGAAAAACAGGGATGAACCAAGAAACAGACTCTTAACTAATAGAGAACAAACTGATGATTACCAGAAAGAAGATGGGTGGGGGGGATGGGAGAAACAGGTGGGGGACTAAAGAGTGCACTTGTTGTGATAAGCATCCCGTGTTGAATGAAAGTGTTGTATTACTGTATCATACACCTACCTGAAACTAATATTACACTGAATGTTAACTAACTAGAATTAAAATTAAACCTAAAAAAAATCTGTGATCATGATGTTCAGTGACAATTAAACTGTGTATGATTTTTTTGGTCTCATTTTCCTTCCCTCAAGACATCTTAGTCATTCCTTCACTGTCTTCTAGCATTGATTATTGTTGTGTAGAAGTCTAATGCCAGCCTGATTCTTTTGCATTTACAGTTGATTTGACTGGGAATGGAAGGTAACCTGGGTACCCATGGCATTATTTCCTTACACTTGAAGTACAGTAACTTTAGTGGGTATGCCTTGACAAGAGCTGAAACCAAAGAGCAATAAGAGGCTTCATGGAGATAAGTGAGCATAGGCAGTGTGAAGCCCATCAAAGGTATAGACTGCAAATTTAAGAGAGGAAATGCAGAGCCTCCCAGGTAACATTTTCCCTGGCTCTTAGTTTTCAGAAGTTTCCCTGCAAATTCTCAGCAGAGACAGGCTATGCATTTTAGTTACCCTGGTTATAATTTTGTTTTAATACTACTTTTTATTTTTTCTGTTCTCTATTTTGGAAATATCAATTATGCATCTGTTGTATCTCTACTCTTTTCCATATTTATGATTTTCTGTCCAGATCTTCTCAGCTCTCTTTTCCATTTCAACTTGATCTATTTCAAGCCACTGATGTTGATGTGTATACAGTGATTCTGATTGTGTGTTCAGCATATCTAACCTCTCATTTTTGTTGCTTTTATTGTGCTTTTCATTTCTCTAATTTTCGTATTCTTTCATATTACCTATCTCTCTGGAGCTCTGCCAATTTGCTCATCATTTCTTGTTGTCTGATTATTACCTTTTCTTTGAATTTGTAAAGCTCATTTTTGAGGTCCTGTTTCAGAAACTGCATATTTTCTTTAATTTATTTGATTTTGGAGAGAAGACTTGGTTCAATATATTTTCTTCTACTCTGTGGCATATTTCTTGTTATGTGTGTTTCAACTGCCTCTCATTTGTTATGCGGTTTTTTTCCCACCTCTCCATTATAATATCTTAGCATACATGCCCTAG
>NW_024423319.1:5448687-5455309 GCF_017311325.1 Ursus maritimus | reverse complement strand
TGAGGGCTGGGACGCCGGGTGTGGGGCGCACATCCCGGGACGCTGCAGGGTTGAGCAGCACCAACAGAAACAGAGTTAAAGTGGCCAGAACATTAGTAGAGAACGGGCCGCAATCCTTCTGTTCCGTGACAGAGGCTGAAATTTGGCCGCTGCTGCTCTGACTCTCAGAAGAGGCACAGCAAACCGCCAGGGAAAGCCGCCAGAGAACAAAAGCCTGGAAATACCGGCTCAGAGAGTGCCCATCCCCATCCTCCCTCGCAGGGGACACGGAGACTCTACCCAAACAGGGTTGCCTGAGTATTGGCGCGGCAGGCCCCTCCCCCAGAACACAGAAGGCAGGCTGAAAAATCAAGAAGCCCACAACCCGGGCGCCTGGGTGGCGCAGTCATTGAGCGCCTGCCTTCGGCTTAGGGCGTGATCCCGGCGTTCCGGAAAGGAGTCCCTCATCGGGCTCCTCCGCTGGGAGCCTGCTTCTTCCTCTCCCACTCCCCTGCTTCTGTTCCCTCTCTCGCTGGTTGGCTGCCACATAAATAAATAAATAAAATCTTTAAAGAAGAAGCCCACATCCCTAAGATCCCTATAAAACAAGGGGCACGGCCTGGGACCCAGTCAATAATTTGGGCTCTGGAAACCCCGCAACCTCTCTTCATCAGAATGACAAGAAGGAGAAGCCCCCCCCAGCAAAGAAAAGACAGTGATTCTGTGGCCTCTGCCACAGAAATAATGGATATGGATGTAACCAAATTATCAGAAATGGAATTCAGAGTAACGATGGTCAAAATGATGAGTAGAATTGAAAAAACTATTAACGAAAAGGTTACTGAGAATATAGAATCCCTAAGGACAGAAATGAGAGCGAATCTGACAGAAATTAAAAATTCTATGAGCCAAATGCAGGCAAAACTAGAGGCTCTGACGGCCAGGGTCGCAGAAGCAGAGGAACGGGTTAGTGAATTGGAGGATGGGTTAATAGAGGAAAAAATGAAAATAGAAGATGGTCTTAAAAAAATCCACGCCCACGAATGTAGGTTACGGGAGATTACTGACTCAATGAAACGATCCAATGTTAGAATCATCGGCATCCCCGAGGGGGTGGAGAAAAACAGAGGTCTAGAAGAGATATTTGAACAAATTGTAGCTGAAAACTTCCCTAATCTAGCAAGGGAAACAAACATTCGTGTCCAAGAGGCAGAGAGGACCCCTCCCAAGCTCAACCACGACAAACCTACGCCACGTCACGTCATAGTGCAATTCGCAAATATTAGATGCAAGGATACAGTATTGAAAGCGGCCAGGGCAAAGAAATTTCTCACGTACCAAGGCAAAAGCATCAGAATTACGTCAGACCTGTCTACACAGACCTGGAATGAGAGAAAGGGTTGGGGGAGCATATTTAAAGCTCTTTCAGAGAAAAACATGCAGCCAAGGATCCTTTATCCAGCAAGGCTGTCATTCAGAATTGATGGAGAAATAAAGACATTTCAGAATCGCCAGTCACTAACCAATTTTGTAACCACGAAACCAGCCCTACAGGAGATATTACGGGGGGTTCTATAAAAGTAAAAAGGCCCCAAGAGTGATACAGAACAGAAAGTCACAGCCAATACAAACAAAGACTTTACTGGCAACATGGCAACATTAAAATCATATCTCTCAGTAATCAGTCTTAATGTAAATGGTTTGAACCATCCCATAAAACGCCACAGGGTTGCAGATTGGATAAAAAGAAATGACCCATCCATTTGCTGTCTACAAGAGACTCATTTCGAACCCAAAGATGCATTCAGACTGAGAGTAAGGGGATGGAGTACCATCTTTCACGCAAATGGACCTCAAAAGAAAGCTGGGGTAGCAATTCTCATATCAGATAAATTGGATTTTAAACTACAGACTATAGTTAGAGATGCAGAAGGGCACTATATTATTCTTAAGGGAAGTATTCAACAAGTGGATATGACAATTATAAATATATATGCCCCCAACAGGGGAGCAGCAAGATACACAAGCCAACTCTTAACCAGAATAAAGAGACATATAAATAAAAATACATTAATAGTAGGGGACCTCAACACTCCACTCTCAGAAATAGACAGAACACCCTGGCAAAAACTAAGCAAAGAATCAAAGGCTTTGAATGCCATACTCGACGAGTTGGACCTCATAGATATATATAGAACACTACACCCCAGAACCAAAGAATACTCATTCTATTCTAATGCCCATGGAACATTCTCAAGAATAGACCATGTTCTGGGACACAAAACAGGTCTCAACCGATACCAAAAGATTGAAATTATCCCCTGCATATTCTCAGACCACAACGCTCTGAAATTGGAACTCAACCACAAGGAAAAATTTGGAAGAAACTCAAACACTTGGAGACTAAGAACCATCCTGCTCAGGAATGACTCGATAAACCAGGAAATCAAAAATCAAATTAAACAATTTATGGAGACCAATGAGAATGAAAATACAACAGTCCAAAACCTATGGGATACTGCAAAGGCAGTCCTAAGGGGGAAATACATAGCCATCCAAGCCTCACTCAAAAGAATAGAAAAATCTAAAATGCAGTTTTTATATTCTCACCTCAAGAAGCTGGAACAGCAACAGAGGGACAGGCCTAATCCACGCACGAGGAAGCAGTTGACCAAAATTAGAGCTGAAATCAATCAAGCAGAAACCAGAAGTACAGTAGAGCAGATCAACAGGACTAGAAGCTGGTTCTTTGAGAGAATCAATAAAATTGACAGACCACTGGCAAGACTTATCCAAAAGAAAAGAGAAAGGACCCAGATTATTAAAATTATGAATGAAAAAGGAGAGGTCACGACGAACACCATTGAAATTGGAAGGATTATTAGAAATTTTTATCAACAGCTATATGCCAATAAACTAAGCAATCTGGAAGAGATGGAATCCTTCCTGGAAACCTATAAACTACCAAGATTGAAACCGGAAGAAATTGATTCCTTAAACAGGCCAATTAATTATGAAGAAATTGAGTCAGTGATAAACAACCTTCCAAATAACAAAACTCCAGGCCCGGACGGTTTTCCTGGGGAATTCTACCAAACATTCAAAGAAGAAATAATACCTATTCTCCTAAAGCTATTTCAAAAAATAGAAACAGAAGGAAAGCTACCAAACTCATTCTATGAGGCCAATATTACCTTGATCCCCAAACCAGGCAAAGACCCCCTCAAAAAGGAGAATTACAGACCGATTTCCCTAATGAATATGGACGCCAAAATCCTCAACAAGATACTTGCTAATAGAATCCAACAGTACATTAAAAGGATTATCCATCACGATCAAGTGGGATTCATACCTGGGATGCAAGCGTGGTTCAATATTCGCAAATCAATCAGCGTGATACATCATATCAACAAGAAAAGACTCAGGAACCATATGATCCTCTCAATCGATGCCGAAAAAGCATTTGACAAAATACAGCATCCTTTCCTGATTAAAACCCTTCAGAGTGTAGGAATAGAAGGTACATTTCTCAATCTCATAAAAGCCATCTATGAAAAGCCTACTGCAAATATTATTCTCAATGGGGAAAAGCTGGAAGCCTTTCCCTTAAGATCAGGAACACGACAAGGATGCCCACTCTCGCCACTATTATTCAACATAGTACTAGAAGTCCTTGCAACAGCAATCAGACGACAAAAAGGGATCAAAGGTATTCAAATTGGCAAAGAAGAAGTCAAAATGTCTCTCTTTGCAGATGACATGATACTCTATATGGAAAACCCAAAAGAAGCCACTCCCAAACTATTAGAAGTTATAGAGCAATTCAGTAACGTGGCAGGATACAAAATAAATGCTCAGAAATCAGTTGCATTTCTATACACGAATAACGAGACCGAAGAAAGAGAAATTAGGGAATCCATCCCATTTACAATAGCACCAAAAACCATACGTTACCTTGGAATTAACTTAACCAGAGACGTAAAGGACCTATATTCTAGAAACTATAAATCACTCTTGAAAGACATTGAGGAAGACATAAAAAGATGGAAAGATATTCCATGCTCATGAATCGGAAGAATTAACATAGTTAAAATGTCCATGCTACCCAGAGCAATCTACACTTTCAATGCTATCCCGATCAAAATACCAAGGACATTTTTCAAAGAACTGGAACAAACAGTCCTTAAATTTGTATGGAAACAGAAAAGGCCCCGAATCTCCAAGGAACTGTTGAAAAGGAAAAACAAAGCTGGGGGCATCACAATGCCGGATTTCGAGCTGTACTACAAAGCTGTGATCACAAAGACAGCATGGTACTGGCACAAAAACAGACACATAGACCAATGGAACAGAATAGAGAACCCAGAAATGGACCCTCGGCTCTTTGGGCAACTAATCTTTGATAAAGCAGGAAAAAACATCCGGTGGAAAAAAGACAGTCTCTTCAATAAATGGTGCTGGGAAAATTGGACAGCTACATACAAAAGAATGAAACTTGACCAATCTCTCACACCATACACAAACATAAACTCCAAGTGGATGAAAGACCTTGATGTGAGACAGGAATCCATCAGAATTCTAGAGGAGAACATAGGCAGCAGCCTCTATGACATCGGCCAAAGCAAACTTTTTCATGACACATCTCCAAAGGCAGGAGAAACAAAAGATAAAATGAACTTATGGGACTTCATCAAGATAAAAAGTTTCTGCACAGCCAAGGAAACAGTCAGAAAAACTAAGAGGCAGCCCACGGAATGGGAGAATATATTTGCAAATGACACTACAGATAAAGGACTGGTATCCAAGATCTACAAAGAACTTCTCAAACTCAATACACGAGAAACAAATAAATAAAAAAATGGGCAGAAGATACGAACAGACACTTTTCCAATGATGACATACAAATGGCTAACAGACACACGAAAAAATGTTCAAAATCCTTAGCCATCAGGGAAATTCAAATCAAAACCACACTGAGATACCACCTTACGCCAGTTAGAATGGCAAAAATAGACAAGGCAAGAAACAACAATTGTTGGAGAGGATGTGGAGAAAGGGGATCCCTCCTACATTGTTGGTGGGAATGCAAGTTGGTACAGCCACTCCCGAAAACAGTGTGGAGGTCCCTTAAAAAGTTCAAAATTGAGCTACCCTATGATCCAGCCATTGCACTGCTGGGTGTTTACCACAAAGATACAGATGTAGTGAAGAGAAGGGCCATATGCACCCCAATGTTCATAGCAGCATTGTCCACAATAGCTAAATCGTGGAAGGAGCCGAGATGCCCTTCAACAGATGACTGGATTAAGAAGTTGTGGTCCATATATACAATGGAATATTACTCAGCTATCAGAAAGAATGAGTTCTCAACATTTGCTACAACATGGATGGCACTGGAGGAGATAATGCTAAGTGAAATAAGTCAAGCAGAGAAAGACAACTATGATATGATTTCTCTCATCTATGGAACATAAGAACTAGGATGATGGGTAGGGGAAGAAAGGGATAAAGAAAGGGGGGTAATCAGAAGGGGGAATGAAACATGAGAGACTATGGACTATGAGAAACAAACTGAGGGCCTCAGAGGGGAGGGTGGTGGGGGAATGGGATAGGCTGGTGATGGGTAGTAAGGAGGGCATGTATTGCATGGTGCACTAGGTGTTATACACAGCTAATGAATCATTGAGCCTTACATCGGAAACCGGGGATGTACTGTATGGTGACTAACATAATATAATAAAAAATCATTAAAAAAATAATAAAAAAAAAAAGAAAAAAAGCTCTAAACAAGACAAGGTGTGTTTATTTCCCATGAATCCTTATGCACAAAATAAAATATCATTAGAGTGTAAAGCTAAATTTATAAGTCATATAGGGTCAAATATAAATGCAGTAAACACTAGGAATCTTTAACACAGATCTCTCAGTCAATAATTGATCACACAGACAAAGAGGTAAGAATAAAGAAGACTTATACAGTCTTAATTTGTAAGAGGTACAGTAAAAAAACACATTGAACTATGTACCCTGTAAACAAAGAGTATAGCTTCCTTTCAGGTGGCCATGGTAAATTTGCAACAACCAAATTTCAAAAAAGCCTCAATAAACTCAGAACAGTAAAAATAATACAGATCATATTCTCTGATTAGGGAATGATAAAACTAAAAATTAACCAAACAAGAATGTCTAAGCCCTCTGCTCATCTTAAATTGGATTATTATTACTATTGAGTTGTAGGAGTTCCTTATATATTATAGCCTCTTATCAGATATAAGATTTGCAAATATTTTCTCCCATTCTGTAGTTTTCCTTTTCATTTTATTGTTTCTTTTATTGTTTGCTTTTTAGTTTGATGTGATCCCATTTGTCCTTTTTCACTTGTGTTGCTTATGCTTTTGATATTATACCCAAGAAATCATCACCAAGATCAATGTCAAGATGTCCCTCTGTGTTTTCTTCTGGGAGTTTTACAGTTTTAGGGCTTATGTCTGAGTCTACAATTCATTCTGAGTTTATTTTTGGGTATGTATAAGATAAAGGTTCAAATTCTTTCTTTTGCCTGTAGATATCCAGTTTTCCCAACACTATTTACTTGAATAACCATTTCTTAAAAGAAGACAAATAGCCAAAAGGTACTCAATAT
>NW_024423319.1:5413074-5448677 GCF_017311325.1 Ursus maritimus | reverse complement strand
AAAGACCTTGATGTGAGACAGGAATCCATCAGAATTCTAGAGGAGAACATAGGCAGCAGCCTCTATGACATCGGCCAAAGCAAACTTTTTCATGACACATCTCCAAAGGCAGGAGAAACAAAAGATAAAATGAACTTATGGGACTTCATCAAGATAAAAAGCTTCTGCACAGCCAAGGAAACAGTCAAAAAAATCTAAGAGGCAGCCCACGGAATGGGAGAAGATATCTGCAAATGATGCTACAGATAAAAGACTGGTATCCAAGATCTACAAAGAACTTCTCAAACTCAATACACGAGAAACAAATAAATAAAAAAATGGGCAGAAGATACGAACAGACACTTTTCCAATGATGACATACAAATGGCTAACAGACACACGAAAAAATGTTCAAAATCCTTAGCCATCAGGGAAATTCAAATCAAAACCACACTGAGATACCACCTTACGCCAGTTAGAATGGCAAAAATAGACAAGGCAAGAAACAACAATTGTTGGAGAGGATGTGGAGAAAGGGGATCCCTCCTACATTGTTGGTGGGAATGCAAGTTGGTACAGCCACTCCCGAAAACAGTGTGGAGGTCCCTTAAAAAGTTCAAAATTGAGCTACCCTATGATCCAGCCATTGCACTGCTGGGTGTTTACCACAAAGATACAGATGTAGTGAAGAGAAGGGCCATATGCACCCCAATGTTCATAGCAGCATTGTCCACAATAGCTAAATCGTGGAAGGAGCCGAGATGCCCTTCAACAGATGACTGGATTAAGAAGTTGTGGTCCATATATACAATGGAATATTACTCCGCTATCAGAAAGAATGATTTCTCAACATTTGCTGCAACATGGACGGCACTGGAGCAGATAATGCTAAGTGAAATAAGTCAAGCAGAGAAAGACAATTATCATATGATTTCTCTCATCTGTGGAACATAAGAACTAGGATGATCGCTAGGGGAAGAAAGGGATAAAGAAAGGGGGGTAATCACAAGGGGGAATGAAACATGAGAGACTATGGACTATGAGAAACAAACTGAGGGCCTCACAGGGGAGGGTGGTGGGGGAATGGGATAGACCGGTGATGGGTAGTAAGGAGGGCACATATTGCATGTTGCACTGGGGGTTATAAGCAACTAACGAATCATCGAACTTTACATCGGAAACCGGGGATGTACTTATGGTGACTAACATAATATAATAAAAAATCATTAAAAAAATAATAAAAAAAAAGAAAAAAAGCTCTAAACAAGACAAGGTGTGTTTATTTCCCATGAATCCTTATGCACAAAATAAAATATCATTAGAGTGTAAAGCTAAATTTATAAGTCATATAGGGTCAAATATAAATGCAGTAAACACTAGGAATCTTTAACACAGATCTCTCAGTCAATAATTGATCACACAGACAAAGAGGTAAGAATAAAGAAGACTTATACAGTCTTAATTTGTAAGAGGTACAGTAAAAAAACACATTGAACTATGTACCCTGTAAACAAAGAGTATAGCTTCCTTTCAGGTGGCCATGGTAAATTTGCAACAACCAAATTTCAAAAAAGCCTCAATAAACTCAGAACAGTAAAAATAATACAGATCATATTCTCTGATTAGGGAATGATAAAACTAAAAATTAACCAAACAAGAATGTCTAAGCCCTCTGCTCATCTTAAATTGGATTATTATTACTATTGAGTTGTAGGAGTTCCTTATATATTATAGCCTCTTATCAGATATAAGATTTGCAAATATTTTCTCCCATTCTGTAGTTTTCCTTTTCATTTTATTGTTTCTTTTATTGTTTGCTTTTTAGTTTGATGTGATCCCATTTGTCCTTTTTCACTTGTGTTGCTTATGCTTTTGATATTATACCCAAGAAATCATCACCAAGATCAATGTCAAGATGTCCCTCTGTGTTTTCTTCTGGGAGTTTTACAGTTTTAGGGCTTATGTCTGAGTCTACAATTCATTCTGAGTTTATTTTTGGGTATGTATAAGATAAAGGTTCAAATTCTTTCTTTTGCCTGTAGATATCCAGTTTTCCCAACACTATTTACTTGAATAACCATTTCTTAAAAGAAGACAAATAGCCAAAAGGTACTCAATATCACTCATCGCTATCCCAATACCCCACCCCCTTCGGTTTACCCCCCCTTCATTCTTCCCTTCCTTCTCCTACCGATCTTCCTATTTCTTATGGAAATGAGTGAAACCATATGATAATTGTCTTTCTGTGCCTGACTTATCTCACTTAGCATAATCTCCTCCAGTCCCATCCATGTTGCTGCAAATGTTGCATAATCATTCTTTCTGATGGCTGAGTAATATTCCATTGTATATATGGACCACATCTTCTTAATCTAGTCATCTGTTGAAGGGCATCTCAGCTCCTTCCACAATTTAGCTGTTATGGACAATGCTGCTATGAACATTGGGGTGCATATGGCCCTTCTCTTCACTACATCTGTATCTTTGGGGTAAATACCCAGTAGCGCAGTTGCTGGGTCATAGGGTAGCTCAATTTTAACTTTTTAAGGGACTTCCACACTGTTTTCCAAAGTGGCTGTACCAACTTGCATTCCCACCAACAGTGTAAGAGGGATTCCCTTTCTCCACATCCTCTCCAACGTTTGTTGTTTCCTGCCTTGTCCATTTTTGCCATTCTAACTGGCGTAAGGTGGTATCTCAATGTGGTTTTGATTTGAATGTCCCTGACGGCTAATGTTTGGGATAGGCTGGTGATGGGTATTAAGGAGGGCACATATTTCATGGTGCACTGGGTGTTATATGCAAATAATGAATCATGGAACATTACATCAAAAACTAAAGATATACTGTATGGTGACTAACATAACAAAATAAATATTAAATAAAAAATAAAGCATAAGCTTATAGCATAAGAAAAGAAACAAAAAATAAAAATAAAAGAGCATTAAAAAAATCACTCATCACTGGAAAAAATGCAAATCAAAACCAAAATGAGATATAACCTCACACCTGGTAAGGACAGTTATTATATAAATAAATAAATAAATAAATAAATAAATAAATAAAACACAAAAAACAACAGTGCTATCCAGAGAAAAGGGGACCCTTGTAAACTGTTGGTGGGAATATAAATTGGTACAGCCACTATGGAAAATAGTATGGAGTTTCCTCAAAAAATTTTTTAAAAATTTAAAAAATAGAACTACCGTGTGATACAGCAATCTCAGTTTTGGGTCTATATATCTAAAAGAACTAAAATCAGAATCTTGAGGGGTGCCTGAGCAGCATAGTCAGTTAAGCAGCCCACTCGTGGTTTTGGCTTAGGTAGTGATCTCACAGTCATGAGATCCAGCCCCACGTTGGGCTCTGTGCTCAGCAGAGTCTGCTTAAGATTCTATCTTCCGCCCCTTTCTATAGCTCTCTCTCTCTCTCTCTAAAGTAAATAAATAAATCTTTTTAAAAAAGAAAAGAAAATCAGAATCTTGAGATATCTGCATTTCCATGTTCTTTGCAGCATTATTCACAATAACCAAGATATGGAAACAACCTAAATGTCCATTGACAGATGAATGAATAAGGAAAATGTGGTATACAATTAAAAATGATAATTACATGATGTGATAGAGGTGTTAGCTAATGCTAATGTTACAGTGGTAATAATATTACAATATGTAAATGTACCAAATGAATACATTGTATGCCTTAAACTTACACCAGCTATGTCAATTATATCTCAGTAAAAAAGAAGAAAATGTTATATATATACATACAAAGGATGAGATCTTGCCATTTGTGACAACATGGGTGGACCTAAAGGGTATAATGCTAAGTGAAATAAGTCAGACAGAGAATGACAAATACCGTATGATTTCACTTACATGTGGAATAGAAAAAACAAATGAATAAACGAATAAACAAAAAGTAAAATCAGGAATATTATTTGTTTTTAAAAGAAGCCAATCCTGCCAAATGCAACAACATTTGGAGCTGAGAACATTATGCTAAGCAAAATAAGGCAGACACAGGACAAATATTGCATGATTCCACTTATACAAGGTACCTAAAATAGTCAAACTCCTAGAAGCAGAGAATGGAATGGTGGTTTAGGTACAAGGTACCTAAAATAGTCAAACTCCCCTTTCCACAGCAGGAATTTGGACTTGTGGGAGAGGGGAAATGGGGAGTTGTTTAATGGGTATAAAGTTTTAGTTATGCAAGATGAGTGAGTTCTAGAGATCTGCTGTACAACATAGTACCTACAGTTAACAATACTATATTGTATACTTAAAAATTTGTTAATAGAGCTCATGTTAAGTGCTCTTACAAGAATAAAAATAAAAATTAATAAAACATAATACAGAGAATATTCAATTGGATATCAGAAATATATTTCATAGAACATAGTATTATATAGCAGTGTAAACACTGCTATATACCAGGATGTGGATGATTCTCAAAAGCATAATGTGGAATAAAAGAAACCAGAGAGAGAAGAGTAGGCACATATATGGTGTTAGGGCTCACAACAGTACTTACCGTTGGGGAGGAGATATAATGATCAGGAAAGAACACTTCTAGGGATTTGTGGGATATGGATAATGTTGTATTTCTTTTTTTTTTTTAAAGATTTTATTTATTTATTTGACAGAGATAGAGACAGCCAGCGAGAGAGGGAACACAAGCAGGGGGAGCGGGAGAGGAAGAAGCAGGCTCATAGCTGAAGAGCCTGATGTGGGGCTCGATCCCATAACGCCGGGATCACGCCCTGAGCCGAAGGCAGGTGCTTAACCGCTGTGCCACCCAGGCGCCCCTCTTTTTTTCTTTTTTATGTTAGTCACCATATAGTACACTTCTTGATCTGAAATTGGTTAATGAGTGTATACACTTTGTGAAAATTGCTCAACATGTATGAGTCTTTAATTTTTCTGAATGTTATACTTTTTTATAAAGATTTATTGAAATTAAAAAAGCTTCTTAAACATCTTGGATGAAAGGGGAAAAACCAACATCTTATAGTACTTGGAAACTAACAGTAATAACATCACTCATAAAATTAGGAACTACAATGATGAAATGGCTATAAACATCAATGAAATAATAATAATACTTAGGTCAAAAAAGTTAAGAAACCTTCTGAATTGAAAATGCAAACCATTTTCACTAAAACTTTTTGAACATCTAATAAAATAATACTTTGGTCAAATCTTAGAAAACACAGTTGAAAACCTGAATGCAATGGATGGTTTTCTTAGAAAACTGGACCATTCCCTTACACCATACACAAAGATAAACTCAAAATGGATGAAAGACCTCAGTGTGAGACAGGAATCCATCAAAATCCTAGAGAAG
This sequence comes from Ursus maritimus, assembly GCF_017311325.1. Classification (NCBI taxonomy): domain Eukaryota; kingdom Metazoa; phylum Chordata; class Mammalia; order Carnivora; family Ursidae; genus Ursus; species Ursus maritimus. The sequence goes on along the minus strand of NW_024423319.1, from coordinate 5,443,349 downwards.
AACATAGGTAGTAACCTCTTCAACATCAGCCATAATAACTCCTTTCAAGACACGTCTCCAAAGTCAAGTGAAACAAAAGCAAAAATGAACTTTTGGGACTTCATCAAGATAAAAAGCTTCTGTACAACAAAGGAAACAGTCAACAAAACTAAGAGGCAACCCACAGAATGGGAGAAGATATTTGCAAATGACATTACAGGTAAAGGGCTGATAACCAAGATCTATAAAGAACTTCTCAAACTCAACACTCAAAAAACTAATAACCCAGTCAAAAAACGGGCAGAAGACCTGAACAGACACTTCTCCAAAGAAGACATACAAATGGCTAACAGACACATTAAAAAAATGCTCAACATCACTAGTCATCAAGGAAATACAAATCAAAACCCCAATGAGATACCCCACCTTACACCAGTTAGATGGCAAAAATTAACAAGACAGGAAACAACAAATGTTGGTGAGGATGTGGAGAAAGGGGAACCCTCTCACACTGCTGGTGGGAATGTAAGATGGTACAGCCCCTCTGGAAAACAGTATGGAGGTTCCTCAAGATGTTAAAAATAGAGCTACCCTACAACCCAGCAATTGCACTACTAGGTATTTACCCCAAAGATACAGATGTAGTGAAAAGAAGGAGCACATGCACCCCAGTGTTCATAGTAGCAATGTCCACAATGGCCAAACTGTGGAAGGAGTCGAGATGTCCTTCAACAGATGAATGGATAAAGAAGATGTGGTCCATATATACAATGGAATATTATTCAGCCATCAGAAAGGATGATTATCCACCATTTGCATCGGCATGGATGGAACTGGAGGGGATTATGTTAAGTAAAGTAAGTCAAGCAGAGAAAGATAATTATCATATGGTTTCACTCATATGTGGAATATAAGCAATAGCATGGAGGACCATAGGGGAAGAGAGGGAAATCCAAAGGGGGAGCAATCAGAGAGGGAGATGAACCATGAGAGACTATGGACCCCAGGAAACAATCTGAGGATTTCAGAGGGGAGGAGGGTGAGGGGAGGGGGTAACAGGTGATGGGTATTGAGGAGGGCATGTGCTGTCATGAGCACATTGTGTTCTATTTAACTAATGAATCATCGAACACTACATCAAGAACTAATTATGTACTATACAGCGGCTAACTAAACATAATAAAAAAAGAAAACACACATTAATAAAATTAAACCCAGAAGACATAGGCAATCTAAACAGAAAAAATTACCATAGAAAAAGAGTTGAGCTAGAACTCACCTGGAAAGCCTAAGAGCTTCCACGAATAAATTCCTTCAAACCTTTATTTTTTAAAATTTGTTTTAAAGATTTTTATTTTTAAGTAATTTCCACATTCAACATGGGGCTTGAACTTACAACCCTGAGATCAAGAGTCCCATGCTCCACTGACTAAGCCCGCCAGACTCCCCTCCACGAAACCTTTAAAAGAGTTAACTCCAAAGTTATTCACACTGGCCTCTGCAAAGTATACAACATTATTTTTTTAAAAGTCTGACCACTAAAGTATCCGATTCAAGAGCACCTAAGATGTTCAAAATCACTTTTCTAACTAAGACATGTTGAATTATAGCCTCTGAAAGTGAGGTCCGGAATATGTATTCTTATCAAGCTTCCAAAGTGATTCATACGCGCATAAAAGTCTGAGAACCACTCGCATAGATAGACTAAGAAGGAAAGTTTTCAATGTCTTACTAAACCAGAACATAACCAATACCAAAACCTGACAAAGACTTTATAAAATAAAAAAGCCCACATATCAATCTTATACATGAATATTGATGCCAATGTCCTAAATAAAAACTTAGCATATAGAATAAAACAAGCACAAGTGGCGCTCATTCCCAGAATGCAATGCTGGTTCAGTATTAGAGAATCCATTAATATAATTCATAATATTAGCAGAATGAAGTCCAAATTCTTTGATATTACTAACCATGTCCTCCATGATATACTTCTGATTATTTCTGTAAACACAGCTTTTACTACTCACTGTGTCATACTTTGAGCTCCAACAATAATAAATGGCTTTATCACTTCTATCTCTCACAAACCATATGGTTTTTCACTGCAACATATTTTCTCATGTTGTTTCCCCCTGCTCCCATCCACATGCATTTTTTTTTACAAATTATTTTACTTTTTATGATTGACATAAAAAGCTGTACATATTTAATTTATACAACTTGATGAGTTTGGGGATAAGTATATACTCATGAAACTTTCACTACTATTAAGGCTTATAGACATATCCATCATATCCTGAATTTTTCTCACTCAATTATTATTGTAATTATTATTGTTATTATTATTTGTGTGTGTTTGTGTTAAAAACACTTAAGATCTCTCTTAGCAAATTTTAAATATGCAATATAGTATTGTTAGCTATAGGTACTATGCTGTACAGTAGATCTCCAAAACTTATTTATCTTGCATAACTGAAACATTATGCCATTTATTTATTACCACCCCATTTCCCTCTTTATCCAGCTTCTGACAATTACTACTCTACTCTCTGCTTCTATGAGTTTGACTATTTTTTTTTTAAAGATTTTATTTATTTATTTGACAGAGAGAGACAGCCAGCCAGCGTGAGAGGGAACACAAGCAGGGGGAGGGGGAGAGGAAGAAGCAGGCTCTTAGTGGAGGAGCCTGATGTGGGGCTCGAACCCAGAACGCTGGGATCACGCCCTGAGCCAAAGGCAGATGCTTAACCGCTGTGCTACCCAGGCGCCCCGAGTTTGACTATTTTAGATATCGTATGTAAGTGAAATAATACAATATTTGTCTTTCTGTGTCTAGCCTATTTCACTTAGCATAATGTCCTGCAGATCCATTTCTGTTGTCACAAATAGCAGGATTTCTTTCTTTTTTAAGGCTAAAAAATATTTCATTATGTGATACACATTTTCTTTATCCATTCACCTGCAGATGGATATTTAGGTTGTTTTCATGTCTTTGCTTTCTTTTTTTTACACTTATTTTATTTTATTTTTAAGGTAGGTTCCACACCCAACATGGGGCTTGAACACAAAGACCTGACATCAAGAGTCACATATGCTACCAACTGAGCCAGCCAGGAGACCCACTACACACATTCTTTAAGACAAGTTACAGTGTAGGCACCACCAACTCAAACATGGCTTCCCTGACTCTACACTAGGTATCTTTTTGCCCTGTTTCTTAAAATATTCTATGCATATCTCTAATATTATGTATGTATATATTACAAGGCATTATAATGATATATTTATGTAAAGTTCTCCTCAAAGAAACTGAGTGTTCCTTAAGGCAGCCAATATTCTTCAAGATCCATTGCACAATTAACTTGAATATTGAAACTATGAATGTCAGTGGGATGCAAATTCATTCCACATGGAGCCAAGCGCAAGTTCAGGATGAATTTTTCATCTCCTACCTGGTGGTTAATATGATAATATAATTAACAATGCTTACTGATATTTTAAGGTTAACCATTCTTGACTTCTTGGGATCAATTCAGGTTGGTCATTGTGTATTAGTATTTTTATGTATTGTTTGACTCAATTAACTCTTTTTTTAATTAAAAAATTTTAAATTTATGACAGTGAGAATGGCCTATGATTTTCCCTTTACATATTGTGTTTTTCTGATTTGGACAGCAAGATTGTAATAACTTTGCAGAATGAGTTACGGAGTATTCCTTATTTTATTTTCTGGAAAGTATTATTTAAGATGGGAATAATCTGATCCTTGATAATTTGGTAGAAAACACCAGCAAAAACATTTAGGTGTGGCATTTTCTTTGTGGGAAGTGTCTCAATCCCTGCTTCAATTTTATTGTTATTGGACTATTAAGACTGTATATCTTTAACATGTTTTGATAATTTATATGTGCCTAGAACTTTGTCTATTTGTCTAAGTTTTCATTTTTTGGCATAAAGTTGTTCATAGTATTATTATACTTTTAATCTCTGCCATATCTATAGTGATGACTGACTTTCCAATTATAGAATCATACTTTTTGCCTTCTATATTTTGTTTGGATAAATTTTACCAAAGGATTGCCAATTTTATTAATCTTTTCAAAGAAACAATCTTTGGTTTTATATATTCTCTCTTTTTTCTCTGTTTTCTATTTCATTTATTATTGTTCTTATCCTTGTTACCTGCTTTCTTTATTATATTTTTCTCTTGTTCCTTATCTAAATTTCTTTTATTTATTTATTTTATTATGTTCAGTTAGCCAGCATATGGTACATCATCATTTTTTGATGTAATGTTCAATGATTCATTAGTTATGTATAACACCCAGTGCTTATCACAAACATGTGCCCTCCTTAATACCCATCACCCTGTTACTCCCTCCCCCACCAAATTTCTTTTTTAAAAAAAAGATTTATTTATTTATTTGAGGGAGAGACAGAGAGAGTGAGCAGGGGGAGGAGCAGGGGAAGGGCACGGGAGGGGTAGAGGAAGAGGGAGACAAGCAGACTCCCCCTGAAGGGAGCCTGACTCAGGGCTCAATTCCAGGACCCCGAGATCATGACCTGAGCTGAAATTGAGAGTCAGATGCTTAACTGGCTGAGCCACCCAGGCGCCCCTTTATCCAAATTTCTTAAGTTAGATGTTTAGGATATTAATTCTGAGGTAATTTAAGTAAATTACTTACTCTAATTAATTGATCTAATTTTTGAATAAAAACATATAAGGCAATCTCTTTCCTTCTGAGTACCAGTTCATCTACATCTAACAAATATTATATGAATCATTTAATGATTACTTAGTTCTAAGTATTGTAAAACTTCCATTGTTATTCTTCTTTAATCTATGACTTAGAAACTTGCTTTGAAATTTCCAAATGTAAGAGAATTAAGCAACTTTTTCTAGGTTATTGACATATAACTTCATTGTATTTTAGTCAAGTAGCCATTATCTGAAATGACTTTCTTTACTCCTTAGTATAATCAATATTTGTAAGTGTTCTATGTAGGCATGAAAATAATTGATATTTTCTAATTATTGGGTGCACAACTAGATTTATGCCCATTCAATTAAGTTTTCTAATTGCATTTTACAAATCATTAATGATTATTTTCTATCTGAATTATCTGTAATAATCAATTATCTCAATAATCAAGAAAAGTGATGCTGAAATCTCGCCAGTATGATGTCAGGATTGTTCATTTGTCCTGTATAGTGATTAGTTTTTGCTTTATCCATGCAAAGTTAAATTTATTAGTTTTATAAAAGTTCAGCATTGTTTACTGTGCTGGTAGACTAAGTATTATACTATGCAGTAAACTTCTCTTTCACTAGTGATTTTTTTTTCTTAAATGCTTCGTTGCTTTATAGTAATGTAGATAAGTTTCTTGGTTAATATTTGCCTGGTATTTCTTTTTCCACTGTTTTACTTTCAAAGTATCCATGCCCTTATGATTTAGGTATATGATTTGTTTTTTGTTTGTTTGTTTTGTTTTTTAAAAGATTTATTTATTTATTTGAGATAGAGAGATAGATAGAGCATGAGCAGAGGTGGAGAGGGTTAGAGGGAGAGGGAGAAATAGGCTCCCCACTGAGCAGGGAGCCTGACACGGGGCTTGATCCTAAGATCTGGGGATCATGACCTGAGCCAAAGGGAGATGCTTAACTAACTGAGCCACACAGGTGCCCCTATAACTTGTATGCAGCAGCACAGATATGGGGTTTCTTCTCTTCATATCTGATATGAAAAATTCTTTCATTGACAATATGGTCCATGTATTTTTTTTGTTCTTATTGATATATTTGAAAATGTTTACACAATCACATTTTTTTGGCTTCAGTTTGTTTAACTTCTCACATTTTATTTTTTCCTACTGTAATATGTGTATTTACTGAATGCTTCTCTGTGTTTATTTTTTCCCTTATCTTATTTCTGTTTTTTTTTCCAGTTGTTTAGAAGTTGTAAGCTTATTCTCATCATTTTAGTCATTACCTTTATATTTTCCCACACTTATTTACCTTAACAAAATCTGACATTAAAAATATTTTAATTCTTCTCTCTCTCTTTTTTTTAAAGATTTTATTTATTTATTTGACAGAGACAGCCAGCGAGAGAGGGAACACAAGCAGGGGGAGTGGGAGAGGAAGAAGCAGGCTCTTAGTGGAAGAGCCTGATGTGGGGCTTGATCCCAGATCACCAGGATCGCGCCCTGAGCCGAAGGCAGACACTTAACAACTGTGCCACCCAGGCGCCCCTTTAATTCTTCTCTTAAACAATACATTTGAACTTTGATTATCTAGTCTCCAACTTACTCTTGACCAATATTTTATTTCTGACCTTTTTGTAACTCCATAGAGTAATACTGCTTATTATCATTTATGAAGACAATGATTGTATGTATTTGCACATATGGTTACCATTTTATTTGCTTACCATTTTTCTTGCACCACAAATGTTACTTCTAGAATAATTCTTATTCTTCCCAAAATATATCCTTTAGAAGCTCCTTTGCATCCTCTCAGTGGTAACTCTCTTTAAAAAAGCACTGGATGGTATGCACAACTAATGAATCATTGAACACTACATCAAAAAGTAATGATGTACTATATGTTGGCTAATTGAATTAAAATAAATTTAAAAGGAGGAAAAAGCACCAATATATGAATTAAAACCAACAACCATTACATACGAAACAAGCTATATTAGAAATATAAATAAATATAAATATAAATCAGGGGGCACCTAAGTGGCTCAATTGGTTGGGCACCTGCCTTCAACTCAGGTCCCAATCCCAGGGTCCTGGGATGGGGCCCTGTGGTTGGCTCCCTGCTCAACAGGGAGTCTGCTTCTCCCTCTCCCTCTGCACCGCTCCATGCTTTCTCTTGTTATGTCTCCCTCTCAAATAAAAAATAAATAAAATCTTGTGTGTGTGTGTGTGTGTACAATATCAGGATATATGCGCCGCCGCCGCCTTGCCTTGTACTATATATATATATATATATCAGGATCAGGATACATCACTGCTAGGCTTATATCTGACGGTGGATTCTCATTGAACTGTGGAAAAATACTGAAGTAAAATCATGGTAGGAAGGTATATGTGTAAAGAGAGAAGGACTCCTGACTCGTGTGTCTGGATGTCCATCTTTGGTGTGCTCTGATTATTCACGGTGCCAGATGTGGTGTCAACGAGTCACCTTGAACGTTGATCTTGAATTTATGTGGACTAGATTGCATGAAGATATCCACACTGTCTTATGCGCTCTTCTTTGGAATAGAGAACCAGGGTTGAGGTTGTCCCAACTCAGGGACCGAACAAAATCTAGTGAATCTTGCAGGAAGTCAAATTCACCTCCCGGGCCAATTTCACTCAGCAGCCAAGTTGTCTGAGAGATGAGCCTGCAGCCAATGAGCTCCAATTCGTGTAGGTGGAGCTACAGGTGTCTGTCTTTCTCTGTTGTGGAGGCAAGTGGAAAAGAGCTGTTGCTCAGCAGGGCTTCCTGGGCTAGAGTCCACTGGACCTCTCCGGGAGTAGAGCACTGATGAAGCCTGTCAAGCTGACCCGGTGGGTTCTTGCCGTTGGCAAGAACGTGGGCTCTGCCTGAATTGTTCATTTTTCTCTCTGAAGAGTTTTCTCTTCTGCCAGCGGCACGTGGCAGTGGCGTGCTCAGCACTGTCTAATTACCTCTGCCCTGGCTGAACCCGCATCCCATGGGGGTGAGACAGGGACCCACCCCTCCCACCCCCAGGTCAGGAAGGTCATTCGTTGGCATCATTGGGAAGGAAGATGAGGCCATTTTAATAGGATACTCTCAACTCTAGGTGAGTGTGGAAACTCTGTGACAGGAAGGAAAATAATTGCATTTTCTCCTAAAGCCGCCAGAAATAATTTCTCTTTAATGGTGAAAACAGGACTGCTGCTCTCTGGACGTTTTACATTGCAGGCTGTAATGAGCGAGAAAATGTCTTTCTTTTAAGCTAATCCTCTGAAGCTTAGTGCCTGGCAAGGTAAGTTGATGTGGCAGTGTCGTTGCTCGAAGAGAGATTGAGCCAGGGACAGCATCCGTGCTTTGTCCACTGCGTCACTTGGCTCTTGTTAGTGTGTAGCAGGAACATTGGCTCTTGTTTGTAGCAGGACATTTTTTGAAAGAGTGGTGGTCACCAGGCACAGCCCCAGACAGATGCAGGAAGAGCGGGGAGACATCGTGCCCCCACATCTCCCAGTTGCACCAGACTCCTTCAGCTGAACCCACCAGTGTCACCTCTATTAGCAGTCACGTTATCCTCCTCCCTCCCTTCTGTCTCCTCACCTCTCTCCTTCCTGCCCCCAGCAACTCTCAGGACTCCCAGGGAGCTGGGATTAGTCTTTGTACTGTAGTGAGCATGATCCTAAGGGCTTTCTCCCATGAGCAGGGTTTTGGTAGGGAGATGGCCTGAATATGAGTGGGCAGGGAGAGATGGCAGAGGTAAACAGGGACTCAGTCCACCTGCCCAGAGTCATGATGTTCCCTGGGACTGGTTCTGAGCACTTGCATCCTCTTTCCGTTGCCCCTTCTTTCAGCTCTTTCTCTCTAGGTGGTTTGTTTTCCTCTTGTGGGTATATTTTTCCAACACCGCCGGGTAAGGTTGGGGTGCCCTTTGAGCTAAAATGCCTGCCTGATTCTTCTTTCTTTTGAGTGTGAAACTGCCCTTAACCTTCTCTCCAGCTCACATTCCATACGTGTGAGGAGGTGTCCACACTTACAATGAATCTTCTATGACTTTTTGGATGTCCCTTTACTTGGGAAGTCTTATTGCACAAGTAATTCGGAACCTCCAGCATTTCAGATATTTTAACCCTTTTAGAAGTTTAGATTCATACATATGCTAACATATTTCCAACAGTTTTTAATAGAATCATGTGTTCTGTCTTTCTCCCCACTAATGACTTCTTAGGAAGTTAGCTGCAATTTAGTATCCTCAGTAGTTAACATGAACTATTTTTTAACAAGGACATATTTGAGCTCATGTTTTTAATTTTCTTCCAAAGTTATGAATGAAAATGAATTTCTAAATACTATATATTTTTTAGTCCTAAAGTAATCTTTTAAATTCATTTAAAATGATTCTTAGGGGTCACCCAGGTGGCTCAGTTGATTAAGCATCTGCCTTCGGCTCAGATCATGACCCCAGGATCCTGGGATCCAGCCCCACATCGGGCTCCCTGCTCAGCAGAAAGCCAGCTTCTCTCTCTTCCTATGCTGCTCCCCCTGCTTGTGTGCTTGCTCTCTCTCTCTCCCTCTCTGTCAAATAAATAAATAAAATCTTAAAAAAAATTTAAAAAAATGATTCTTAGGAAGGACTCCCAAGGTCATCTCATGAAGCTTTTATTTACTTTTGTAGAAATTAAATCTTATAATTTACATATTTCAGCAGCTCACAATAATTTATTGGGCGAGCATGCCCATTGCTCAGTGAGGACAAGCAATTGACTTTGTACAAAATCATATTACCCACGGAAAATAAGTTTGCAGAACAGCACAGAAGAATGTATTTGCTTTCCTATTTTGGGTCCCTCTTGAATCCACCTGGGGTTTATGACTTTTGATGGGGACAGACCACGTCTAATGTAGCTAAAATGTCATTGAATGGCTGCAACATTGGACGAACGCCAGAGGACCAGGTTTCACATTGGAATCAATCAGATTCAAGCGCTCAGGCAGGGGACACGAAAAAGTTGACATGAAAAAGTTAACAGTTTTTTTTTTCTTTTTCCTATGATAGATTTTGTCTGGAAAAGCTAATTTTATAAATGTGAATTGACTGAATGAGAAAATACATTACACGCACTCTCTGAGGCCAGAAATTAGTATTTTCAAATTGAGATGAAACAGTTCCCTCAGGAAATGTGCTTTCCTGATCATTTACAGATTTAGACTCTGGAGTTTGTAGGCTTTTCATTCACTCTCTCACACATTCATTCATTTCACTTACTCGTTCATAGAAGCATTTATCGAGTGCCTGCTGTTTTCTCAGCCTGCTTCCAATTATTTCTTTGAAAGGTGGCTCGTTTGGAAGGCTCCTTAAAAGACTGGCAAGTTGATTGGTATTTCTAAGTGCAGTCTGAATGTGTGAAATCAGAAGGTTGTTGGAAAGGGCTTTAGAAATAGGCTCATCACTCCTGCCATTTCCTCTGCCGAGAACTTGCAGGGAGCATCCTGAAAACTAAGGGCCAGGGCAAAAGCCACCTGTGAGGCCCTGCATTTCCTCTCACAAAATCACAGTATATGTCTGGAATGGGCTTCCCACTGGCCCTGTTTGCTTATCCACATGGAGCCTCTTTTTGCCCTTTGGTTTCAGCTTTTGTGTCACACAGGTCCTTGGCAGTTAACATCACAGCTTCCCAGGTGACCGAGGATGGAAGGTTTTAGACTTTGTGTGAAAGTCAGCATAGATCAGAGATTTCAGAGACTAGTGAGGGGGACGTTTTCACAGCAGGGATTTTGGCTGTTCTGATGTTCTTTCTTTTGGATGGCAGAGAAGCCAACTTCTTGGTTAAAAGAAAATCCATGATTTTTCTGAGAAGTTGTACACAGCCAGGAGTTCATGTTGTATCAGTGTACCTTCCATGTCCATTAAGTAGGATTCATCTGTGTCTCCCCATATAAGTCAGGCTTACCAAATTCTTTGGAGAAGATATAAAGCTAGTGAAATAATTAATTTCATGAAGTATTACATGAAGCTAAATAGTATACCCCAAAGAAATGTTCACTTACTGAGTATTGAAGAGGTGTCATGTAGTGGTGAGTCTCATGTCCATCTGAACATTAACAAGGACAAAGTGATTTGTTCATAGATTAAAGTTATCATGACTTTGGGGGTGGGAGCTGGAGGAGAAAGAGCAAGTTAGAATCAATTATGTATGAATATGATTTTTTTGAGGAAGCATTAAAATCTCTGTTCTCCACCTTAATTTGTTAATATAGAATATTGGCCTATGCAGGACACATTAAGGGTTTGTGAGAGATTTCTGTTTGGGAATGATGGTAATGAGTAAAAAAGTTGCATGTTGTGTTTGTATGTGTGTGTGTGAATGCGAGTAGTGAGTATGTATGCATATGTATATGTGGATACTCTGGGCGAGTAGCAAGAAAAATTGAAAACACTTAAAAAACAATTGGGTTCAATTTTTTAAAAATATATTTATCCTACATTATGTTGTTTTTCCTTTTATATGGATTTTTATTAATGTTGTCCTCAAAGTGAATTATTGGCATAGCTCCTAGGCAGTCCTGCCTTATTTTCCCCAAATTCTCCCTGTCTTCTGGGCTATCCATCCTCTGCAGCCTTGTCACTTTATTTTTTTTTTTAAAGATTTTATTTATTTATTTGACAGAGATAGAGACAGTCAGCGAGAGAGGGAGCACAAGCAGGGGGAGTGGGAGAGGAAGAAGCAGGCTCAAAGCAGAGGAGCCTGATGTGGGGCTCGATCCCATAACGCCGGGATCACGCCCTGAGCCGAAGGCAGACACTTAACCGCTGTGCCACCCAGGCGCCCCAGCCTTGTCACTTTAAACTGATCTGTGGGACAGTGACTTTGACATTGCCTATTTGCTTGTTAGAAATGTAGAATATCAGGACTCACTCCTCACCTAATGGATCAATGTTTATTTTTGCAAAATCCTTGGGTGATTCACAAGTACCTTAAATTTTGAGAAGTGCTTCTTTGCAGGGCAGTGTTCAAAATCAAAAACATCATCTACACCTCCCATATTTTTTCTTCCTTTTGTGTTTCTTGTCTCCGTTAATGATATTGAAATCTTTCCATTTGGCCAGGCTGAAAGCAGCAGTCCTATTTGTCACCCCCATCTGTCATGTTCCTCACATCCCATCCATTGCCAAAGCCTGGCAATTATACATCTTCAACATCTCTTAACTTGGCCATTTTCTTTCTCTTCCCACTTCTAATCTCTTTGTTCACAGTCTAGTAAGCTTTCATCAGGCTATTGAAGTAGCCAGTAATGTATGCATGCGTATTTTCTTTGTCTCAAGGCTTTCTGACTTCTAATCCATTCTGCTTGTTATTGCTATGTTAGTTTTCCTAAAGCATACCTCTGTGTCATTTGATGCTCAGAAATCTTCACTGGCGACTTGTTACCCACCAAAACCTTTTTCAATCCTTTAGCATGACATTCAAGACTCTGCAGTATTTCTAAATTCAACCTCTGACATATTGTCATTCAGACTGAGTTTCAGCCTTATCTGATTATTTCCTTCCTCCCCCTACAACATGTCCCATAATTTTCTGCTGCTGTGTTTTTGTTTATGTCTAAAATGACCTTCTCAATCATGCATGCAATATTAACTTCCTTCAAGGCCTTCTAAACCCATTCTTTGTCCTTTCTCACTGTTCATCAGGTGCTTCCTTAGCATTGTAAGAATATCCCCCACTTCTATTCTCCTCTAGTGAACTTTGCATTCATGTCTTACCTCCTCTGATTAATTCTCAGGTCCTTGAAGGCAGGAACAGTGTCTTGTTCTTCCTCTAGCCTGCCACAATGCCTAGCCAAGTGCTTTATAAAAATAGATATTCAACCAATGCACTGTGAATGCAAATGAATAGAAGCAGGGAAGATGGGGTGCTATCTTCCCACAAAAAGACACCCAGATCAGCAGACATTTATCAAAGTATTTATTTAATCAGCTAGTGATATTAACCACCAACAGCATGGGATAAACACAGAGGAGGAGTTGACTGCTAGGATTAATCCTATTTCTTATTAGTCTTACAATCAAGTGTTCCCTCATTGCCTCCTTTTAAAGGTACTTGTACAGTCCTCCATTTGCACCTGGCTGCACTACACCCAGAGGTGCACTTAGGCCTCTCACTCAGAGGGCTATAGTAGAGCTAAGAGGTCTAATAACAAAAGTAGTTAACCCTACCAGTGGCACAGGATAAAGGCATTACTGGGGTCATTGTGTTGTAATCTGGATCCTTAGGAAAATCATGCTTGGTGGTGAGTTCTGATGTCAGTCCTGTATTAGGTTCTGTGCATCATTGTGTATTGGTTTGTAACTCTCTTGGGAGCTTCCCTGGGTGTAATCTGAAACTGACCCCTGTACTCTGAGGGCAGGGAGAGACTGAAGAAAGAGATAGACTACTCCAGGTTCGTGTGACAATTTTAATAAGTAAAAGGAACTTACATATGAGGCTCCTCTTGGGTGTCAGCAAGACGAATGTATCCCAGCATGCACCCACTAAATCTTAAAAGTTTAAGAGAGGCCTTAACAGAGAGGCCTTAATGGAGTTCAGTCAAGTGTACGGTGCAGGTATTCTCAACACCACATCACTATCTCAAGGCTATGTCCTTGAAGCAGCCTCTGGCATTGGGAAAGGCAAGTGGAACCCACATTCCAAAGACAGGGGATGGAGTGAGAAGACTCTGATTGCCCGAGTCCAGGTCATAGGTCAACTGGTGGTCACGTCTTGTCAGTGACCTTCCCCAACATTGTGAGAATGTCTTAAGCTGGAATCTGAAGGCAAGACAGTTTTGCATCCTTTTTCACACATCCTTTTTCAGCCTTGCTCAGTGAGTATGTCTGTGCTTTTGTGTGTGTGTGTGTGTGTGTGTGCGCGCGCTATTTTGGTGCTTTTTAATTAAGGAGACTGATAATAAAATGATAGTGATATAATCTTTTTCATAACAACCATTTATTGGGAACCTACTATGTGTCAAGCAATATTCAAACAACATTACATATATTATTTCATTTAATTTTTGTCAAAACCTGGTCACCTCATTCTGTAGATGCGATAGCCATGGCTTAGAGAAATTATTTAACTTAGTCACCTACAGACTTAGAAGGTCAAGAAACTAGAAATTAGATCTTTACTTGGCTGATTTAAGTGCCTGTATTCTAATAACATTAGTATTGATGGAGAAGTTAATCAGATTATTTTATCTGACAGTGAATCCTAATTTGATAGAAGAAGGTAACAGAAATTCAGTGATTTCATACTTTCAGGAATTTCTGACATATTTGAGCAGTAGAAATTCCTGTTTATGTCTTTCTACATGTTTTCTGAGCCCAATCTTTTTCATCAGTATCGGTCCTAAACCTCAAACTATCATATACTCATTTCTTGCCTACCTGTTCTTGCTAGACTCCTTTATTCCTCACTAATTTTCCTAAGGAGGACAGTAGACATTCTGTTTCAGGTTAAGGTTACCTCGTTGTTTTGATGTGTCAAAGCTCAGTTTGTTCATTGTCTTTGTTACAGAATTTTAGCTCTTGATCTCCAAGAACTGCCATTGTTAGGCTGTCATTTGCAACTCGTTCTCTACTCAGTATTCACTTTAACTAATTAAAAAAAATTCACTGGTGACTGCTTGTTACAATGAGAGAATATTTATTTTAATACCAACATCAATTGCCATATTTTGGCTCTTAAATTCTATAGGTCCAGTGTGGTGAGCAGCATCTTTTGTGATACCCTCCTACTTTTAGTTTTATCCTGCACATTTTTGAGCTTCCAATTTTCAGCTCAGCTTCTTGATCACAGTCCTGGTCTCCATAATTTTCATTATTATAGTCAACCTAAGGATTTACTAAGTTGAGGGAAAATACAGAGGTTTCTCACCCTATACATTATGATTTGTGTCTACCAACCATTTTCAATGGAGAACTTACATATTTAAGAATATTTAAGATCTGTAATTTACAGCATGATCACACCCATGGTGAACTCTATTATCTATAGTTAAAGAAACCAGGAGGTGCAGTGGTCACTGGACAGGGTCTTATGTAAGTTCTCATTACCTTGAGATATAGGGGTGCCTGGGTGTTGCAGTCGGTTAAGCATCTGACTCTTAGTTTTGGCTCAGGTCGTGATCTCAGGGTTGTGAGATCAAGCCCTGCATGGGGCTCAGTGCTTGACAGGGAGTCGCTTGAGATGATCTCTCTCCCTTTCCCACTGACCCCCACCCGCCTTCTCTCTCTCTCTCTCTCAAATAAATAAATAAATCTTTTTTTAAAAGAATGATTAAATATAGCTGGTCATTGACTCGTTTACTTTTAGCTCTGTTGGTTCAAAAAGTAAGGACAGAGTCTCCACACAGCCCATTTAATTCTCTCTAGTCTATGACCACAAACATTTCCTTGATTTTAGATTCTTCAATCATCTTTTTTTAATACTTTTTATTTTGTTATATTAGTCACCATACAGTACATCCCCAGTTTTTGACGCAATGTTCCATGATTCATTATTTGAGCATAACACCCAGTGCACCATGCAATACGTGCCCTCCTTAATACCCATCAATGGCCTATCCCAATCCCCCACCCCTCTCCCCTCTAAAGCCCTCAGTTGTTTCCCAGAGTCCACAATCTCTCATGGTTCATTCCCCCTTCTGTTTACCCCCCCTTCATTCTTCCCTTCCTTCTCATACTGATCTTCCTATTTCTTGTGTTCCATAAATGAGTGAAACCATATGATAATTGTTTCTCTGCTTCACTTATTTCACATAGCATAATCTCCTCCAGTCCTGTCCATGTCGCTGCAAATGTTGGGTAATAGTTCTTTCTGATGGCTGAGTAATATTCCATGGTATATATGGACCACATCTTCTTAATCCAGTCATCTGTTGAAGGGCATCTTGGCTCCTTCCTCGATTTAGCTATTGTGGACAATGCTGCTTTGAACATTGGGGTGCATATGGCCCTTCTCTTCACTATGTCTGTATCTTTGGGGTAAATACCCAGTAGTGCAATTGCTAGATCATAGGGTAGCTCAATTTTTAACTTTTTAAGGGACTTCCGCACTGTTTTCCAAAGTGGCTGTACCAACTTGCATTCCCACCAACAATGTAAGAGGGATCCCCTTTCTCCACATCCTCTCCAACATTTGTTGTTTCTTGCCTTGTCCGTTTTTGCCATTCTAACTGGCATAAGGTGGTATCTCAAAGTGGTTTTGATTTGAATTTCCCCGATAGCTAACGATTTTGAACATTTTTTCATGTGTCTGTTAGCCATTTGTATGTCTTCATTGGAAAAGTGTCTGTTCATATCCTCTGCCCGTTTTGTCATTTATTTGTTTCTTGTGTATTGAGTTTGAGAAGTTCTTTGTAGATCTTGGATACCAGTCTTTTATCTGTAGCATCATTTGCAAATATCTTCTCCCATTCCATGGGCTGCCTCTTAGTTTTTCTGACTTTTTCCTTGGCTGTGCAGAACCTTTTTATCTTGATGAAGTCCCACAAGGTCATTTTTTCTTTTGTTTCTCTGGCCTTTGGAGATGTGTCATGAAAAAAGTTGCTGTGGCCGATGTCAAAGAGGATGCAGCCTATGCTCTCCTCTAGGATTTTGATGGATTCCTGTCTCACATCGAGGGCTTTTATTCATTTAGAGTTTATCTTTGTGTATGGTGTGAGAGAGTGGTCAAGTTTTATTCCTTTGCATGTAGCATCCAATTTTCCCAGCACCATTTATTGAAGAGACTGTCTTTTTTTTCCACTGGATGTTTTTTCCTGCTTTGTCAAAGATTAGTTGCCCAAAGAGCTGAGGGTCCATTTCTGGATTCTCTATTCTGTTCCATTGGTCTATGTGTCTGTTTTTGTGCCAGTACCATGTTGTCTTTGTGATCACAGCTTTGTAGTACAGCTCGAAATCCGGCATTGTGATGCCCCAGCTTTGTTTTTCCTTTTCAACAATTCCTTGGCAATTTGGGGCCTTTTCTGGTTCCACACAAATTTAAGGGCTGTTTGTTCCAGTTCTTTGAAAAATGTCATTGGTATTTTGATCAGGATAGCATTGAAAATGTAGATTGCTCTGGGTGGCATAGACATTTTAACTATGTTT
Organism: Ursus maritimus; assembly: GCF_017311325.1. NCBI lineage: Eukaryota > Metazoa > Chordata > Mammalia > Carnivora > Ursidae > Ursus > Ursus maritimus. Next base: position 5,426,532 of record NW_024423319.1, on the reverse strand, counting down.
ATTCTTCTGATCCATGAGCATGGAATATTTTTCCATCTTTTTGTGTCTTCTTCAATGTCTTTCAAGAGTGATTTGTAGTTTCTAGAATATAGGTCCTTTACGTCTCTGGTTAAGTTAATTCGGAGATAATGTATGATTTTTGGTGCTATTGTAAAAGGGATGGATTCCCTAATTTCTCTTTCTTCAGTCTCATTATTCGTGTATAGAAATGCAACTGATTTCTGAGCATTGATTTTGTATCCCATCACATTACTGAATTGCTCTATAAGTTCTAGTAATTTGGGGATGGATTCTTTTGGGTTTTCCATATAGAGTATCATGTCATTTGCAAAGAGAGACAGTTTGACTTCTTCTTTGCCAATTTGGATACCTTTTATCCCTTTTTGTTGTCTGATTGCTGTTGCAAGGACTTCTAGTACTATGTTGAATAATAATGGCAAGAGTGGGCATCCTTGTCGTGTTCCTGATCTTAAGGGAAAGGCTTCCAGCTTTTCCCCATTGAGAATGATATTCGCTGTAGGCTTTTCATAGATGGTTTTTATGAAATTGAGGAATGTACCCTCTATCCCTATACACTGAAGGGTTTTAATTAAGAAAGGATGCTGTGTTTTGTCAAATGCCTTTTCTGCATATCTTGAGAGGATCATATGGTTCTTGACTCCTTTCTTGTTGATATGATCTATCACACTGATTGATTTGTGAATGTTGAACCACCCTTGCATCCCAGGGATGAATCCCACTTAGTCTTGATGGATAATCCTTTTAATGTACTGTTGTATCCTATTAGCTAGGATCTTGTTGAGAATTTTGGTGTCCATATTCATCAGGGATATCGGTCTGTAATTCTCCTTTTTGATGGGGTCTTTGCCTGGTTTGGGGGTCAAGGTAATACTGGCCTCTTAGAATGTTTGGTAGTTTTCCTTCTGTTTCCATTTTTTGAAACAGCTTCATGAGAATAGGTATTATTTCTTCTTTGAATGTTTGGTAGAATTCCCCGGGGAATCCGTCAGGCCCTGGACTCTTGTTTTTGGGGAGGTTTTTGATCACTTCTTCAATCTCTTCATAATTAATTGGTCTGTTTAAATAATCAATTTCTTCCTGTTTCAGTCTTGGTAGTTTATAGGTTTCCGGGAAGGCATCCATTTCTTTCAGGTTGTTTAATTTATTGGCATAAAGCTGTTGATAAAAGTTTCTAATGATCCTTCCTATTTCATTGGTGTTGGTCGTGATCTCTCCCCTTTCATTCATAATTTTATTAATTTGGATCCTTTCTCTATTCTTTTGAATAAGTCTGGCCAGTGGCTTATCGATCTTATTTATTCTATCAAAGAACCAGCTTCTAGTTCTGTTGATCTGCTCTACTGTGCTCCTGGTTTCTAATTCATTGATCTCTGCTCTAATCTTGATCACCTGCCTTCTTGTGCGTGGGTTAGGCCTGTTCTTCTTTTCCAGCTCCTGCTTCTTGAGGTGAGAATATAAAAACTACATTTTAGATTTTTCTATTCTTTTGAGTGAGGCTTGGATGGCTATGTATTTTCCCCTTAGGACCGCCTTTGCAGTGTCCCACAGGTTTTGGACCGATGTGTTTTCACTCTTGTTGGTCTCTGTAAATTGTTTAAATTGATTTTTAATTTCTTGGTTTACCCAATCATTCTTGAGCAGGATAGTTCTTAGTTTCCAATTGTTTGAGTTTCTTCCAAATTTTTCCTTGTGATTGAGTTCCAGTTTCAAAGCATTTTGGTCTGAGAAGATGCAGGAAATAATCTCAGTCTTTTGGTATTGGTTCAGACCTGTTTTGTGACCCAGTTTATGGTCTATTCTGGAGAAAGTTCCATGTGCATTTGAAAAGAATGAGTATTCTGTTGTTCTGGGGTGTAGTGTTTTGTATATATCTATGAGGTCCATCTGGTCCAGTATGTCATTCAAAGCTCTTGTTTCTTTGTTGATTTTCTGCTTAGGTGATCTGTCTATTGCTGAGAGTGGAGTGTTGATGTCCCCTACTATTCACGTATTTTTATCTATATGTCTCTTTATTCTGGTTAAGAGTTGGCTTGTGTATCTAGCTGCTCCCCTATTGGGGCATAGATATTTATAATTGTCATATCCACTTGTTGAATACATCCTTTAAGAATAATATAGTGTCCTTCTGTATCTCTAGCTACAGTCTTTAATTTAAAATCTAATCTGTCTGATATGAGAATTGCTACCCCATACTTCTTTTGAGGTCCATTGGCATGAAAAATGGTTCTTCATCCCTTCACTTTCAGTCTGGATGTATCTTTAGGTTCAAGATGAGTCTCTTGTAGACAGCAAATGGATGGGTCATGTCTTTTTATCCAATCTGCAGCCCTGTGGTGTTTTATGGGAGCATTTAGACCATTCACTTTGAGAGTGATTATTGAGAGATATGATTTTAATGATGTCATGTTGCCTGTAAAGTCTTTGTTTCTATAGATTGTAAATTTCTGTTCTCTATCATTCTTGGGGCCTTTTTACTTTTATAGAACCCCCCTTAATATCTCATGTAGGGCTGGTTTGGTGGTTACGAATATCTTCAGTTTCTGCTGATCCTGGAAGGTCCTTATCTCTCCATCAATTATGAATGACGGCCTTGCTGGATAAAGGATCCTTGGCAGCATGTTCTTCTCAGATAGAGCTTTGAAAATACCCTGCCAACCCTTCCTAGCCTGCCAGGTCTCTGTAGACAGGTCTGACGTTATTCTGATATTCTGATATTTATTCTGATATTTTTCCCTTACCCATACGTAAGGGTTTTCTTCCCCCTGGCTGCTTTCAATACTGTATCCTTGGATCTAATATTTGCGAAATGCACTATGATGTGACGTGCTGTAGGTCTGTTGTTATTGACCTTGGGAGGGGTCCTCTCTGCCTCTTGGACATGAGTGCTTGTTTCCTTTGCCAGATTAGGGAAGTTCTCAACTACAATTTGTTCAAATATCTCTTCTAGACCTCTCTCTTTCTCCACCCCCTCAGAGATGCTGATGATTCTGACATTGGAACGTTTCATTGAGTCAGTAGTCTCCCGTAATCTACGTTCTTGAGATTGGATTTTTATGAGCCAAGTTTCTATTTTAACTTTCTTTTCTACCATCCCATCCTCCAATTCACTAAATCGTTCTTCTGCCTCATTTACCCTGGTCATCAGAGCATCTAGTTTAGACTACATTTGATTCATAGCATTTTTAATTTCTGCCAGATTTACTCTCATTTCTGCCCTTAGAGATTCTATATTCTCGTTAATATTTTTTCCAGCCTACACATCATCTTGACCATTGTTCCTCTGAACTCCATTTCTGACAATTTGGTTATATTCATATCCATCAGTTCTGTGGCAGAGGCCACAGAGTCATTATCTTTTCTTTGCTGGGGGGGATTTCTCCTCTTTGTCATTCTGATGAGGAGAGGTTGTGGGGATGCCCAGAGCCCGAATTACTTACCAGGACCCATGCAGTGTGCACTTGTTTTATAGGGACCTTAGGGATGTGGGCTTCTTGATTTTTCAGCCTGCCTCCTGGGGGAGGGGCCTGCTGCGCTGATATTCAGGCAACCCTGTTTGGGTAGAGTCTCCCTGTCCCCTGCAAGGGGGGATGGAGATGGGCACAATGTGAACCAGTATTTCTGGGCTTTTGTTCTCTGGCAGCTTTCCCTGGAGGTTTTCTGGGACTCTTCTGAGAGTCAGAGCAGCAGTGGCTGTATCCTAGCCTCTATCTCAGAACAGAGATCGCAGTCTGCTCTCCACTGAGCTCTCTGGTCACTTTAAGTCTATTTCTGTCGGTGCTGCTCAAAACAGTGAGTGTTCGGGGTTGGCCGCCCCACAGCCACTCTCCCAGCGCTCACTTCCAGGGATGGCACGTCTCCGTCCTTTGTGCTTCTAACACCGCCAGCTGCCCCGATTCCCATGCATGCTCCTGAGCTCCCTGTTTCAGTATGGTTCGCGTGCTCTCCAGAGCGCCAGTTTTCAGTCTGGTCGTGCACGCACTCCCAAGCTCTTGGTTTCAGTCTAGTTTGAGTGAGCATTCCGGAGCTCTGGTTTTCAGTTTGGGCGCGTGCGCACTCCCGTGCTCCCAGTTTTAGTCCGGTTCCAGTGAGCACTCCGGAGCTCTGGTTTTCAGTCTGGTTGTGTGCGTTCCTGGGCTCACGGTCTCAGTCCGCTCTCGCGGGTGCCGGTCTGCGAGTCTGGCCCACTCACCAGTGCAAGTGGCTACTGCTTCCCAGTGCCCGAGTGCGTCAGGTCCGTTTCCCTTCCATTTATCTTCTGTTATCCTTGCCCGGATTCACGGCTACCCACTTCGTACCTCAATACTCAGCGCTCGAGATGTTCATTTGTAGAGATCCAGATGTATCTTCCTGCATCTCAGGCTGTTTCTGTGGGTTTTCAGGATGGTCTGTTAGATATCCTGCTTGACTCAGTGGACCAGTTGAGAAAGGGGTCCCCACTCCTCTGCCATCTTTTCTCCTCCTTGCAGAAAGTGGTCGCTTTTCTGTTCATAAAGTTTCTACTACTCTTTTCTTCATTCTCCAGTTTCATTCGTAGGTATTCAGAATGGTTTCGTAGCTCTCAAGCTGAATTCCTGGGACCAGACAAACTTTAGGTCTCCTGCTCCTCCACCACCTTGGAACTGGCTCCAGATTCTTCAATCATCTTAATTTATATTGTATCAGTAATACTTCACCATGATGTATAAATAATTTTATAGCTCCAATTAAATAAAGCACATAATAAAGATTCTTAACTCCAAACTCTTTAAATATTTCTGAGTAATGGTCTCAAATACTTGCAATTTGTTTACTTTTGTAATTGTACCACTGGAGTCTCATTTTGGGGGCTCAGAATGTAAACCATTAAGTTATTTTAAAAAGGCAGCTTCATTATAAACCCAAATGATAGACCTTATTAGCAATCCATCAACAGTATATGCCAGTCTTCTTGACAAAATTAAAATCTGGGATTCTCAGGCAAATGTTTTTTTTCTTTAATATTTATTTATTTATTTATTTATTTATTTATTTATTTATTTATTTTAGACAGAGAGAGAGAGAGAGAGCAAGGGGGAAGGGTAGAGGGAGAGGGAGAGAATTCCAAGCATACACCTCACTGAGCACAGAGCCTGACTCGGGGTCATCCCATGGCTCATGAGATCATGACCTGACCTGAAACCAATAGTCAGATGCTTAACCGACTGAGCCACCCAGGCACCCCTCAGGTAAATGTTTCATATGATGAGCAATGAAACTACTCTGTATTATACTGCAATTGTGGATACATGTCATTATACATTTATAATGGGTCTCAGTATGGCTATCCATTGGTGACCAATTTTATATTCCTTAACAACTTGTGGGATTATCCACTCTCTTATTGATCATAATTTAGCATTTGACCCATGGAAAGAAATTGTATATGACTTCAAGTATATGAACACCATATGGAACCCTGGCTAGTGATTCTTCTATAGAACCTCTACTGTAGTACCATTAAGAAAGCCAGAAGTCAGTAAAAAATAGTTTTTTTGACAGATACATATCAATTTTGTACAGAATTAGGTGGCATTTGTTTTGGCCATCCTTTGTTTTAAAATCATGTCTTAATAACCGGATGCCACTGGGTAATTTGGATTCATGAACCCTATCATAAAAAAAGAGAAAGATAATTTGGAAGAAACTCAAACACTTGGAGACTAAGAACCATCCTGCTCAGGAATGACTCGATAAACCAGGAAATCAAAAATCAAATTAAACAATTTATGGAGACCAATGAGAATGAAAATACAACAGTCCAAAACCTATGGGATACTGCAAAGGCAGTCCTAAGGGGGAAATACATAGCCATCCAAGCCTCACTCAAAAGAATAGAAAAATCTAAAATGCAGTTTTTATATTCTCACCTCAAGAAGCTGGAACAGCAACAGAGGGACAGGCCTAATCCACGCACGAGGAAGCAGTTGACCAAAATTAGAGCTGAAATCAATCAAGCAGAAACCAGAAGTACAGTAGAGCAGATCAACAGGACTAGAAGCTGGTTCTTGGAGAGAATCAATAAAATTGACAGACCACTGGCAAGACTTATCCAAAAGAAAAGAGAAAGGACCCAGATTATTAAAATTATGAATGAAAAAGGAGAGGTCACGACGAACACCATTGAAATTGGAAGGATTATTAGAAATTTTTATCAACAGCTATATGCCAATAAACTAAGCAATCTGGAAGAGATGGAATCCTTCCTGGAAACCTATAAACTACCAAGATTGAAACCGGAAGAAATTGATTTCTTAAACAGGCCAATTAATTATGAAGAAATTGAGTCAGTGATAAACAACCTTCCAAATAACAAAACTCCAGGCCCGGACGGTTTTCCTGGGGAATTCTACCAAACATTCAAAGAAGAAATAATACCTATTCTCCTAAAGCTATTTCAAAAAATAGAAACAGAAGGAAAGCTACCAAACTCATTCTATGAGGCCAATATTACCTTGATCCCCAAACCAGGCAAAGACCCCCTCAAAAAGGAGAATTACAGACCGATTTCCCTAATGAATATGGACGCCAAAATCCTCAACAAGATACTTGCTAATAGAATCCAACAGTACATTAAAAGGATTATCCATCACGATCAAGTGGGATTCATACCTGGGATGCAAGCGTGGTTCAATATTCGCAAATCAATCAGCGTGATACATCATATCAACAAGAAAAGACTCAGGAACCATATGATCCTCTCAATCGATGCCGAAAAAGCATTTGACAAAATACAGCATCCTTTCCTGATTAAAACCCTTCAGAGTGTAGGAATAGAAGGTACATTTCTCAATCTCATAAAAGCCATCTATGAAAAGCCTACTGCAAATATTATTCTCAATGGGGAAAAGCTGGAAGCCTTTCCCTTAAGATCAGGAACTCGACAAGGATGCCCACTCTCGCCACTATTATTCAACATAGTACTAGAAGTCCTTGCAACAGCAATCAGACGACAAAAAGGGATCAAAGGTATTCAAATTGGCAAAGAAGAAGTCAAAATGTCTCTCTTTGCAGATGACATGATACTCTATATGGAAAACCCAAAAGAAGCCACTCCCAAACTATTAGAAGTTATAGAGCAATTCAGTAACGTGGCGGGATACAAAATCAATGCTCAGAAATCAGTTGCATTTCTATACACGAATAACGAGACCGAAGAAAGAGAAATTAGGGAATCCATCCCATTTACAATAGCACCAAAAACCATACGTTACCTTGGAATTAACTTAACCAGAGACGTAAAGGACCTATATTCTAGAAACTATAAATCACTCTTGAAAGACATTGAGGAAGACATAAAAAGATGGAAAGATATTCCATGCTCATGGATCGGAAGAATTAACATAGTTAAAATGTCCATGCTACCCAGAGCAATCTACACTTTCAATGCTATCCCGATCAAAATACCAAGGACATTTTTCAAAGAACTGGAACAAACAGTCCTTAAATTTGTATGGAAACAGAAAAGGCCCCGAATCTCCAAGGAACTGTTGAAAAGGAAAAACAAAGCTGGGGGCATCACAATGCCGGATTTCGAGCTGTACTACAAAGCTGTGATCACAAAGACAGCATGGTACTGGCACAAAAACAGACACATAGACCAATGGAACAGAATAGAGAGCCCAGAAATGGACCCTCAGCTCTTTGGGCAACTAATATTTGATAAAGCAGGAAAAAACATCCGGTGGGAAAAAGACAGTCTCTTCAATAAATGGTGCTGGGAAAATTGGACAGCTACATGCAAAAGAATGAAACTTGACCACTATCTCACACCATACACAAAAACAAACGCCAAATGGATGAAAGACCTCGATGTGAGACAGGAATCCATCAAAATTCTAGAGGAGAACATAGGCAGCAACCTCTATGACATCGGCCAAAGCAACCTTTTTCATGATACATCCCCAAAGGCAAGAGAAACAAAAGATAAAATGAATTTATGGGACTTCATCAAGATAAAAAGTTTCTGCACAGCCAAGGAAACAGTCAGAAAAACTAAGAGGCAGCCCACGGAATGGGAGAAGATATTTGCAAATGACACTACAGATAAAGGACTGGTATCCAAGATCTACAAAGAACTTCTCAAACTCAATACACGAGAAACAAATAAACAAATCAAAAAATGGGCAGAAGATATGAACAGACACTTTTCCAATGAAGACATACAAATGGCTAACAGACACATGAAAAAATGTTCAAAATCATTAGCCATCAAGGATATTCAAATCAAAACCACACTGAGATACCACCTTACGCCAGTTAGAATGGCAAAAATAGACAAGGCAAGAAACAACAATTGTTGGAGAGGATGTGGAGAAAGGGGATCCCTCCTACATTGTTGGTGGGAATGCAAGTTGGTACAGCCACTCTGGAAAACCATGTGGAGGTTCCTTAAAAAGTTAAAAATTGAGCTACCCTATGATCCAGCCATTGCACTGCTGGGTGTTTACCCCAAAGATACAGACATAGTGAAGAGAAGGGCCATATGCACCCCAATGTTCATAGCAGCAATGTCCACCATAGCTAAATCATGGAAGGAGCCGAGATGCCCTTCAACAGATGACTGGATTAAGAAGTTGTGGTCCATATATACAATGGAATATTACTCAGCTATCAGAAAGAACGAGTTCTCAACATTTGCTACAACATGGACAGCACTGGAGGAGATAATGCTAAGTGAAATAAGTCAAGCAGAGAAAGACAACTATCATATGATTTCTCTCATCTATGGAACATAAGAAGTAGAATGATCAGTAGGGGAAGAAAGGGATAAAGAAAGGGGGGGTAATCAGAAGGGGGAATGAAACATGAGAGACTATGGACTATGAGAAACAAACTGAGGACTCCAGAGGGGAGGGGGGTGGGGGAATGGGATAGGCTGGCGATGGGTAGTAAGGAGGGCACATATTGCATGGTGCACTGGGTGTTATACACAAGTAATGAATCATCGAGCCTTACATCGAAAACTGGGGATGTACTGTATGGTGACTAACATAATATAATAAAAAATCGTTATAAAAAAAATTTAAAAAATAAATAAATAAAAAAAGAAAAGGATAAACATCCATCTACATATAAATGATTTAATTTTATTGCAGAAATCTAAGAGTGGTTTCAATAGACATTGGTCCTGCTAATTACTGTCAGTGATAATGGCTTTATCCCAAACCATTATTTTTAGTAGTTGTCTTCAGCATTTAAATGTCTTATGTATAAGAGCCTTATATAGCCCAACAATGTATCATTGGAGGGCATTTAAAAATATATGCAGATAGAGATAGAGATAACTATAAAATGGGCCATTCACCAAAAAGTTACATTGTCGTGCCTTTGCTTTAAACTGGTTGTGCTACAGTAGCTTTGTTGAGGATTTTATGACTATAGTGGGTAATTAGTAACACTTGCTTTATAAATTTTCCATGATAAAATAACTACTGATATGTTTTATTACTGTAGTTTTCAAATTGCATTGTATTTTTAAATGAATACTCTATTTTAATAAGAAGTTTAAGGTTTACAGAAAAATTGAGAGGAACGTACAGTTATCATATACACCACCAACTCTCCATACACAATTTTCCATATTATTAACATATTGCATTAATATGGCACATTTGCTACAATTGATGAGGAAATAGTCATACATTATTATTAACTAAAATTCATAATTTACATTAGGGTTTGCTGTCAATGTTGTACATTCTTTGGTCTTGATAAATGTATAATGGCAAATGTATCCACAATTGCAGTATAATACAGAGTAGTTTCATTGCACTCTACTCCATCTATTTATCCCTCCCTCCTCCATGCAGACCTTGGTGAACACTGATATTTTTCTGACTCCATCATTTTCTCATTCCCAGAATGTTATATAGTTGAAATCATGTAGTGACTAGCCTTTTCACACTGACTTCTCTCACTTAGCAATCTGCATTTAAGGTTCTTCCCTGTCCCTTAGTGGCTTGATGGCTCCTTTATTTCTATTGCTAGATAATTTTCCATTGTATGGGTATACCACAGTTTGTTTATCCATTTACCTATTAAAAGCCATCTTGACTGTATCTAAGTTTTGGTGATTATGAATAAGATGCCATACTTGTGAGAACACAAATTTTTGTCTCTTTTAGATAAATGCTAAGGAGTACAACTTCTGGATTGTATTGTAAGAGTATGTTAGGTTTATAAGAAACTGCCAAACTGTCTTTCAAATGGCTATGTCATTTTTGTTTGTTTGTTGTTTCATCCAATATTTTATTTAAATTAAAGTTAGCTAACATATAGTATAGTTTCAGGAGTAGAATTTAGTGATTCATCATTTATATATAACACCCAGTGCTCATCAGAACATGTGCCCTCCTTAATGCTCATAACTCATTTAGCCCATCCCACACCCCCTTACCTTCAGCAACCTCAGTTTGTTTCCTAGAGTTAATGGTTTACCTTCCTCTCTGTTTTTATCTTATTTTATTTTTCTTTCCCTTCCCCTATGTTCATCTGGTTTATTTCTTAAATTCCACATATGGCTGAAATCAATGGTATTTGTCTTTCTCTGACTGACATATTTCACTTAGCATAATACTCTCTAGTTCCATACAGGTTGTTGCTAATGGTAAAATTTCATTCTTTTTGATGGCTGAGTAATATTCCATAGTATATACATACCACATCTTTATCCATTCATCAATTGACGGACATTTGGGCTCTTTCCATAATTTGGTTATTGTTGGTAGTGCTGCTATAAACATTGGGGTGCATGTGCCTCTTTGAATCAGTATTTTTGTATCTTTTGGATAAATACTTGGGTCATAGGGTAGTTATATTTTTAGCTTTTTGAGGGACCTCCATACTGCTTTCTGGAGTGGCTGCACCAGCTTGCATTCTCACCAACAGTGTAAGTAAGTTCCCCTTTCTCTGCATCCTCTCCGACAGCTGTTGTTTCTTGTGTTGTTAATTTTAGCAATTCTGACAGATGTGATGTGGTATGTCATTGTGGTTTTGATTTGTATTTCCCTGATGCTGAGTGATGTTGAGCAATTTTTCATTTGTCTGTTAGCCATTTGTATGTCTTCTTTGGAGGAATATCTATTCATGTCTTCTGCCCATTTCTTAACTGGATTATTTATTCTTTGGGTGTTGAGTTTGATAAGTTCTTTACAGATTCTGGAAATTAACCCTTTATCCTATGTCATTTGTGAATATCTTCTCCATTCTGTAGGTTGCCTTTTAGATTTGTTGATTGTTTCCTTTGCTTTGCAGAAGATTTTTATCTTGATGAAGTCCCAATAGTTCATTTTTGCTTTTGCTTTCCTTGCCAAGTGACTATGTCATTTTGCATTCTCATCAGCAACAAATAAGTGCTCCTGTTGTTCCATATCTTCATCAGTATTTGGTGTTATCACCATCCCAGATTTTGGCCATTCTAATACGAGTGCAGTGATATGTCATTGTTGTTTTAATTTGCATTTTCCTGATGACATATGATGTGGAGCATCTTTTTAAATGGTTATTTACCATCTGATATCCTCTTTAATGAGGTGTCTGTTAAAATCTTTGGCCCATTTTTAACCACATTGTTTTCTTATTGTTGAGTTTTGAGAGTTCTTTATGTATTTTGGAAAATATTCCTTTATCCGATGTGTCTTTTGCAAAAATTTTCTTCCAGTTGATAATTTGTCTTGTCATTCTCTTACCATTGTCTTTCACAGAGAAAAAGTTTTTAATTTTTATGAAGTCCAATTTATTAATTATTTCTTTCATGGATCATGCTTTTGAGGTTATATCTAAAAAGTCATTGCTAAATCTAATGTCACCTAGATTTACTCCTACTACCTGTTAGGAGTTTTATAGTTTTGTGTCTTGCATCTTGGTCCATTTTGAGTTGATTTTTGTGTGTGTGAAATGTTTAAGGTCTTTGTCTAGATTCTTTTTTTTTTCTTTACATGTGGATATCCAATCTTTCCATCACCATTTGTTGAAAGGACTACCTTTTCTCCTTCGTCAAAGATCAGTTGACTATACATATGCAGATCTATTTCTAGGCTATCTAGTTTGTTCCATGATCTATTTGTCTATTCTTTTACCAATACCAAAATTTGGCCACATATAAAAAGGATTATACAACATAACTACATGGAGTTTATCTCATGAATGCCAAGAGTGGCTCATCATACAAAAATATACCAAAATAGTACACAATATTAAGAGAAAAAGGACAAAAAAAATCACAAGACCATCTCAATAGACACAGAAAATGTATTTGACAAAGTATAACTCTCTTTTATGATAAAAACTGCTAAATAAAATATTAAAAGAAGGAAACTTTCTTAATCCAATAAAGGGAATTACAAAAAACTCATAGGTAGCATCATACTTAATGGTGAAAAAATGAAAACTTTCCCTATAAGATTAGGAACAAGAAAGAATGTTTCCTCTCTGCTTCTATTCAAAATCGTATTGGAGCTTTTAGCCAGGGCATTTAGGGAAGAAAGTGAAATAGAATATTATTGGCTTCCCTTCCCTCTCCTACCGATCAAGAAGAATAAAGGAGGGTGGTAAAATGAAGGGGTAATGAACCAGGAGAGACTATGGACTCTGGGAAACAAACTGAGGGCTTCAGAAGGGAGGGAGGTGGGGGATTGGGATAGGCCGGTGATGGGTATTAAAGAGGGCATGTATTGCATGGTGCACTGGGTGTTATACACAAATAATGAATCATGGAACACTACATCAAAAACTAAGGATATTCTGTATGGTGACTAACATAACATAATAAAAAATTATTATTTAAAATAATAATAAAATAGCATTGGCTAATTGAATTTAAATAAAAAAATAGCATCTGGAAAAAAAAGAAGTAAAACTACCTCTATTCATGGATAATATGATCTTGCAATAACAAATACAAGGGAATGCACAAAAACTATTAGATCTGGTAAATATGTTCAGCAAGTTTACAGGTATCAAGATTAATACACAAAATCAGTTGTATTTCTATACACTAACAATAAAATTTGAAAATTAAATAAGAAAATAATTTCATTTGCAATAGTATCAAAACAAATAAGATTCTTAGGAATAACTTTTAAAATATGTGAACTACTTATATATGATAACTGTAAAATATAACTGAAAGTAATTTAAAAAGATATAAATAAATGTTTCATGGATAGGAAGTCTACTACTAAGATGGCAGTACTCCACAAACTGATCCACAGATTCAGTGTAATCCTCCTCAAAATCCCACCTTTGATTTTTACAGAAATTGAGAAGCTGATCCTAAAATTCATATGAAAGTCCAAAAGACCCACAACAACCAATGTAATCTGAAAAATAATAAGAAAGTTGGAGGACTCAAACTTCTAGATTTCAAAATTTATTACAAAGTTACAGTAATAATAAGACAGTATGGTACTTACATAAATA
>NW_024423319.1:5410249-5413064 GCF_017311325.1 Ursus maritimus | reverse complement strand
GTTGCCTTTTAGATTTGTTGATTGTTTCCTTTGCTTTGCAGAAGATTTTTATCTTGATGAAGTCCCAATAGTTCATTTTTGCTTTTGCTTTCCTTGCCAAGTGACTATGTCATTTTGCATTCTCATCAGCAACAAATAAGTGCTCCTGTTGTTCCATATCTTCATCAGTATTTGGTGTTATCACCATCCCAGATTTTGGCCATTCTAATACGAGTGCAGTGATATGTCATTGTTGTTTTAATTTGCATTTTCCTGATGACATATGATGTGGAGCATCTTTTTAAATGGTTATTTACCATCTGATATCCTCTTTAATGAGGTGTCTGTTAAAATCTTTGGCCCATTTTTAACCACATTGTTTTCTTATTGTTGAGTTTTGAGAGTTCTTTATGTATTTTGGAAAATATTCCTTTATCCGATGTGTCTTTTGCAAAAATTTTCTTCCAGTTGATAATTTGTCTTGTCATTCTCTTACCATTGTCTTTCACAGAGAAAAAGTTTTTAATTTTTATGAAGTCCAATTTATTAATTATTTCTTTCATGGATCATGCTTTTGAGGTTATATCTAAAAAGTCATTGCTAAATCTAATGTCACCTAGATTTACTCCTACTACCTGTTAGGAGTTTTATAGTTTTGTGTCTTGCATCTTGGTCCATTTTGAGTTGATTTTTGTGTGTGTGAAATGTTTAAGGTCTTTGTCTAGATTCTTTTTTTTTTCTTTACATGTGGATATCCAATCTTTCCATCACCATTTGTTGAAAGGACTACCTTTTCTCCTTCGTCAAAGATCAGTTGACTATACATATGCAGATCTATTTCTAGGCTATCTAGTTTGTTCCATGATCTATTTGTCTATTCTTTTACCAATACCAAAATTTGGCCACATATAAAAAGGATTATACAACATAACTACATGGAGTTTATCTCATGAATGCCAAGAGTGGCTCATCATACAAAAATATACCAAAATAGTACACAATATTAAGAGAAAAAGGACAAAAAAAATCACAAGACCATCTCAATAGACACAGAAAATGTATTTGACAAAGTATAACTCTCTTTTATGATAAAAACTGCTAAATAAAATATTAAAAGAAGGAAACTTTCTTAATCCAATAAAGGGAATTACAAAAAACTCATAGGTAGCATCATACTTAATGGTGAAAAAATGAAAACTTTCCCTATAAGATTAGGAACAAGAAAGAATGTTTCCTCTCTGCTTCTATTCAAAATCGTATTGGAGCTTTTAGCCAGGGCATTTAGGGAAGAAAGTGAAATAGAATATTATTGGCTTCCCTTCCCTCTCCTACCGATCAAGAAGAATAAAGGAGGGTGGTAAAATGAAGGGGTAATGAACCAGGAGAGACTATGGACTCTGGGAAACAAACTGAGGGCTTCAGAAGGGAGGGAGGTGGGGGATTGGGATAGGCCGGTGATGGGTATTAAAGAGGGCATGTATTGCATGGTGCACTGGGTGTTATACACAAATAATGAATCATGGAACACTACATCAAAAACTAAGGATATTCTGTATGGTGACTAACATAACATAATAAAAAATTATTATTTAAAATAATAATAAAATAGCATTGGCTAATTGAATTTAAATAAAAAAATAGCATCTGGAAAAAAAAGAAGTAAAACTACCTCTATTCATGGATAATATGATCTTGCAATAACAAATACAAGGGAATGCACAAAAACTATTAGATCTGGTAAATATGTTCAGCAAGTTTACAGGTATCAAGATTAATACACAAAATCAGTTGTATTTCTATACACTAACAATAAAATTTGAAAATTAAATAAGAAAATAATTTCATTTGCAATAGTATCAAAACAAATAAGATTCTTAGGAATAACTTTTAAAATATGTGAACTACTTATATATGATAACTGTAAAATATAACTGAAAGTAATTTAAAAAGATATAAATAAATGTTTCATGGATAGGAAGTCTACTACTAAGATGGCAGTACTCCACAAACTGATCCACAGATTCAGTGTAATCCTCCTCAAAATCCCACCTTTGATTTTTACAGAAATTGAGAAGCTGATCCTAAAATTCATATGAAAGTCCAAAAGACCCACAACAACCAATGTAATCTGAAAAATAATAAGAAAGTTGGAGGACTCAAACTTCTAGATTTCAAAATTTATTACAAAGTTACAGTAATAATAAGACAGTATGGTACTTACATAAATATAGACATATAGATCAATGGTATGGAATTGAGAGTCCAGAAATAAACTCATACTTTTATAATTTATTTTTTTTGCAAGTGTGCCAAGAGAATTCAATGGGAAAAATAGTAGTCTTTCAACAAACAGTACTGGGACAACTGGATGGATATCTGCATGCAAAAAAATGAAATTGGACTGTTTTCTTGCATCATCTACAAAAATTAACTCAAAAGTTAAAAAGAGATTAAAAGTTTTTACTGTAATAGCAAATCTATAAAACTTTTAGATAGAAACTCAGATGAAGATCTTTATGACCTTGGAAAATGCAATGGCTTATGAGATATGACACTGAAACACAGTCAACAGCATCATGAACAACAACAAATAGGTAAATTCTACTAGTCAGAATTGAAAATATTTGTGCTTCAAAGAATACCATCAAGAAAGTGAAAAAGACAATGGACAGAATTAAAGAAAATATTAGCAAATAACATATCCATTAAGGGGCTTGGATCAAGGATATATAAAGAAATTTTACAGCTCAATAATAAAAGTACAAATAATCCAATTACAAATGGGCCAAGGATTTGAGTAGACATTTTTGTGACGAAGATATACAAATGGCCAGTA
>NW_024423319.1:5364819-5410239 GCF_017311325.1 Ursus maritimus | reverse complement strand
TTTTATAGTTTTGTGTCTTGCATCTTGGTCCATTTTGAGTTGATTTTTGTGTGTGTGAAATGTTTAAGGTCTTTGTCTAGATTCTTTTTTTTTTCTTTACATGTGGATATCCAATCTTTCCATCACCATTTGTTGAAAGGACTACCTTTTCTCCTTCGTCAAAGATCAGTTGACTATACATATGCAGATCTATTTCTAGGCTATCTAGTTTGTTCCATGATCTATTTGTCTATTCTTTTACCAATACCAAAATTTGGCCACATATAAAAAGGATTATACAACATAACTACATGGAGTTTATCTCATGAATGCCAAGAGTGGCTCATCATACAAAAATATACCAAAATAGTACACAATATTAAGAGAAAAAGGACAAAAAAAATCACAAGACCATCTCAATAGACACAGAAAATGTATTTGACAAAGTATAACTCTCTTTTATGATAAAAACTGCTAAATAAAATATTAAAAGAAGGAAACTTTCTTAATCCAATAAAGGGAATTACAAAAAACTCATAGGTAGCATCATACTTAATGGTGAAAAAATGAAAACTTTCCCTATAAGATTAGGAACAAGAAAGAATGTTTCCTCTCTGCTTCTATTCAAAATCGTATTGGAGCTTTTAGCCAGGGCATTTAGGGAAGAAAGTGAAATAGAATATTATTGGCTTCCCTTCCCTCTCCTACCGATCAAGAAGAATAAAGGAGGGTGGTAAAATGAAGGGGTAATGAACCAGGAGAGACTATGGACTCTGGGAAACAAACTGAGGGCTTCAGAAGGGAGGGAGGTGGGGGATTGGGATAGGCCGGTGATGGGTATTAAAGAGGGCATGTATTGCATGGTGCACTGGGTGTTATACACAAATAATGAATCATGGAACACTACATCAAAAACTAAGGATATTCTGTATGGTGACTAACATAACATAATAAAAAATTATTATTTAAAATAATAATAAAATAGCATTGGCTAATTGAATTTAAATAAAAAAATAGCATCTGGAAAAAAAAGAAGTAAAACTACCTCTATTCATGGATAATATGATCTTGCAATAACAAATACAAGGGAATGCACAAAAACTATTAGATCTGGTAAATATGTTCAGCAAGTTTACAGGTATCAAGATTAATACACAAAATCAGTTGTATTTCTATACACTAACAATAAAATTTGAAAATTAAATAAGAAAATAATTTCATTTGCAATAGTATCAAAACAAATAAGATTCTTAGGAATAACTTTTAAAATATGTGAACTACTTATATATGATAACTGTAAAATATAACTGAAAGTAATTTAAAAAGATATAAATAAATGTTTCATGGATAGGAAGTCTACTACTAAGATGGCAGTACTCCACAAACTGATCCACAGATTCAGTGTAATCCTCCTCAAAATCCCACCTTTGATTTTTACAGAAATTGAGAAGCTGATCCTAAAATTCATATGAAAGTCCAAAAGACCCACAACAACCAATGTAATCTGAAAAATAATAAGAAAGTTGGAGGACTCAAACTTCTAGATTTCAAAATTTATTACAAAGTTACAGTAATAATAAGACAGTATGGTACTTACATAAATATAGACATATAGATCAATGGTATGGAATTGAGAGTCCAGAAATAAACTCATACTTTTATAATTTATTTTTTTTGCAAGTGTGCCAAGAGAATTCAATGGGAAAAATAGTAGTCTTTCAACAAACAGTACTGGGACAACTGGATGGATATCTGCATGCAAAAAAATGAAATTGGACTGTTTTCTTGCATCATCTACAAAAATTAACTCAAAAGTTAAAAAGAGATTAAAAGTTTTTACTGTAATAGCAAATCTATAAAACTTTTAGATAGAAACTCAGATGAAGATCTTTATGACCTTGGAAAATGCAATGGCTTATGAGATATGACACTGAAACACAGTCAACAGCATCATGAACAACAACAAATAGGTAAATTCTACTAGTCAGAATTGAAAATATTTGTGCTTCAAAGAATACCATCAAGAAAGTGAAAAAGACAATGGACAGAATTAAAGAAAATATTAGCAAATAACATATCCATTAAGGGGCTTGGATCAAGGATATATAAAGAAATTTTACAGCTCAATAATAAAAGTACAAATAATCCAATTACAAATGGGCCAAGGATTTGAGTAGACATTTTTGTGACGAAGATATACAAATGGCCAGTAAGCACAAGAAAAGATGCTTAACCTCATTGGTCATTAAGGAAGTACCACTCATAATCACAGTGAGATACCACTTCACACCTACTAGAATGGCTATAATAAAAACACAGAAAATCATGTGTTGGCAAGAGTGGAGACATTTGAATTCTAAACATATCTAGTGAGAATGTAAAATGTTACATTCAGTTTTGAAAATAGTGCTCAAAATTTTACATAGTTATCATATGACCCAGCAGTTTCACTTCTAGGTATAGCCTCAAGATAGTTGAAAACATATGTCCATGCAAAAACTTGTATATAAATGTTCACAGTATTAATCACAATAGCACAGAAATGGGAAAATCCAAATGTTCATCAACTGATGAATGAATCAACACAATTTGGTATATTCACACAATGGAATAGTATTTGGCCATGAAAAAGAATAAAATACTGATACACCCTACAATATGGATCAATATTGAAAACAGTATGCTATGTGAAAGAAGCCAGTCACAAAACTCCACATATTATATGATTCAATTTATATGAAATGTCTAGAATAGGCAACTCTCTAGGGTTGAGGTAGAGACAGAAAGTGGATTAGTGGCTGCAGGGATGGGAAAATGGGGAGTGAAACTTAAAAAAAAAATAAAGCAAATACATTGGGTCATATCATAGAACTTTGGGACCTTTTCAGCCCATTTGCTCATATTTTTGAGAATGTCCAGTATGTGGCCATCCATTCAGAAATGAGTATTACACCGTGTAGTCTTCATGATGTGATATCTATCTCAAAGTCATTTAGGCAACCATGAAAACTTATGAGCTTGTTCTTAACTCATAACCTGGAAAATCTTTAGCCCAATTGGTAATCAGAAGGTATAGTCTTAATTTGCGTTGCTTATATTTTATCTAAAGCTGAGTTGTGAGGGAAAAAAGGAGGCATATGGAACCTTAAAGGAAATATGTTACACTCCGTTCTCTTCTCCAGATTTGTATTTGGTAATCAACCCAAACCGTCAGAGAGATGGATATTTAGACCACATTATTTTGTCTTTCTGTAGAATTTTTTTAATGGAATTGCTTTTTGACATAATGCTATCAGCCTATATTGAGGTATATCATCAAGAGTTCTATGAAACTAGCTACTTACTGTACTTTACTGCCAGGATGCTTTTGAAGACATTGTTCTCTATAACATATTTTCCAATTTTATAAAGACCCACAGTACAATTTTCTCTGGATTTGATACTAAGAAAAATGTTTTACATGACAATTTTGTTTTATAACATCCTTGTAAATACTCTTGTCACTGATTGTATTTCTTCCTTTGCTTCTGGTACTGTGTAGGTCTGAGTCAAATTTGTGGGTGATTTCTTACCACAGTATAGAGATTATTACATACACTTTGTACATTAACCTTACTCATGGCTTTATATGTATCTTGTATTATGTTTAGCTTTGTAATCTGACTCAAGATCATTCTTTTCCAATGATAGAATAATGGATTGCTGGACAGATTTTGATACAGAAAGATAGACAAACAGATCCTGGCCCTGGCCACAAACAGATTCATCATATCAACCACAAACTTACTCTGAATCCATAAAAATAATTCACAACTGTATGTCATTGCTCAAAAGAAGTAAGAATAAGGGACCATGACTGGCTCAGTGCAACACAACTACATGATAGGAGTTATAATTTATGTATATGTGTCCTATAATCATCATTCTCGTATAATATCCTGTTAGTCAGGGATGGGAAACTGGGTTTTCATGTGCTGAAAGTTAATCTCTGTTATTGCGGGTCTGATTTCCATTACTATTATGAGCTTGAAATATGAAGGCAACTTAAATTGCCCAGTGGTGGATAGTGATGTGGAGACTTGAGAACATTTATCAACTCATTTCAGCAACATTAACATTTTTATTTGAAATATCCAGTTAAGTAGGGAACTTGAAAGGCACTTGTTTGCCTCAATTATTTGTATTATCATACTTAAAGTTGCTATAAAAATTCTGGCTGTCCCTTCAAGACATTAAAAGAATAGGTCACATTATGTCCAGCAAGTTGTTTGACTCTTCTGGACATGGAAGGATTGACTGATAGATTGATTGATTGAATTTTCTACTTTCTATTAAATTGTTTGGCATCATGGCAACAGAAGCCTTGTCTCTTGCTTAAGAAGAAAGTAGATCATGACATTTTTATTACATGGCTTAGAGAATGACAGCTTTCATAAATCCCCTCTTGACATGGAAAACTGTAATAATATACCCGGATGTCTGAGGTTGTGGCACTTGCAACATTGGTGAAGCAGGTGGTCAAATAATAGTGGTCTTTTGCTATATGACAATTCCAGAGAGAAAACTTTTTCCACTAAGTGGTCTTTAGAATGACTACATAATGCTTGTCTTCTCTTGGCAAGCTCATACTCAAAATATGGTCCACAGGATGAAATATCTGGATCAGAAAAGAAAAATCTCAAACATTTCTCTCTCTATATAAACGATTTATACATCTGTGTTTTTTAAAATAAAAAATATATATATTAAAAGTTATGTTTTAAGATTGTGCACACACACATACACACAGTGAAATGATTATTATAGTAAACTAATTACCGTATCTATCTCTTTACAGTTACCGTTATTTGTGGTGAGAGCACCTGGAATCTACTCTCTCAGCAAATTTCTAGTATTCAATATGGAGTTATTAGCTATAGCCATAATGTTGTACATTAGCTCTCTAGACTTAGTCACTCACATGACTGCAACTTTGTACACTTTGACCAGTATCTCCCCATTTTCCCCATCTCTCTATCCCTGGTAACTGTTCTACTCTCTGCATCTATTTATTTGACTTTTTTGGAATCTACATATGAGTAAGATCATGAAGCATTTTTCTCTCTGTGTCTGGCATATTTCACTTAGCATAATATCTTCCAGTTTCATTCATATTGTCACAAATGGCAGAATCCCCTTTTTAAAGACTGAATAATATTCCATTGTTTTATTAACTGGAAATTTCTGAATGGTGGATCAAATTGTGCACAAGGGTATCTGTCATTGTGCAAGTATTGCCAGTAAGGTGACTTATTCTCTTCACCATCTATGCTGAAACCATACAAAACCGAAAATATAGGACTATACTTTGTGAGCACTGGGTCATGCTTAGTGGGCTTAACAAGATGGGTTTTCCTGGTAGATTTGATTTATGAGTGGAAGAAAATGGGCATGCTAGTTGCTTGATGAAACTCCTGGTTTTTCACCCAAAAACCTGTTTGCAATCGTAGTCTTCCCTATCTCCATAAACGGAAATTGCTTAAAATTGGTTATTCAAACTGGAAAACTGGAAGTCGTATTTGTACTGTCCTTTCCCTTTGGCCCTTATTTGAAATTCATCAGCAAATACTGTGTATTCCATTCCCCCAAATTTGTCTTGTATACAGATCTGTTTCTCTAAGTTCCTTTCCGTTACTATCATATAATGCCCCAACCTCTGTGCAGCTCTATTTTTTCTCTTGCTTTATCTGTGAATCTATTTTCCACTCTGAACAAGAATTATCTTGTAAAAAAAAAACATTTAAATCAGGATACATCACTGCTAGGCTTATATCATGACGGTGGATTCTCATTGAACTGTGGAAAAAATACTGAAGTAAAATCATGGTAGGAAGGTATATGTGTAAAGAGAGAAGGACTCCTGACTCGTGTGGTCTGGATGTCCATCTTTGGTGGTGCTCTGATTATTCACGGTGCCAGATGTGGTGTCAACGAGTCACCTTCAGAACGTTGATCTTGAATTTATGTGGACTAGATTGCATGAAGATATCCACACTGTCTTACCGCGTTCTTCTTTGGAATAGAGAACCAGGGGATGAGGTTGTGCCCAACTCAGGGACCAGAACAAAATCTAGTGAATCTTGCAGGAAGTCAAATTCACCTCCCGGGCCAATTTCACTCAGCAGCCAAGTTGTCTGAGAGATGAGCCTGCAGCCAATGAGCTCCAATTCGTGTAGGTGGAGCTACAGGTGTCTGTCTTTCTCTGTTGTGGAGGCAAGTGGAAAAAGAGCTGTTGCTCAGCAGGGCTTCCTAGGGGAGTCCACTGGACCTCTCCGGGAGTAGAGCACTGATGAAGCCTGTGGCAAGCTGACCCGGGTGGGTTCTTGCCGTTGGCAAAACGGGTGGGCTCTGCCTGAATTGTTCATTTTTCTCTCTGAAGAGTTTTCTCTTCCTGCCAGCGGCACGTGAGTGGCAGTGACTCAGCACTGTCTAATTACCTCTGCCCTGGCTGAACCCGCATCCCATGGGGTGAGGACTCAGGGACCCACCCCTCCCACCCCCAGGTCAGGGAAGGTCATTCGTTGGCATCATTGGAAGGAAGATGAGGCCATTTTAATAGGATACTCTCAACTCTAGGTGAGTGTGGAAACTCTGTGACAGGAAGGAAAATAATTGCATTTTCTCCTAAAGCCGCCAGAAATAATTTCTACTTTAATGGTGAAAACAGGACTCTTTGCGTCTCTGGACGTTTTACATTGCAGGCTGTAATGAGCGAGAAAATGTCTTTCTTTTAATAGCTAATCCTCTGAAGCTTAGTGCCTGGCAAGGTAAGTTGATGTGGCAAATTATCGTTGTCGAAGAGAGATTGAGCCAGGGACAGCATCCGTGCTTTGTCCACTGCGTCACTTGGCTCTTGTTAGTGTGTAGCAGGAACATTGGCTCTTGTTTGTAGCAGGACATTTTTTGAAAGAGTGGTGGTCACCAGGCACAGCCCCAGACAGATGCAGGAAGAGCGGGGAGACATCGTGCCCCCACATCTCCCAGTTGCACCAGACTCCTTCAGCTGAACCCACCAGTGTCACCTCTATTAGCAGTCACGTTATCCTCCTCCCTCCCTTCTGTCTCCTCACCTCTCTCCTTCCTGCCCACAGCAACTCTCAGGACTCCCAGGGAGCTGGGATTAGTCTTTGTACTGTAGTGAGCATGATCCTAAGGGCTTTCTCCCATGAGCAGGGTTTTGGTAGGGAGATGGCCTGAATATGAGTGGGCAGGGAGAGATGGCAGAGGTAAACAGGGACTCAGTCCACCTGCCCAGAGTCATGATGTTCCCTGGGACTGGTTCTGAGCACTTGCATCCTCTTTCCGTTGCCCCTTCTTTCAGCTCTTTCTCTCTAGGTGGTTTGTTTTCCTCTTGTGGGTATATTTTTCCAACACCGCCGGGTAAGGTTGGGGTGCCCTTTGAGCTAAAATGCCTGCCTGATTCTTCTTTCTTTTGAGTGTGAAACTGCCCTTAACCTTCTCTCCAGCTCACATTCCATACGTGTGAGGAGGTGTCCACACTTACAATGAATCTTCTATGACTTTTTGGATGTCCCTTTACTTGGGAAGTCTTATTGCACAAGTAATTCGGAACCTCCAGCATTTCAGATATTTTAACCCTTTTAGAAGTTTAGATTCATACATATGCTAACATATTTCCAACAGCTTTCAATGCAATGGTATTTTATTTTTTAAAGAAAATTTTATTGAGTATGGTTGACACACACCCTTACATTAGTTTCGGTTGTACAACATAGTGATTCAATTTTTCTATACATTATGTTATGCTCACCACAAATGTAGCTCCCATATGTCACCCTCCAACACTATTTTAATGTCATTGAGTATATTCCTTATGTTGTACCTGTCATCCCCATAAATTATTCAATCTATAACTGGAAGCCTGTATCTCTCAGTTCCCTTTACCCATTTTGTTCATTCCCTCTGCCCCCCTTTCCCTCTGACAAGTATCAGTTTGTTCTCTCTTTTTACAGATCTGATTCTGCTTTTTGTTTGTTTGTTTATTCATATGTTTTGTGGAATCATATTTTCTGTTGTTCCACAGAGCCTTCTTTTGGAATACATTCCACCAAACATTCCTTTTTAAAATTTTATTGAAATATGGTCAAGATACAATATTATATTAGTTTCAGGTATACAACACGGTGATTCGACAATTGCATACATTATGAAATGCTCACTGTGATAATAAATGCAGTCACCATACGTCATCATACATAGTTATTAAAATATTATTGATAATATTCCCTATGCTGTACTTTTTGGTTTTAATAGAATTGTGGGTGATTCTCATCAGTATGGGTATAGGTAATTATTTTAATACCATCGTCACTAATATATAGTTTTTACATTGTGACTTAAGCATATACAGGCTTTTTTTTTTTTAAAAAAAACACTTATGCTAGCGTGTTTTCTAAATTGGCTCCTTATCTTGCTCTGAACACAGATCTTTGAGGTGAGTGTCTAAACAGAGGTACAGTTTTGTGGATACATAGACTTTCTCTTGTATGACTTTCTCTTTCATGCCCCAGTGACTTTCTGGTTACTCTGGGAAGAGCTGTATTAAGTTATCCTGGATTCAGATTTCAAATGCTTGTTCTTTGTGGTTCATAAAGGGTGAAGAGAGAAAAATGCTCTTGCTTATACACATTCAAAACTTTGAACTAATTAAATCTGTAGACCTTTCCTTTCTTATATGGTCAAATGGAAAAAGGTGTAAAGTTGAGGCAATTGCCTGATGGTATAATTTTTTTAATTAAAGTCTGGCATCTTGTTACAATTTCTGCATTACTCTCTAAGGAATATTAAAAACAGTATACAACATAGTGTTCAAAGAACACATTTAGCTCCAAGAATAGAGAATCCACATTGAGGTCTTATTCCTGTCATAAGTGGTTATCCTAGGGACTGGGATTACCTGAAGTCAGAAAATCTTCCAGTAAGATCTTTATTTAGCTTTGTCTTAACAAACGTTATGAACTAATATTAAGTATTGGCATTAGACAACATTTTTATCAAGAAATCACTAAATGAGAATCATAGAATGTTGAGGTCAGAAGCAACCTTTGAAAACATTTGGTTTAATATCATCTGTAAATGGGGAATCTTGAGAACAACAGTACAATGATGCCCATGGAGACAGTGGCAGAGTCCAGACCATTGCTCCATGACAACAGGTAATTGGTCTTGTGTATGTACTTACTAATTCAGCTCATGTCAGCAAGCCCTACTATGGGTGCTCATGACTAAGCCTATTAAAATGTATCCTTAAGCCCAGACTTCATTCCTTTTCCACACTGTAATCTCATACTGCTAAATAATGTGCTTTGGTACTTGGATGACTTCCCACTGAGGCAGAATTTTTTAAAAAGTTGATTGGGGGGGTGATCTGAGAGATAGATGTGTCACTTGGCTCTTTTTTTTTTCTTTCCCATATGTTCATCCATTCTGTTTCTTAACTTCCACATGAGTGAAATCATATGATATTTATCTTTCTCTGACTGACTTATTTTTCTTAGCTTAATTCACTCTAGCTCAATCCACATCATTGCAAAAGGCAAGATTTCATTCTTTTTTATGGCTGTGTAATATTCCATAGTCCTGGGCTATTGGTTCACCCCATTGTTTTGTGTATACATTGTTTCTGTCATACAGATGCATTCAAGTAGCTTGAGGGGCACTTTCTTTGGGTGTGTCAGAACTGCCTAATACTAAGCAAACATGCACATTTGAAAAATACAAATTTCTACAGAAGTTAGTAGGGTACTGTGTATGAAAGGAATGTGTGACAAGGTCTTAGAGGACATAGATAATTTCAGTTCCATGATCAGATTTAATTAACAGATCATTTGTCTCAGAATGATACCGTTCCAAAACAATGTGAAACCTAGTTTGGGCTCTTAGGGCGTCTTAAGCCTCTATATCCCAAAGTCCTACACAGGGGCAGTAGATGTAGTCACTGAATACCTGGACTCAATGCTCATACGGTTCCTTACATTACTTTTTATCCTATATTGTGATTATCTCCACCTCAGTGAGTTTCTTTTGGGCGGAAACTATACATTTCACATCTGTTACCAAAATGTAATACACTGTATGGCTTAGGCAAGGTCCTCAACAAATGTACATGAAATCAAGTAATGAACTTCAGAAACCAAGCACTTGTAACTAACTGCATAGTGGAGTATAAAAAATACAAGTGAGTTAGAAAATGTAGTGACTTTCAGAATATAGCTCTAGATTAAAGACACTCCCCATTATCTGCACAAAACATTCTGGCTAATGGCATGCCCTGATGAATACCTGCAGCTAGTCAGCTACTCTCTATATGCCCACACAGCTACGGTTTTGTCCCACCAATTCTGTGTTACCTTACCAAGAGTCAGCTGTGTTTTTTCCAAAATCTGTTTGTGTTAGTTGCACTTGTTTTTGCAAGTCTAATTTTAGTAAAATTTAATAAAATTATATGAACCAACACAATATGAAAACAAAAGAAAATTGTTTCTACAAAAACTAAGTTACATGCATTAAGAAAACTAAATAAATGTAGGTCACTAAAAATATTGGTTTTGAATTAGATGTAAAAAATTGGGAACAAAATTAAAGATTATCCAAGGAAGATTATGCACTTAGCTTGCTTTGCAAGTGTCTCTAAGTTCTTGCTTCACTTTACATAGACTGAAACTGGAAGTCAAAGATAATGTATTAAGGGTAAGGTTTATGCAAGAATGATTACACAGAACTCAATCAGTCAAAGAAAGGGTCTTGGAAAAAAGAAAAAAGGGTCTTGGCCCTAAATAAAAAGATTGGCTAAGAAATATATCTTTCATGGAATAAGTAAAAATAGAGTATCCTGAAAAATAAAGTGTTAAGGGTGTGTGTGTGTGTGTGTGTGTGTGTGTGTGTGTGTAATGACTCTGCTTTAACTGACTTTTTATTTATTTTTTATAATAATTTTTATTATATTATGTTAGTCACCATACAGTACATCCCTAGTTTTTGATGTAAAGTTCCATGATTCATTACTTGCCTATAACACCCAGTGCATCATGCAATATGTGCCGTCCTTAATACCTATCACCAGCCTATCCCGTTCCCCCACCCCCCTCCCCTCTGAAGCCCTCACTTTGTTTCCCAGAGTCCATAGTCTCTCATGATTCATTCCTCCTTCTGTTTACCCCCCTTTCTTCTTCCCTTTCCTCTCCTACCGATCTTCCTACTTCTTATGTTCCATAAATGAGTGAAACCATATGATAGTTGTCTTTCTCTGCTTGACTTATTTCGCTTAGCATTATCTCCTCCAGTCCCGTCCATGTTGCAGCAAATGTTGAGAAATCATTCTTTTTAATGGCTGAGTAATATTCCATTGTATATATGGACCACATCTTCTTAATCCAGTCATCTGTTTAACTGACTTTTTAAATTAACCGATATCAGATCCTGATTGCATTGACTAAAAAGATACTCATCATACAGAGTCCTGCTTAAGACTTTCTGTTGAAAAAGAAGACAAAGGAAAAGGAGGAGGAGGAAAAGAAGGAGGAAGAGGAGGAAGATAATGAAAAGAAGAAGAATCTAATGATTCTAGTATTTTTTTTAATTTCCAAATTTTTGTAGACTGATCCTTTTGTAAAATAAAATAAAAATTTCATGGCACTGTGAAATTGCTCTACGTTTCTAAATGTTCATCTCGGTTTCTAAATTTAGCTCAATCACTTTTTTGACCAGTAACAAATAGTGTTGTGATTAGCATAAGTCTGCAAACTACACTTTAAGTAGCACTGACTAGACTATTGTGGTGCTTTTGTAACCACAAAGCCACAAACCCAGCCCTGAAAGTGTCATAAAACAAAGAGCTAGGTTCATTCAATCCAGATGATATAATGCAATGGGATACATTTTAGCAGTGCTAAGTGCATGAAAAGCCTGAAGTCTCCTCTGTGGTCAAGTGTTCAGATACTATACAGATACAGCATAAAAGGGGCCCGGTATCATGTCTTAGCTTCCACACACACACACACAAATCCTCATGTACCTCAAGCCCTCACATTCATATATATGTTTAATACCCAATTTTCTTTATGTTTCTCTGGATTTATTTTGGAGTCCTGGAACCTACCCAGTATGGTATTTTCACAGCCTTCTGTCTCAGAATGTTTTAACCTCAAACAAGTCCTGTATGGTCAATGTGGGTAGCTGGTATGCAGAAGTTCCTATACTGTTCCATGTATCAGTGGAGCACTAAAACCCAGAGAAATTAATTGACTCATCTAATATTACTCAACAAGTCAGCATGAGATAAACTAAAACTAAATTTTCTCTTTTGAAAGATGACAATTTTTTGGTCAATTTGGCTTACTGAGCACCTACTTTGTTCCAAACATTATACCAGGCTAGAGCTATAAATGTTAGTAAAAACATAGTCCCTGCATCCCATAACGAGCTTAGATCATCTTGGATAGCATCAACAAATATCCTGATAATTATAATTCATTGCAATAAATGATGCAATAACAAAATAAAATGCTACAGGAGCCTAGAAGAGAAAGTAATAATTTTACCTAGAAAGATGGGAGAATTATGAAAGATTCACAGAGAATGTAAGGCTTGAGGTGGAGTCTTTTGAAAGTGTCAGATGTCTTTAGGAAGAAAGTGAAACATACTCCAGGGAGAAGATGTAACATGTACAAAGACAAGAGTCATGCAAATCCATAGGCTGCTCAAAGAATGACAAAGTGTTCAGTGTAGCTGGCTGTTCTAAAGATGACAGGGGAGGGGTTAATGAATGATGATTCAAACTTCCGGCAATATAAATGTGTTCAGATGGTAGAGGATCTTAAATGCTGAAGAACTTTATCTTCAGTGGTGAACCTCTGTAGGGCTCAGAGCAGGACAAGTGACATGATTGTTTTTCACTTAGCTTGCTTTTCTTCTACTAGTACAACTCTTTTCTTGCCTCTCGTGTGAGAATGATATGGTATTTACCTCAAAAAATTATTGTGAGAAACAAGTTATTGTTTGGAAGTTGTGAACTCTAACATGGTATTATCTATAAGATACAAGAGCTATTATCAACTCTTTCCTCCCTCCCTCTCTTTCCCCCTTCCTTCCTCCCTTCTTCCCTCCCTCCCTCTCTCTCTCCCTCCCTGCCTTCCTTCCTTCCTTTCTTCCTATCAATGACCTAACATGTAGGGTTAGGTAGAGACAAAAGGGAAACACAAACCAAAAATTAAAGAACAGTTAGTAAGTACTGACTATACAACCATGAGCTTATTTAGGGAAAACTGTATGTAAGTGGTAAAAGACTGTGGAATAAAGGAACATTTTGTTTTGTTTTGTTATTGTTGTTGTTTTTAATGGAGATATGAATCTCATCTAGAGTCCTGGACCTGGATTGGGGGCAGGAGATGGATGAGAAAGAAACTGCCATAATAGCACAGTAGCCTGAGGCTTTGGACTCTCTGTGTGCTAATCCACGTCTAAAAATCTGATAGAGGTGTCTCCTGTGGCAGGGCTCACCATCTCCAGAAAAATTTTTTCTTGCTGAATAGTCTCCTTAGTGCTCCTTTCATGTCCTTGTTCCTTAGACTATAGATGAAGGGGTTCATCATGGGAGTTACAATTGTATACATGATGGCAGCTACCTTATCCCTTTCTACTGAGTAGGCAGAAGAGGGCAGAAAGTAGACCCCAATGATGGATCCATAGAAAAGGGCCACAGCTGAGAGATGGGAGCCACAAGTGGAGAATGCTTTCCACTTCCCCTTGGCTGAAGGAACCCCAAGTACGGTGAAACAAATAAAGACATAGGAGACAATAATGAAGGTGAAAGGAATAAAGATAACTGCTCCCCCAATGACTAAGATTGTCAAGTCATTGATTTGGGTGTCTGAGCAAGCAAGCCTTAAAATGGGTTCCAGGTCACAGAAAAAGTGTGGGATTTTTTTCTGATCACAGACGGTCAAGAGACCCAGCAGACTGAGATGCAGTATTGAGACAAGGTTGGAGATGACCCATGGAGTCACTACCAATAAGGCACAACGCTTGGGGCTCAGTAATACAGCATAGTGTAATGGGTGACAAATGGCAACATACCGGTCATATGCCATGGCTGCCAAGAGGAAATTGTCCAGGTCCACCAGCAAAATAAAAAAGTACATTTGTGTAAGGCATCCTGCAAAGGAGATGGTTGGGCTCCGGCTTTGGATGTCTGCCAGCATTTTGGGGATTGTAGTGGTTGTGAAGCAGATGTCAGTGAAGGACAGGTTGGCAAGGAAGAAGTACATGGGGCTATGAAGGTGAGCATCATTGATAATAGCCAGGATGATAAGTAAGTTTCCTACTATGGTGACCAGATACATGCACAGAAATAGTATAAAAATGAGCTTCTGCTGTTCAGACCCCACAGCGAGTCCCAGGAGGAAGAATTTGGAAATAGTTCGGTTTCCTTGGTGCATGGTTCTGCAGTGTCTAAAAAGGGAAAAATTCAACCTCACTGTAAAATAGTAACATGACACAAAAACTGGTCAGAGGACATTATACTAGATTATAGAATTGAATCAAGGTCTTGGAACCAGACAGTACTGGCTCATATTCTCTTCCTACTAAAATACAAGCTCAACAAGGTCATGAATTTTATCTACTATGTTCAATGCTGTAGTCCAGGACTAAAGATGGTGCTTGGCACATGGTCGGTGCTCAATAAATATTGGTTGGATTTATATAAGAATGAGTGAATAAATGAAAAAATTAATATGCTGAATTTACCACTCAATATTTTCGTGACCTTGTTGTGATTTTCTAAGCCAATTTCATCAATTTTAAAATGTGGAGAATACCCATTTTACAAGGTTTTTGTGAGAATTGCAGGCACATGCCAAATGCCCGTATCTGTATTTTAGCTATTTCTATACAAATAGTAGCTACTACTGTTCACTAATTTGGAAAAATCATAGACTCTAAAGGCAAAAAGAAATCTTCAGAGAACATCGAACCCAGCTTCCGTCTTTGGACAGTTGAGTATTCAATACGCATGTGATAGTGTAGCTGATCACATTTTAGTGTTCCAGAGATAGAGATGCCACAATCCTCTTCCAGCACCTGATCCAAAATTTTATCCTTTAAGTAATAAGCACTTCCTCACATCTTCCTGAAATCTTCTCAGTTTTTACATTTCAAAAAGAAGAAATGAGTCATCTGAATTAAATGAAGTCATGTAGGGATGTCCACTGAATTAAGCTACACAGAGGTAATCTTTAGTGTTCTTAACAACACCATTTACAGTGGAATTGATTGGGCATAAGCCAAAATGAGGAAGATTTAGGGGCAACACTTTAAGACCTAGTGGTTATTTAGGCCTTAGTGTGTTGCAGACCCCTTGCTAAGCGCTTTTTGTAGATTATCTTATTAAATATTCACCACAACTCTGAGTTAAGTAGGGCTACTAAGATGTTCCATTTACAGATGAAGAAATCAAAGATTAAAGAGGTTAAATAACTTGATGAAAATGATACATAGCTAGTGTAGTGGTCAGGATTCTGAGCTCGGTTGGTCTGACTTCAGAGCCCTCTTGCTTCACCACTATGCTATATTGCCACTATACTGCTTATATCTATGAAGAGCAAAACCTATATTCGAGGCGCATAAGAGCTTGCTGAGCCAAAGTCAAAAGCTAGCAAGTGATGGAGCTAGAGTCTGAATCTTGATGCCAAAGTGTTTTTGCTGTATCTGTGTAAGTTTAAATGAGAGCAAACATGTTTACAGATGGGAAGATTTGTCCTTGCTTATTCCAATTTGCACTTTATCTATGCTGCTGTGAGATGCGTTTTTACACACTTGCTACCTAAAGACCTACCATGCATTCATACCACCTTCCCAGTCTAACACAACTGGACTGCCATTGTATAAATTCATGTACTTCTGCTGGTTTGCTGTTTAATGTTGTACTCTCTGAAAAAAAAGAGGTTGGCAGCACTAATGAATACTTGGAGCAAAACTGCAGGAGGAATGCTGCATTTACTTAACAACACAATTTTTTCCCGAGTACTATAGCAGTACTCATTTGCATACTAACAAATAAATGTGCTAATTATAAATCAAGCAGGATCAGGTCTGGTGAGACCTCTGCTAGGCAACATTTAGCCATTTCATATGTACAGAATGTACTGAAAATAATAAAGTGGCATATCATTATGTACATGTAATTAGGCTTTTCACTAATGCAAATTGTATTAGCAAAGTTTGACAATCCACGTTTCTGATTTGACCTTCTAGGCACCATATAATGTAGTTCCATTTAACTGCTTGTTCTCTCTTCTCCTCAAGCTGGCGCCATGTTTTCCAACCAAACACATAAGTATCTTCATTTTTTATATTCAAGTCACTAATTTGGCACAATACTCTTGCAGTAAATGTGGGGAGGAAACGTTTATGCATTTAGGTTGGGGTCGCCCTCCTATGGAACTTACACAGATGTTTTGTGGCTATTTCCAAAGCTATTCCAGAAAGAAACAGTTCCACTACCTCCACAAAAAAAAAAAAAATCAGTGATTTTTCCAGCCATGGATGCGAACCTTTCCTCCTAAAATAGAAAAAGAGAAGAGGGCTGGTATAGAATTGAAAATCTCAACTGGTGGTGGTGTTTCTGCTGCTGTATTTAGAAAAGGATCACCCTAGGGCTCAAGGCAATCCTCTTGGCTCCTTATTAGAAACCACTCTCAAGTCCATCCTCTATGGACCAAGTCCTCCCTACTGTGATATATTAGTATTCACTGATTTCTTGGGAATATATATATAAAACATATATATAAATATAAAAAAATATATATATAACATATCTCCTATATATATCCCATACATATACATATATGTATAAAATCCATACATGTACATAAATAATGTGTATATATGTGTGACTATATACCGTGTGTATATATATATAGTGTGTGTATATATATACATATACATAACATTTGCAAATATATGTATGTGTATATATATATTTGCAAACCTTATGTCCCTGTTGTATTTTTACTCTAGTTAGAAAACGAAAATATCAACTACCTTTGAAGAAAAACTTCACCTTCCCTCACACCTAATAGTTACCTTTTGCGTCTCCATGTAATACAATAAACTGACTCAGGTGACATTTGGAGAGGAGTAATAATGAAAGCAACACTACAGTGCTTATTATTTGTTTGGCACTGTTTTAAGCCCCTCATGTATTAATTTTTTAAAAGATTTTATTTATTTATTTACTTGAGAGAGAGAGCACGTGCACGCACATAAGCAGAAGAAAGGCAAAAAGAGGGGGAGAGAGAGAAGCTCAAGCACACTCCATGCTGATCTCTGAGTCAAGGGGCTTGACTCACCACCCCGAGATCATGACCTCAGCCAAAACCAAGAGTTGGATGCTTAACTGACCAAGCCACCCAGGCACCCCTTAACTCAATTAATTTTTATAATAAAATTGAGGGAGGTAAAAATATGATCTCCTTTTTCACAGATGAGGAAACTGAAAAAAAAAGTGATTTGCACAAGGTCATACAACTAGTTCATGGTAGAGCCAAGGTTCTTACCAGAAACTCTTGCTCTTGCTCCCTTTTCTTTACTACTGCATTACATTATCTTCTAGTAATCCTGGGGGAGCTCTAGAAAAAGAAGGCATTCTGGGAAATTGGCTAAAAGTGATTTTCTCAAAGTTCTCTCCTGTCATTCTCCCTCTCCTGAATTCTGGCAGAATTTCTCACTGCCTATTCAACTCTTCCTCCAAACCTAGAGACTATGTACATTTCAGCTACCCTCTTTTTTTCTTAATGTTATCATGGAGGGATATCCTTCCTTTTAATAAAAGCCAATCCCTTCATCTATATTCTGGATCCCTTCCCCTTTTGCCTTCCCAGAATATTTATGCCATCAGTTGACTTCTTTTCTATATCTTCAAGCAATTCTCTACTGGATTCTTTTCTCAGCTTTTAAACATGTTATAGTCTCCTATGTTCAAACAAACAAGTGAATCCCCCTGGATCCCTTAGCCTTCTCAGTTTCTGAACAATCTCACTCCTACCATTAAACACAAATTTCTTGAATTGTCTACATTTCTGTCTCCATTTCTTCACCTCGACCCACTCCAATCTGTCTTCTGCCCCACACGACTCCACTGAAATAGCTCTCAATAAGGTCACAATGACACCCATGCTGCTAAATTCACCCTTCTTGGCAACTCAACAGCATTCACCTCAGATGATCGCCTTCTTTCTTGATGTACCCTCTTTCCTTGGATTTTGAGAACATCGCTCCCCTGGTTTTCCTTTTATTTCTCTGACCATTCTTTCTCCATCTCCTTTTGTGGTTTTTCCATATAACATTTAAATGTTTGTTGTGAGGTCACAGAGTTTTCCTTTGCTCATTCTATTCTCTCCCCAAAATAAAATCATCCACTTTCATGACTTCAATAACCATCTTTATGCTGGTGATTCTGTTTCTTTAATTTAACTCTCTCTTCTGAGTTCCAGAACCATGCACCTATTTGTTATATTTACTTGTATATCTCATTAGCACCTTAAATTCAGTATTTCTAAAACTGAACTCATTGTCTACCCCCCCGCCTGAAAGAAATTTTGATCCTCCTGTATTGTTCCTCACCTGAATAAAATATAGCATTATTAATTTTTATCATTTTGAAACCTCCCATATTTCTTTCTTAAGATCCCATTATTTAAGTCCTGTAGATTCCTGATCTTAAATATCACTCAAATATATCTAATTCTCTTCATCAACCTACTCCAGGCCATTAACATGTCTAATATTAACATATCTAATATTAACAATCTAATATTAACCTGTCTAATATTAACATGTCTAATTTGTTCCCTCTGAACAGTCCTAGGCTAATATTTTTATTGACTTCCTATTCCTCTTACTTTAAGGTCCAGAATTATTTTTTTTCTTCTCAGAGACCCACTTTATTCAGTTCTGTACACATGGGGACATTGGCACAAGCCCAACCCATCTTAGCATATATCACCCTATGGAGAATAAAGCATAAGGTCAAGAATTATTAATATAGCCTACAATGTTTGGCCTTCTAAATTCCCATTTTGTGCTCTCCTTCTTTCAGTTCCTTGAAACCCCCACATTCTTCCTTGCCTCACTGTTTTTTCATATGCTTATTTTCTCTGTCTGAAAGGTAATACCCTCCACATGTGGTTAACTCATATTCCTACTTCAGGTCTCAATTTAAATGCTTTTTATTCAGGTAGACCTTCTCTGACCTCTCAAGTCTATGTCAGATCCTGGGATTGACATCCCATAGCCACCTGCACTTCCCCTATAAAAAGTACTTATTGGAACTACTTATCCCTCCTATTATCCTATAAATTATATGAGGACAGGGACCATGTCTATCTTCTTCTATATTCCCAATGCTTAGCAAAGTGCCTGACAAGTACTTGGTACTCAAAAATTTGTGAATGATTGAATTAATGAGAGAATAGAAATTATATATAGAACAATTAATTTGGCTTGGCAGTAGGGGTCATGGAAGACTTTAAAGAGAAAATGACTTTTTAAATGAGTCATGAATAAAAAACAATTTGAAGCACCATTGTAAATATATAGAGGAGAAAAGTGTGAGGCCTCAAAGTACATGACGTGCAGTAACTTAAAGTTGTCCGGTATGGCTGTAGTACAGGAGAGAGTGGTAGAAGGTAGTAGGTTGGGTATAATGGTGAAGGTCTTTGTGTGTACCACCTGATTAATGATGTTTGACAGCAGCATCTAGGAGAAACAGCAAGCATGATTTGTATTGTGGAAGATTCAGCGTTCAGAGCAGACTGACAATTACCAGGGAAGGACTAACATCAGAAATACTTGGCAAATTGGCTATAACTAAATACTCCTTTCCTTTGTGGCTCCACTTCTTTGTTTGGAAGTCCCTAGAGACCTGTATTGCTATTTCTAGTGACCAGGGAGTATGTGTGGGGTCTGCCTGACTAGAAAAATGGCTGAGCATACTGAGGAATGAGTCATGTCATCCTCTTGCAAATGGAATCCCCAGGCCAATGGAAAAATGGTGTCTCTTCATGCCCATTTTGTGATCCTTTTTCAGTTTGGTAAATCACATCACAACATGCATTGGATTTTACATTTTTTCAGGGGCCTTGGACTTTCTTAGAGGCGATTTGTAAGTCTTTAGGCAATTGTTATTCAGTATTGTAATGTCTGATTTTTTAAAGGGGCATATTTGGAAACAGAGTACACTGATACTGACCTTTTCTCTGAGTGGCTCCTTTTGCAAACGTCATAGCAAATGCTTTCAGGAATTGCTCATTCATGGGGGCTGTTGAGAGGCAGGGGAAGGGAAGTGCCCTGGGAATTGACAACAGCAGCAAAGCAATACAGAAAAGAGCAGAGAGGTTCAGACATGATGAATAGGGTCATTTTTGCTGTGAAAAGATTTATGCTTCCTCATCTGGAGGATGGATCCATATACTCTTAAATACTTGGTTGAATGTTTGTTTGTTTGTTTGTTTGTTTGACACAGAGGATCATAAACGTGGCCATTGTTTTGGTCTCACTTCTATTCTCTACTACCTGAGTGACCTTTGGAAAGCCCTCTGTCTGGATAGTAGTTTTATCCTCCATAAAATGAGGGGGTTAGACTAAATTAACTTTATAATCAATTCCCACTCTGACATTTGACAATTCTGTGATTTCTAATTGGGCACATTTATATGTATTGTAGTGGAAATGTGGTTGTATGTGAATAGAGGGTGGGTAGTAGAAATAGTACAATTTCTTCTCAATGAACACAGTGGCTTTTGTGTATGTGTTTTGATGTATAATTCATGAAGT
Organism: Ursus maritimus; assembly: GCF_017311325.1. Classification (NCBI taxonomy): domain Eukaryota; kingdom Metazoa; phylum Chordata; class Mammalia; order Carnivora; family Ursidae; genus Ursus; species Ursus maritimus. The sequence goes on along the minus strand of NW_024423319.1, from coordinate 5,389,368 downwards.
TTCTAAATTTCCCACTTAGAGAGAGAGAATTCGTGACAATAAAATTACATTCTGCCTAATCATTTCACCTATACTGTGTGAGTGGGTAGGGTGTTTATTACAAAAGAGTGTGTTAGCTAAGAAGGGTCATCTGGAGGTAGTTGTAGAGGTAGGCTTCTGTTTGAGTTGAGGAAACAGGAGAAAGGGAAGAAAAAGATTAAGCATAGCTTTAAGTAATCTGCTTAATAAAAGTTTTTGAAAAACATTAGAAACAGTTATCAGCTTGTCAACTAAATCAGAGCCAATCTCTGTTTATACCTTCATTGGAAACCTCTTCAGGATGGACACCCAGACTATACATTTATTCATTGATTCACTAATGGGAGAAGGAGGCAGTATGAAAACTCTTCTTCAGGATTAGGGAAGAGGAAATGAAGTGAGAGGAGCAGTCCATAGGTCTCCTTCCTCTCATCCAGTTGACAGAGAACGCTCGAGGATCCAGTAAATTCCCTCTTGCCTTCTCTTCCTCCCCACAAACATAACTAGCAGCAAGAAAAAAAAAAGGAAACACTGAGAGGAGTGGGAGAGCAAGCGTTGATTATCTATGGCGTTCCTGCTCCATCCAATTATCAGCTTTATCAAGGTTTTGTTGGCAATTACATAAGGGAGACTTTCGGACATAGAAAGACTGTTGGAGGGAGGTCAGGAGGGAGATATGTGGGCATCAAAGTTTAACCACTTAGCTACTATCATTGCAGAGAATCATAGCAGATGGTGTCACATTTTACTATTCAGCATGCTATATTTGGTGCATGAGCCACATTTGGCCAATCCTTAGCCCTTATGCTTCCTTATAATATTAGATTGTTTTGTCTGTGAAAAGAAATGTAAGAAAGTAAAATTTAGAATACATAAAGCACAGGTATTGAAAACCATACTCAGACACAGCTATACGGAACACACAAATCTGTTAGGGAGAGCATACACCTGCACAATGACAACTCTGAATACCAAAGTAGTGTTTTCAAAGCAACAACTTAACAAGGATAACAACAGAATGCAAAGTGGAGTAATTGAGTAGTCAGAGTTAGATGGGTTTTTATCATAAAAGGTTCCTTGGAGAACATGAGTTTTGGGAAGGTGGCACCCATAACTGCTTCATAATCAGTGGATCACTGAGACTATTTTCTAGTCAATGCTTCAGTCTTAGTAGTAATCTTGATCTTTTCAACTCTGGCATGGAATTTCTGGTCTATGTTAGGTAATATTTATTGTCATGTGGGTCTTAGAAAACACTCTGTCCTTGAAGACAGCTGGCAGGAGAACAAGGTACTTGCAAGCTTCTAATTGGCCTGGGAAAGGATAAAATTCGCCACCTGAAGTGCCAAGGGAACAAGTACACAGTGTACTTCTTCCTTAATGAAATTCAAGGTTGGTGGAGGAGGAGGGATCTCCCTGATTTTCAGTTACTTGATAGAATGTCCAGGAAGATAGAATTGAACAGTAAAATACAGACTAAGGGTCACAGTGACCCAGCATTTTAGCAGCCCTTAAATATCTGTTGAATTCTCTCAGAACCAACCTGAGGCATGGGTCTCTTAGGACAACAGCTAAGTCTGTACAGGGAAAAGATTTTTGTTGGGATGTAAGAGCTCTGTGTCTCAATTCTGGCTTGAAATATTATTTTTGGAGTCACTGTGAACATATTACTTCCCTAATATAGATATCAGATTTATTATCTATTAAACACAAAGGAATTCCTTTTCTGTCTATGAAACTTGATCCCATCAGATGACTTTAGAGTACAATAATCTTTATATTTATCACATGGTGGTTTGGAAGGGTGGGAGGATGAAGAGGGAAGTGCTGGGAGTTGGATAATTGTAAATGTACAAGTGCTTTAGTGAGCTCCACAGATAGATAAATGGGGAAGGGAATATGATTGTAGACCTATTCACTCAACTGTATATCATCTAGCAGTCCTGCTTGATCCTTTGCCTCTTTTCTCTGCAAAGGATGGACTGAAGGGTATCCCCTACCTCTGCAAATTCTTATATTGAAGCCTTGACTCCCAATGTGATGATAGTTGGAGACGTGACCTTTGGGAGATAAGTAGATTTAGATAATTAGGGTGGGGCTGTCATGCTAGGATTAGTACCTTCAAAAGAAGAGATACCAGAAGAGTGCTCTCTCTCTGTATGTGAGGACACAAAGAAGAAAGTGGTTGCTTGCAAGCCAGGAAGAGTGCTGTCATTGGAAATCAACCATGCTGGCACCTTGATCTTGTGCTTCCAGTTTCTAGAACTGGGAGAAAATACATTTCTGTTTTTTAATTTACCCAATGGTATTTTGTTATGGCAGCCTGAGCAGACTAAGACAATTACTATCTCCTAAACAGGACCTCCCATGTGATCTGTAAAGAAAGGAAATCTAATGCCACCAATTGGAATTTATATTCTTGAGAATCCATTAGAGTCCAGGTCTTCAGGAGTTGGGTAATACAAGTTATCTATTGCATTGTTATAGTGAGAAACTGGGCTGGATCACCCTCCTTTGCATCAAAACAACCCTCCCTTTCTCGCACATACACACTTCGTTTCACAGCATTTGTGTATTTATTCCTCAGTAGTGTGTCTTTTCTCTATGTCTTGAGTTTGCTACTCAAGTCATGGACACAAAGAAACTGAAGGACATTACAGCAGAGTTCAAAACTATTGGTTTCTCTTCAGGTGTAACCTTGATGAGCTTCTTTATTTTTTCTTCATCCATGGCTTACCTTTTGAATTCCTTAATATATGGCCACTATGTCACCAAGTGTATCTGCAACTATGTTCTGTTACAGTGTTAAGGACTATGAACTCTTGGTGGTTAATCCATTAATAAGTTCAGGCAATATTTATTGAGCACCTATGACATGCTTCTGTTCTAGATGCTGAAATACAGTGATAAGAAAGGCAAAAGTATTTTTTGCCCATATAGAGCTTACATTCTGGTGGGGGGAGACAGATAACAAATATATAGAGAAATGAATTTTAAAACATAATTTTAGCTGGGAATAGTTGCTGTGAATAAAATGGAGTGGAGAATTGTTGGGTTAGTGACGACCTTACATAAGTTGACTAGGGAAATTTTCTCCAAGGAAGTGACAAATGAGCTGAGAACTAAGTGGTGAGTGATGAGAAGACCTAGAGAATTGTACGTAGACTAGTGCAAAAGACCTAAGGTGGAAATGTATGGGGCATATACATAGACCACAAAGAAAATTAGTGTGGCTGGAAGTAGTGAGAGTCACAGATGATGATGTCAAAAGATATTTAGGGGCCATATTATGGGGAATCCAGAATGCTATAGTGAAAAGTTTGGATTTAATTTTGAATGCAGTGGAAAGCAATTGAGGGGGTTAAGAAAGGAAGAAAGGGGCCTGATTAACACTTTGCAAAGATGCTTCTGGGTGCTGTCTGGAGGATGGGCTACAGGGAGCCAGAGTGAAGGCAGAAAGCCCAATTATAGGCTATTGTAGTACTCCAAGAGAAAGATAATAGTGGATTGAGCTAAGATGGTTCAGTGGAGGCAGAGAGAAGTTTTTGGATACTGGATATCCTTTTAGAGTAGAGCAGGCAGCATTTGATGGATTGGATATAGTGGTTTATGCAATGCCATGATTATGACCATCTCTGTGGCCCTTACTCCTTTTTGCTTTCTTACTCAACTCTGTCATTCAGGTATAATCTTTTGGTCTCCAGTGTTCCTACATTTCAATGTGGTATACCTTAATGTGGATCTATTTTCATCAGTTTTGCTGGGTATTCAATTGCCCTGTTTAATCTGGAAATTATTTCTTCAGGGAATTTTCCTCAAATGATTTTTTTGATAATTTCTTCTTCATTTTCTCTGTTCTTTTTTAGGAAAATCCATCATTGCTATGTTGAAACTCCTGGTTTGATCTTCTAAATCAAAATTTTTGGGGGGTGGGCGCCTGGGTGGCGCAGTTGTTAAGCGTCTGCCTTCAGCTCAGGGCGTGATCCTGGAGTCCTGGGATCGAGCCCCACATCAGGCTCCTCTGTTGGGAGCCTGCTTCTTCCTCTCCCACTCCCCCTGCTTGTGTTCCCTCTCTTGCTGGCTGTCTCTCTCTCTGTCAAATAAATAAATAAAATCTTAAAAATTTTTTTTTCTTATTTTCTTTCTCTGTTTCTTCAGTCTACTTTTTGTAAGAATTCCTCAACTTCATTTTCCACTACTGCTATTGAAGTTTTATTTCTGTTGTCTCTTGAAATATCCAAGAACTCTTTTATTTAATGTTTATTTTTTGTATACTATTCTTGTTTAATGACTATAATATCTTCTTTTATATTTCTGATGGTCTTCATGATTTTGAAAATTCTCCTCTCGCTGAGATATGTTCCCCCTTAGTTATTTTTTCTTAACTTGTTTTGATCTCTTCTTTTTATGATAGACTTTTTAAAAAATTATGTCTTCGGGTCCTTAGATGTTTGGTTATATTTGAGTGGGACACAAAAAAGCTTATGAAAAGTTCTAATCATGGTGGGCCTTACTATAGAATGATTTGGCTGGATCCCTTCTGTTGATGAACTTCTAATTATTTTTAGATAATTTTCTGTAAAGCTGATCAGATTCTCTCAGAAAATAATCTTCCAATCTTCTACCTGTGGCAAGCCTTGGCTGCAGGTTTCTGGGAACTAAACAGGAGAAGAGGGCCGATGGTCTCAACATACAGTAGATAGCTAGATCACACACTGAGTTCTAGCTGAGACACACAGTCCAAACACCTTGTATTTTAATGATCAGAATAAGTTTCTACTCTTTGGTAAGAGGGAAGTATGTAGGGGAATTACCCTGCTGTGAAGGAAAGAGGAGGGAATTTGGAGGCTTAATAACTTCATAAACCATCTTTCAACCAATTCCCATGTTTTCAGCTCCACTTTCTCCCTCACTTATTAGAAGTACCCGATGGTGACTAGGTACTGTCAATTTTTGAGACTTTTGGGAGATCATTGGTGCAAATTGTGTTGTTTATTTTCTCACTGTTGGTTTAGGATTCAGGTTTCTTGGGTCTCCCAATCAGTTAATAGTTGCTCTTTTGCTTTCCTTTTCCTAAATTGCTTTTTCATACTGTTTCTTGTTTGTTTTTCCTCATGGGTTTATGACTCTAAAATAGTTTATTTTGTGTCATTTATACATAAATAAATGTGAATGTCTAATCCACTGCATTTATTCATACCCGTCTTTATTTTTCATCACATTTAATGTGTTTATTTTGTAGCACTTATATTATATTATATATTTATATATTTGCTTATTATATGTCTCCATCCACAAGTATGCATGCTTCATGAAAATAGGGATATTGTCTCTATTGTTCACTATGCATCCCTAGTGCCTAGGACATAATAGACACTCAATAAGTATTTGCTGCATAAATTAATCTGACATATTTTATTAATTAAAATGATATTTATAGTCATAGCATCTGATAGTGGTTGTGGGGGAAAATGAAAATAACTATAAAGCAAATCAGTCGAATCAAAATGGGAGAATTAGATACTCGATATATAAGACAAGACACATAATAGCACAAGTGTATTTTACTGCAAAACAAATATATTTTCAACTTTATAATGCTACATTTTGTTCATAGTGGGCTGCCTCTGACACACATCTATGAATTTAAACTCATTGAATCTTAGAAGTGGGGAAAAACTGTAAATTATTCAGTTTAATCTCTTGTTTTACAGGTAAGGAAACTGAGGACCAGAAAGAGGGGTTATTAGCCAAATATCAGACAGCTAGTTAGTGGCAGAGCTGAGGACAGGGCCCATCTCTTCAGACCATCTGCTCATTGCTCTTTCTAATTTGGGGCCTGAAGATACGGTCTTATCCAAACAGCCCAGTTGTGTAAGTGTACCATCACTGGCCCACTAATCTCACAGGGGTATTAGAACAGTAAAAGTATAGTAATAGATTTGAGTGGGATTTGGATGAAAAAAATTGGTGGCATGAGTTTTTTTTTTTTTAAAGATTTTATTTATTTATTCGACAGAGATAGAGACAGCCAGTGAGAGAGGGAACACAAGCAGGGGGAGTGGGAGAGGAAGAAGCAGGCTCATAGTGGAGGAGCCTGATGTGGGGCTCGATCCCATAATGCCGGGATCACGCCCTGAGCCGAAGGCAGACGCTTAACCGCTGTGCCACCCAGGGGCCCCATGAGTTTTTTTTTTTTTAACACTTACACAAACATAAGATACAGTTATGGAAAGAGAGATTATTTACACAGTAGCCTTTCAATTAGCCTCAGATTCCCTCAGGGGAGAATGATTCTGTGTTATATGACGTATATTGCTTGTGTTAAATACCACACAGCTGGCCCACGAGTGGCTGTTTATATGGTTAGAAGTCCAAGCTAATAGCCTCAGTCCTTCCAGCAAAAACCACTGGGGGAGCCAGTGCTAAATGCTAGACGTGACCTTGATAAAAATGACAAGACGTGGCAGGTAAGTTTGTGGCGTTTTGCATTTCATCAAAACCCTTCCATTTGGAGTGGAGGGGAGCAAACAATGGGGCAGGCCCTTTCACACAGAGCCACTGATTTTGGATATACAGTAAAAACTGATCTATTTTGATGTGTCTGCCTGGGGCCTAGAACTTGAAAAACTTCAACCAGAGTGACAAGTTTTTCTTTGAGTAACTAAATTGCTTTTCACATTTCTATTTTATGTCTGCAGAGGGAACACACAATAAATTTGGGTAAGAATGTAGTAGGCAGAAATCAGAGCTGATGAATTCCAAGCTTACATAAACTAAGGTTACCAATCCCAGGTGCTTTTGTTTTTTCCTATCAGTAGAGTAAGTGAAACAAGACAGATGTTCTGAGTTCACCTAACTCCTGTCTCATTACTCAGGGATTTTGGAGACTGGGCATTGCAATTGCTTTGTTGAAATAGAAGAGGATTTAGTGGGCTAGGATGTGATGGGGAGAGAGGGTGAAGAGCGTGGGGAGCTGCACATCAAGCTGCTCGTTCATAGGAGATGATTTGTGTTCATTCATATGAGATGTGAAAGTGGAGGAAGCACAAAATCCAGCCCCCTACAGTAACCATAAACAACTGCCATTCTTGTTTCCTGAAGATACTGCAGAAATCCAAAGTTCACAGCCCTCCTGACTGAGAGTTTAATCCCAGAGAATGATCAAAGCAAATGCTTGTAGGTTTGCTTTAGCCCTCATATTTATATAGTGTTGTTCACTTTTTAAAATTATGAAACTTGAGCAACTTTAGTGAATCAAACATGGATATACAGCACTTTGAGTGCCTGCCTGCCTGACTCTTTGCAGGTCCAGTCATGGTTTTATGTGGCTTGAGGTTATTTCACCAATATATTTCTTTTGGTTGATTCTAATGATTGCATAGTCATCCAGCCTGTTAATATCCAATAGTGTGTTTAGCCATCATCCAGTTATTGAGCATTTGGAATAGTTCATGGAATGTCTTTTAACCACTCTCATTTTGCACCAAACTCTACTCACCTTTTAAGGTTCTGGTTTAATGCTACCTCCTCCATGATACTTTTCTTTTCCCCACCCCCACCCTGCTCTAGGCCCATGGAATAAAATCAGTTCTTCTTTTTTGCTCCTGTAGCTCTTTGTCTTTATTTCCATGAAAGAACATGTTACACATACAGTTGTCTTCCCTGTTATATCATAGGCTCCTTGAGGGCAGGGATTGGGTCTTATACATAATTGAATCCCCTAAGCATATGACATAGTGATTTACAGATATACATATACAGCAGATGAATATTTAAACAGCAATATAGTGAACATTTTTGCATAAATTATTTTCATTTATTTTGGATTATATCCTTGGGGGTGTATTTCTGCAAATGGAATTACTTGGGCAAAGAGCAGTTACACATTGTCATAGTGTGTTCCAGAAATTTCACCAGCAATTTATGTAGTGACCTGTTTCCTGAGAGTGGCCTTTATTACACACATACTACCAAGCTGGGGGACATGGTGTTTCAATTTGTATTATGCTGAGGTCACATGTTTTGTCCTGTGATTATATACTGAATGTGTTCCCTATTGTGCTTGTTGTCCATTTTTTTTTGACCACTCATCTAGTGAGCTTTATACATTTATCTCATATGTTTCATTATTCATTTATATGTTCTGACTGATGTGTTTTGAAAGTTCTCAATTGTATATATTTTCCCTTTTGGTTGTTTCCTTTTTGATCTTCATCTTATTATAGTACAATGTGCCCAAGATTTTCTGTCATATATTTGAACACATCATCCTGGCTTCAGTGATACCCTTTATTTTTTCAGTGGCTACAATAGCTAGATAAACAAGGCCATTCTGGTTTTTTTTTTCTAGTTTCACAGTTTAGATTTGTATGTCTAACTTTTTGATCCTTCTGGAATTTATTGAAGCATATGATGTGAGAAACATATAACCAAATTCACTTCTCTTCTTACAGATACAGTTTCCCCACCAATATTTATTTATTAGTGCTTTGTTAGTGTTCCTTTTAGTGTGTGTGTGTGTGTGTGTGTGTGTGTGTGTGTGTTCTTTCTGGCCAACTGGAGACATTTTTATAAATTTGGCTCTGTTTCTTTAAAATATGCTATTTCATTGATCAATCTTCATTTTTAATTCAATACCAAAAGTTCTTTTTTATATGTAAAGCTTTGTAATAAGGTTTAAAACCTGAGAAGCTATATACCATCATTATGTAAAATAGTATTTTTTGGCATTTTTGACTTCTTATTCTTCCAGGTGAATTTCACTATAAATGTGTCATGGTCTGTAAAACACCCTGAAGAATTTTTAATTGATATTTCATTAAATCTCTATATTAACTTACCTTTCTTGTATTTTAGCCTTGCCAGTTGGGAGCAAAGTGTCTCTTTCCATTTATTCATGTCTTTATTTATTTCCTCAGTTATGCTTTTATTATTTCCTTTGAATACATTTCTTTTGTCATTGTTAAATTTTTCAAAGTACTTTTAAATTGATGATCTCATTCAATGACTGCTGTAGGTCAGTAGGAGGATTTAGAAGCAGCCAAGAATGACTGACTTATAATGGATATCCCCCCCCTAGTATTCATCAAGATTAATTTTTTTGGTATAGCTTTATTGGGATATAATTCACACACCATACAATTTACACATATACATATAAATGTGTGGACATTAAATAGTTTTTAGTATATTCGGAATTGCCCAACCTTCACCACAATCAATTTTAGAACATTTTTATAAGTAAAAACATAATGAAAGAGTGAGGAATGTAACCATATGGGAATATCAAATCATGGTGGACGTTGAACTAAAGGAATGATAAGGTTTCGGGCAGCATAAGTGTTGAAAGTTTTAGACATATTGAAAGTATAAGTCCATAAATTTTAATTAAATCTCTTAGCTAATAAAATACAAACGAACAAATGAAACAACCTATCCTACCATTCCTGCACCACTTCTCAAGACATTGACAACCACTAATCTACTTTTTATATACTAATTTCTCTATAGATTTGCCTAGTCTGGACATTTCATATGTTTGAAATTGTGGAATAAAAAATGGACCTTTAAGGAGAAGCAAAGCAACATTTATTAAGCACCTACATATCTGTTAAGCATTTTCTATATTTTTTCTTATTTAATCTTCAAATAGCCATTTAAGTTAGGTAATATTTCCACTTTAGATAGGGGAATAGATAGTAGAGAGGTTGAGCAATTTGTTTGAGATCATAGGGTTAGGATGTGACATAACCTGGATGCTTTGACCAGATCTTTGTTCAAGCTCTTTCTGCCTTAAGGTACTTAGGAAGTTTGGAAAACATCTCTCCAATACTCTTGCCTCAATTGTCTTCAGTGCCTTCCACAGAGACAAATCACCAATATGACATTTCTGGGGGCACCTGGGTGGCTCAGTCATTAAGCGTCTGCCTTCAGCTCAGGGTGTGATCCCGGTGTTCTGGGATCAAGTCCTACATGAGGCTCCTCTGCTGGGAGCCTGCTTCTTCCTCTCCCACTCCCCCTGCTTGTGTTCCCTCTCTTGCTGGCTGTCTCTATCTCTGTCAAATAAATAAAATCTTTAAAAAAATATGCATTTCTGACACTGTGAGGGCTGAAAGAGCAGAGTAGAATATTTTGTATGGCATGGACTCATGGATCTACAGAAATTTGCTCTTTCAACTTCCCTCCATCAGATATTGAGAATGACCAATGATCTGTGTACAATTTGACTCACAGAGCCATGGGAAATTAGAGCTCAAAGCTGAAAAGAGCCTCAGAGGCACCTTGTCTAGCTGCTTTATTTTATTGATGAAGAAACTAGGACTCAGAAAGAGCAAGCTATTTGCTCAAGATCATATAGCTCAAATACGGTGACAGAGGATGACCTTTCATCTGTTACTGGAAAAATAAATGTACCAAAGGTGAAAGTCCCATCCAGAATAACTGCAGAAAACAAATTAAGGGGAAAGCAAAATAGTGATGTAGAAAGGTCACTGAATTAGGTCAGAAGGTCTGGATTCCAGCACCATCTCTGCCACTAATTGACTGTGAGACCTTAGACAAGTCACTTACCCTCTTTGGACTTCTGTTTCTTCATCTGGAAATGGTTGGGTTGGAATATATGATCTTTTGGAAGATTGCATTTACTTAACACTCACAAAATTGTATCAAATAAGTAAATAAGTGAATCTTTGTATAAATGCTAAGTGTTATGCTATTTTTGGAAGATACCCAGTGAACTACATAAACGAAAAACTGACAAGAGGGGTAACCAAAAAAAGTTTTTAAGGAACCAGTGCTGTAAATTTACATGCCTTTTGGGATAAATGCATTAATGCAGCTTTTTTAAACATGAAAGTTTATTTTTTCAACAAATAAAAGGAGTGCTTGATTATTTCCAATAGATAGATATACAAGACACATTGGCCAAGTTAATAATACACCAATTCTGGCTGCAATATTGACACATGCAGTGGCATGTGCAGATGGGGTATATAAAATCGTTTCCCTAATAAAATTTTAATTTTTTATGTTTATTTCTTTTGGGAAGAAAAAACAATTCAATCTTATTTTAAGGAAAAAAGATTTTGCCATGTTCTAAAGAGTAATAGTAGTTTATTCATTCAGCTAATACTTATTGAATGCCTACAGTACATGTGCATGTAAAGGAACAAAGTTATCCTAAAACGGGAAATTTAAAAAATGATAAGAACATGAAACTAACATTGAAAACCTGTCTTTTTTATGATTCAAGATATGTGAGCAACCAAGAGCTGTTTGTTTAAACCTTCACAGGCTGAAACCTTCACAGAAGAAAGGCAGAGCAGATGATGTGTGTGTAGGGGGTGAGTGGGAGGGCAAAGAGTGCAGCTCTGTAAGCAGGAGCTGAAGCACACAGCGGAAAATGATCATATTGACTCATTCCTCCTCCCTCTCCCACCTTCCATGATGGAATAATAATAGGGATCCGTTCCATGTGTATTGTATCACCCTTCAGAGTTTACAGAGTGCTTTCACATTCATTATCTTATTTAATCCTCATGCCAACCCAAAACGAGATGCATAGCAGGTATTGTTTTTTCCATTTTCGTGATGAGAAAATATGGGTCTGGAAGAGGTTAAGTGGCTTTTCCATGGAAAAACAATACAAATTAGTGTCAGGACTAGAACTCATGTCTTTTGTCTCTGAAAGCAGTGTTCTTTCCATTACCTGCATTCATCCCAGTATTTTCTCCTCTAATTTCCCTATTTAGAGGCGTAAATTGTCGAATGTTCTCCTGGGCAGGCTGCTGTGCTGAGCAGCAGCAGCAGTTGCAAAAGTTAACTCCAACAGTTAGGGTAGAACAATAAGGAGTGAATTATTACCACAAGTTAAAAATGCTTCTTTCATCTGCTCTGGTCAAACTGTGTGTGAGAGCACGTGTGTGCAGGTGTGCAAGTGTGTGTGGCCTGAGGGATGGTTAGAGAGTGGAGCACTGAAGATTTTACTTTAGCCAGTTGTTCTGGAGTTCACTTCTGTTGATCTAAAATGGTAATAGTGTACACACACAATACCTCCACTTCCATTTGGTGAAATGGAGAGAAAAAATAATAAATACAGAGATAAGAATGCTCATGAAGGAATGAAGAAAGTAGAATTTAGTGAGCACCTGATATGTACTGAATACTTTACTTACGATATTTCATTTAATCTTTATTATTGCCCCATGACATAGGTCTTATAGTGTCCTTCTTTTACAGATTAGTAAACTAAAGCTTAGGTAGGTTAAGTCCTAAATCACAGAACCAGTGATATCTTATGCTAGGATTCAAATAGGTCCATATGGCTCCAGGATTGGACATCTTCACTACACCAAATAAAGAACCTGTATTTTCTGGTGAATTGAATCACACATGTCTTGCCTTGTTTTTTCTTTTCTTTTCTTTTCCTTCCTTCCTTTCTTTCTTTCTATTTATTTATTTATTTATTTATTTATTTATTTGAGGCGGGAGGGACAGAGGGAGAGGGAGAATCCTCAAGTAGACTCTCTACTGAGTGTGAAGCCCCTCATGGCGCTCAATCCCAGGACCCTGACATCATGATCTGAGCCAAAATAAAGAGCTGGTTGCCTTACCGACTGAGCCACCCAGATGCCCCACACGTCTTTCTTTTTAATCAAGGTTGGCAGAGCCTTCTGAGGTCTGCTTGTCCAGCCTCTCCCCATATACAGGAATCCCTTCTAGACACCCCTCACTGATGACCATCCAGTCATCATCCACAGGGACTCCAACTTAGTTTATTATTATTTTTTTTTAAATTTTTTATTATGTTATGTTAGTCACCATAGAGTATATCCTTAGTTTTTGATGTAGTGTTCCATGATCCATTATTTGCATATAACACCCAGTGCACCATGCAATATGTGCCCTCCTTAATATCCATCACCGGCCTATCCAATTCCCCTCCAACTTAGTTTAGATTCTATAAATGGAGATAGATCTGCACAGGACTTATCCCTTCTTTTGTCTGGTGCTTCATCCAGGGCAAGATCCAGGCATTTGCATGGGGCAGCAAGCCAGCATTAGAGATACTATATGACTACAATAGAGAGAGATAGAGTCCATGCACTCAGCCTTAGTGCCATCTGACTCCACCCATTTTGTGACCTGGCCCTTTGTTTAGATGGATCTGACTAACAAGTCTTCGTAGAATTCATAGTTAGTTTTGCACAGCTGCATTACGTTTGCCCTACGCATTGTTAAAGGAATTGATAAGGTGATGATCCGCTAGGACCTGCATGAATCCTTTGGTTGCTCTTTCACAGGATCCAAATGATACCTTCAGACTTGAGTTAGGTTTCTGGTGGCCATTAAGGGGCATTCTGATTCTGCAACAATCAATGGTGAAGAACTGATCAAGGTCCTCGAAAACCCTCTACTAATCAAGCAGAATAGTAAGTATTGATGACTTACACTGTTTCAGAAATAATGTCACAATTACTGAAGGGAGAGAGTTGTCTGTCAAGATGAAATCAGTTGGAATATTTACCCTATTGTTAACCTCAATCAATTCCTTGGGCTTGATTTGGAAAAGTGAGGGAGAGTGAGGTAGAATTTCTTTATTCTGAGTTTGTAGTCCTGTATCAGTCAGAACATCTCTCGTTGACACCTGTTTTCTTTCTCCCTCCCTCATTCATTTCTTCAACAAATATTAAGTGCCTTTTGCATCCTAGACCTTTACTGTCTTGCTTATCTGTGTTCCTTTCACTTTCTGAATTTCCTTCACTTACTTTTCTCCTTCCCTTTCTTCCTCCCATCTTCACTGTCTCAATGTTAGGTTTGGGAAATGGCAATATTATTTGGGAAGGCATTTAAAGTGAGAATATAGATGAGGCAAAGGGTTGGAGAGTGTTGTGGATTAATGTGTTTTGAGTGGGACTTTTTTACCCATATCATCCAGTTTCCCATTATTTCCTCACTTAAAGCATGCCTAAAGAACTTTTAACTAGATAAGAATAATATCCAGCTTGTGTCAATGGAGAATTCATCTATGGTGACTGACTTCATCCTTCTTGGCATGACAGACAACCCTCAGCTTGGAGTTCTGCTATTTGGAGGCTTCGTTATCATTTATATTGTCACTGTGTTGGGGAATCTAGGCCTGGTAATCCTGATCAGAGTCAGCCCCTGCCTCCATACTCCCATGTACTTTTTTCTCTCTAACCTGTCCCTTCTTGATATCTGTTTCTCTTCTATCGCAATCCCAAAGACTTTAACAAATTTGTTATCTAAGTTGCAGGCTGTTTCTTTCATTGGATGTGTGACTCAAATGGGCTTGTTCATAATCTTTGCCTCTGCTGAATGCAACCTTTTGGCTTCCATGGCCTATGACCGCTATACTGCCATCTGTCACCCACTGCTCCACCATGTCACCATGTCTAGAGTCCGTTGTCTCCTCTTGGTAGCAGGATGCTACTTTGGGGGGTTAGTTAACATGGTTTCTGTGACAACTTCCATCACACATCTATCATTCTGTCAACCACGTGTCCTTCCCCACTTTTTCTGTGACATCCCTCCACTGTTGGCACTGGCTTTTTCAGACCCCTGGGTCACCCAGATACTGGTTGTTGGGTGTGGGGGATTCACCCTGGTCACCTCCATTGTGGTGATCCTTGTCTCCTACATGTCTGTCCTCATGACAGTCCTGGGAATTCCTTCAGTTTCCAGCAAACAAAAAGCTTTCTTTACGTGTGCTTCCCACATGACTGCTGTTGCCCTATACTATGGAACAACTATGTATACTTACTTGCAGCCCTCCCGACATGGATCCCAGGCAGGAAATCAGATGGTTTCAGTGTTTTATACAATGGTGATCCCCATGTTAAATCCTCTAATCTACAGTTTGAGAAACCAAGAAGTGAAAGTTGCTTTATGGGAAATATTGAAGCAGAGTCCCTAATCTTCCATTCTGTGTCTCAAGAATGCAATATGTTCTATGAAGACTTGCCTACAGTTCTATTCACAGTGTTTTCCTTGCCTGCAAATGAAGCCTTGTTAAGAAGGAAGGGAAGAATGAAGGGGGGGAATCACTATTATATGATGACTAGCATAACAGAATAAAAAAAAAGAACAATTGAATTGCTCTGGCTAAATGTTTAGAAGTAGTTGTTTAGATAAACAGCAACACAATAGGAAATTATATGGACAAAATAATGTGTATTTTCTGAATCAACTGTCTTATAAGAAATGTTTTAAAAGAGGGAAATATGTATGTGGGTATGATATGTCAATCTGAGTTGTGAACTGGTGTAACACTAGTCTTAAGTTTAAATAATTCCATGATAACAAGGTTAGAAAATAGTGTAATTTGACAATAAATTATAGAAGAAAGCATGAATGTCAACTGAGATGCAAATACTTTTGCTTTACTATTCATGTGCTTATATGGAGGATTTACTTGGTATCCCTTAGGCTGAATTAAGTTCAGTCCATATCTTTCATAAGGATTCAGAAGACTCCTGGATGTGTGTTTTCCAAATGCTACATCATCACTACCACAGTAAGGCTATAAAATGTAAGCCTATATATGAATTCACATGTGCAATTATTGAGATTTATAAGGGTAAGTCTTAAAAGATAGTAATGCTCAGCCAAACAACAGATTGAGTTTGCTAATTAGAGTAGGATTTGAAAGATTCTTTGTAAAGGACAATGGACCATTGATTAGTAGGAATTCTAGGCCTGAATTATACCAATGATTTCTTTTGTATGTAAATACTAAATGGACTATTTGTATGCATTATAAACGAACTAAACCCGTAGGTTTTCCTGAGTATACTTCCAACAGGCAACACAAGTGTGAGTAAAACCCCAATTAATTTATTAGTCCATGGCTAGCCCTCAGAATTTGAAAAGATGCATGAAATTTGTGGATATTATTATCTTGTCTAAATATATTGAACAACAGGCTATCTATAAAAGCATATCATCCTGTATCTGAAGACTATAAAAACTTAATATCTTATTTTTATAGTTGAGGAAACCAAGGCTTAGAGAAGAGAAACTGACCAAGATCAAACAACTAGTTGGGGGGGAAATAATCAAATTGGCTCCAGCTGCAAGGAAAAACAGGAAGTTGTATTTATTTATATCTAGGTCAGACACAATATTTGGGCCCTAAGATAGCTTTGTTTCTGCCTCTATTCCCCCAAACTTTCTAGCCTCAGTAGCCATCTTCCAAAGACTCCTAAGCCCCAGTTGTGAGGCAGTGTGGTTTACTACCAGGTAAAACTAATTCCCTTAGAGCTCCAGATCCTTATAGCCAACGGCCAGATGGAATTTCCACTTGAAAGTTTCTCAGGTGCTTCAAATTTGATGTTCAAAAACTGAACTCTTCTCAACCTGCTCTTCCTTTCCCCCGTTCCCTATGTAAGTGAATAGCACAACCCAATTTCTCAAGCCCAAAACCTAGTCTTTGACACTTTCTTCCCCTTCAACTCCCTACATTCAATCAATTACCAAATCCTGCCAATTCTACCTCCCAAATGCCTTTTGAAGTAGTTCCTTCTTCACTGCCACTGTCCTAGATCATGATATACTCCTTTCTTGCCTAGATTAGCAAAATAATCTTTTATCCTTTCTCTCTGAATCCATCCTGGATCCTATTAAATCTACTTTTCACATAACAACTACAGTAGTTTAAATGTAAATCCAACCAGATCAGCCTTCTACTCTCCACACTGCTTAAAACTTTTCCTTGTCTCTCTTTGTCTATAAGATAAATTCCAAACTGTTATATTTGGTATGCAAAGCTCTCCATATCTTGTCTGTCCAAGTCCTATCCATTTTTTAAAGTCCAAACTTAAATCCCATCTTCTTTTCTGGATATCTTTTCCTGATGTTTCAGATGGAAGTGAGAACTCATACCCTGTTTTCTCATTGTACTTTGCACCTCTATTGTAACATTATGACACTTGGCCTTATGATAAAAATCCTCTGCATTTTTCAGAATTTCTGTTTTGCTCACACACACTGAAAACTTTCAGAAGGATGGAGCCATATTTGGTTAATTTTCATCTCCCACCCTAGGTCTAGCATAGATTTCTGGTATCTAGTAAAGCCTCGAAAAACATTAGTAGAGCTGAAATTCATTCACGACTAACATTTTTACTTATTCAATTCATTTTTCCCCCACCAACTATTGTTATATCCTATTGTGTAATGGAGGAAAGGTAGAAAATCTTACCTTCTGGGGCATGGGTTTATAAAGCTGAATCTCCTGGTTTTGGGGAGGTTTCTTGTTGATATTCAATCCACAATAGAGAACCTGAATCTCTTCTTTATTGTCCTTATTTTTCATCTCTATACACCCAGGTGCTTGCCCTCTAACCCCATGTCCTTCCTGGATTTCTGTCCTTCTCTGGTAATGGGACCAACCAAGCACATGGCAGATGCTTCATGGAAGAAAGACCATTCTCTTTGCAGGATTCGGGGTTATTAAAGAGTCTCGAATCAGAAATCAGAGGTAGAAAGGCTCATAGAAATCATTGAGACTGATGGGTTTTAATTTTTCAAGCATTGAAATTATTTCTTTAAGTGAATTCCAATGCAGAACAAAAATATATAAAACATCAAAGTGGGACAAGCTTAGCTGAAATCAGTGTGAGCTGCCTATAACTCCATTGCCAAGCATTCATCTGTCCCTCTGTGAAGCACCTCTCTAGAACCTTAGCAACAGTCTGGAAACACTAGGCTAATCAAAACTGTTCTTTTCACATATGAGGAAACAGTGTCCCCAAGGGAGAGCAACATTCTGGAAATCACTGTTAGTGACAGAGGCAGATTAGAATTCAGGTTTCCTGATTCATACCCCAGAATATCATCTCTTACCACATTTTCTTGGGACCCTCTTATGATATGAGATACTTAATACAGCTGAGAGGGTGGGTGAAATGGGCCTCATTAGACTAGACCGAACAGCACACATTGACCTAACATCTATCTCCTTGGCAAGTAGAAATGTCTCCTATCCTCTGAACAGCTCCAGCAAGACTTGAGAGGGCTACAACCTCATCATCTTTCATGATTTCTATGTGAGAGTTGGTAGATCTCAGGGAATACCAAAATACTTTAATAATAGACAGTCCTTACAATCAGGACTGGACAAATAATTTGTAGGTCCAGGGCAAAATGTAAATGTGAGGTCCTATATTCAAAAAGCAGAGAAGAGTGCTCAAATATAAATTTTTTCCTTTCTATTGCAGTCTCTCTCTCAATCTGTTATGGTGCTTTAAATTTGCTATTTAATATCACACCCTCTCAAGCACAGGGATACCTGTGGGGCAAGTGCAGCCTTATAGAGGTGTCCATTGACTCCACTCTGTGACTCAATTCACATGTGTATCATCCCCTGGCTAGTTTCCTCCTCCCACAAATTGCTGGACAGATGCATTGTACCCTGGTCAAGAGTGAGTAAGTCAAGCTAGGCATATCCCCTTCCCATGGGCCAGCTGCTCCAATCCATGGTGGACAGGTGGCCACAACGGGTATGGCAACCTCTGCACCAGGATGCACTAGGTACCTGGATCAGGGTGGGCGATGAGTCCTACTGAGTCATATGCCAAATGCACCATGGGGTCAGGATGGCTATTACTGCAACCAACCCTGAGATGTTGTAGGGCACACTTGCCTAACCCCAATCCTCCCAAGGCTCTTGCTCAGGACCCGATAGTGAAACCTTGCAGCAGTCACTGGGTGGGACAGAGAGAAAGAGGCTGGGTGGGGTCCTAGGTACTAAGGTGCAAGGGAGTGAGTAGCCAGGAATCTGTCCCAAGGAGGTGGAGAGGTGGTAAAAGATGCAACTCTGTGCTAGCAGAGACTTCAAGCTCCCAGTGCATAGTCAATTGTTCTATCACATTTTGGATTTCACTTATAAAGCATAAATTCAAATTATTAAAAATTTAATACGGTGACATTAAACCCCAAGTACAAGGCCATTCTGAGCTTAGCCCCTGTACCATTGCACTGATCACATGTCCATGAAGTCAGTTCTGCTTACAGAAAGGGATTTCTTTTTTTTTTTTTTAAGATTTTGTTTATTTATTTGACAACGAGGGAGAGAGAGCACACAAGCAGGGGAAGCAGCAGGCAGAGGGAGAGGGAGAAGCAGGCTCCCCACTGAGCAGAAAGCCCGATGTGGGACTTGATCCCAGGACTCTGGGATCATGACTTGAGCTGAAGGCAGATGACTAACTGACTGAGCCACCCAAGTGCCCCATCAGGCAGTATAGTGTAGTGGTTAAGAGTATAAGCTCTAAATCAGACTGCAATACTTTGAAACCCACCTCTCTCACTTCCTAACTCTTCGACCATAGACAAGTTACTTAACTTTTCTATATCTCAGTTTCTTCACCTCTACAATGGGGATGATAAGATTATCTATCTCCGAAGGTTGTTGTGAGGTTTATATGAGGTGATGTATGCACATTGCTCGGAATAGTGTTCAGACATAGTATATACTCAATAACTTTTTATCATCATTTTTTGCTTCTAGGATCCCACATTTTTCAGCTATCCAATATAGGCATTAGGTTTTGTTTGCCCTGGATCTTCTGCGGGCCTGTGTTCCAAAGGGTATTTACCCAGCTTACACAGCATATAATCAAATTTGAGTCTCTGGTGACCTCTCCAGCTTAAGGGGAACTCCACTAGTTTGTACAAACTGAGAGAGCCCAGTGACTTGTCACTGGTAGAATTTAGAGTTTTTATTTCCACAGACTCAGGACAGATTGAAATCAGTGTTTGGCCTTATCCTACTCAGTCTCAGGACTATCAAATTCAGCATTGGGGATCTCACATCTAGCCCTGCTGCTTCTCCCACAGGCTTTCAAGAAGAGGACATCCTCCTTGTCTTATAAATAGTCATTCCTGGTTATTAGGTTAATGAGAAAAACTATCCAAGGTAATCTCTGGTGTGCCCATCTCAATCCTGCTGCCCCAAGGCCAGCAGTTAGGGTCGTGGATGTTCTAGGGGACTTAGATTCAGAACAAGACTTGAAACCAGTGGAACCTACGCCAGTCCTTCCAAAGGGAGCAAGGCCTCTCCCAGTGAGGGGGAATGAAGGATGGTGAGTGGAGGAGAACTTATAAGTTAAGGCAATGACTCTCTCCCCTCAGATGTTACAAGAGGATAATCATTTTTTTTTAATGATTTTTTATTATATTATGTTAGTCACCATACAGTACATCCCCGGTTTCCGGTGTAAGGCTCGATGATTCATTAGTTGTGTATAACACCCAGTGAACCATGCAAGACCTCCCCACCACACAACACAGCACCGGTCTATCCCATTCCCCCACCCCCCTCCCCTCTGAAGTCCTCAGTTTGTTTCTCATAGTCCATAGTCTCTCATGTTTCATTCCCCCTTCTGATTACCCCCCCCTTTCTTTATCCCTTTCCTGATCATTCTAGTTCTTATGTTCCATAGATGAGAGAAATCATATGATAGTTGTCTTTCTCTGCTTGACTTATTTCACTTAGCATTATCTCCTCCAGTGCCGTCCATGTTGTAGCAAATGTTGAGAACTCGTTCTTTCTGATAGCTGAGTAATATTCCATTGTATATATGGACCACAACTTCTTAATCCAGTCATCTGTTGAAGGGCATCTCGGCTCCTTCCACGATTTAGCTATTGTGGACAATGCTGCTATGAACATTGGGGTGCATATGGCCCTTCTCTTCACTACGTCTGTATCTTTGGGGTAAATACCCAGTAGTACAATGGCTGGATCATAGGGTAGCTCAATTTTTAACTTTTTAAGGGACCTCCACACTGTTTTCCAGAGTGGCTGTACCAACTTGCATTCCCACCAACAATGTAGGAGGGATCCCCTTTCTCCACATCCTCTCCAACAATTGTTGTTTCCTGCCTTGTCAATTTTTGCCATTCTATGAAACTGTGCACAGATATCGGAAGATAAGCGGAAGGGGAGGGAGCCGCCGCGTTGGTGCCAGGAAGCGGTAGCCACTTGCACGGGGAGAGCAGGCGTGGCTCGTGTCGCACCCGCAAATCAGCAGACTGAGACCTGGTCGGCCCCGCAAAACAGCAGCTGAGGGCCGTGAGGCCGGGTGCGCACGCCCAGGCATCTCGCGTACCCGGATCCCGGTGCGCTCACTGGATCCAGACTGAGACCGGGAGATCCGGATAGCCTGCGCGGGCGGCTGGCGGCTGGCGGCATTAGAAACACAAAGGACAGAGACGCGCCTCGGCCCTGGAAGTGAGGGCTGGGGCGCCCGGGTGTGGGGCACACATCCGGGGCACGGCAGGGTTGAGCAGCACCAACAGTAACAGAGTTAAAGTGGCCAGAACATTAGTAGAGAACGGCCGCAATCCTTCTGTTCATTGACAGAGGCTGAGATTGGCCGCTGCTGCTCTGACTCTCAGAAGAGGCACAGCAAACCGCCAGGGGAAGCCGCCAGAGACAAAAGCCTGGAAATACCGGCTCAGGGAGTGCCCAGCTTCATCCCCCTCGCAGGGGACACCGAGACTCTACCCAAACAGGGCTGCCTGAGTATCGGCGCGGCAGGCCCCTCCCCAGAAGGCAGGCTGAAAAATCAAGAAGCCCACAACCGGGTAGCCTGGGTGGCGCAGTCAGTGGCATCCTCGGCTTAGGCGTGATCCCAGGCTCGGAAAGGGTCCCCATCGGGCTTTCCTCAGTGGGAGCCTGCTTCTTCCTCTCCCACTCCCCTGCTTCTGTTCCCTCTCTCCTGGTTGGCTGCCACATAAATAAATAAATAAAATCTTTAAAGAAGAAGCCCACATCCCTAAGATCCCTATAAAACAAGGGCACGCTTGGGACCCAGTCAATAATTTGGGCTCTGGAAACCCCAAGCCTCTCTTCATCAGAATGACAAGAAGGAGAAGCCCCCCAGCAAAAGAAAGACAGTGAGACTGTGGCCTCTGCCACAGAAATAATGGATATGGATGTAACCAAATTATCAGAAATGGAATTCAGAGTAGATGGTCAAAATGATGAGTAGAATTGAAAAAGTATAAGCGAAAGGTTACTGAGAATATAGATCCCTAAGGACAGAAATGAGAGCGAATCTGACAGAATAAAAATTCTATGAGCCAAATGCAGGCAAAACTAGAAGCTCTGACAGCCAGTTCGCAGAAGCAGAAGAAAGGGTTAGTGAATTGGAGGATGGTTAATAGAGGAAAAATGAAAATAGAAGATGGTCTTAAAAAAATCCACGCCCACGAATGTAGGTTCGGGGAGATTACTAACTCAATGAAACGATCCAATGTCAGAATCATCGGTATCCCCGAGGGTGAAGGAGAAAAACAGAGGTCTAGAAGAGATATTTGAACAAATTGTAGCTGAAACTTCCCTAATCTAGCAAGGGAAACAAACATTTGTGTCCAAGAGGCAGAGAGGACCCCTCCCAAGCTCAACCACTGACAAACCCTACGCCACGTCACGTCATAGTGCATTTTGCAAATATTAGATGCAAGGATACAGTATTGAAAGCGGCCAGGGCAAAGAAATTTCTCACGTACCAAGGCAAAAGCATCAGAATTACGTCGGGACCTGTCTACACAGACCTGGAATGAAGAAAGGGTTGGGGGAGCATATTTAAAGCTCTTTCAGAGAAAAACATGCAGCCAAGGATCCTTTATCCAGCAAGGCTGTCATTCAGAATTGATGGAGAAATAAAGCATTTCAGAATCGCCAGTCACTAACCAATTTGTAACTACGAAACCAGCCCTACAGGAGATATTACGGGGGGTTCTATAAAAGTAAAAAGGCCCCAAGAGTGATACAGAACAGAAAGTCACAGCCAATACAAAAAAAGACTTTACTGGCAACATGGCAACATTAAAATCATATCTATCAGTAATCAGTCTTAATGTAAATGGTTTGAACCATCCCATAAAACGCCACAGGGTTGCAGATTGGATAAAAAGAAATGACCCATCCATTTGCTGTCTACAAAGAGACTCATTCAAACCCAAAGATGCATTCAGACTGAGAAAGGGGATGGAGTACCATCTTTCACGCAAATGGTCCTCAAAAGAAAGCTGGGGTAGCAATTCTCATATCAGATAAATTGGATTTTAAACTACAGACTATAGTTAGAGATGCAGAAGGGCACTATATTATTCTTAAGGGAAGTATTCAACAAGTGGATATGACAATTATAAATATATATGCCCCCAACAGGGGAGCAGCAAGATACACAAGCCAACTCTTATCCAGAATAAAGAGACATATAAATGAAAATACATTAATAGTAGGGGACCTCAACACTCCACTATCAGAAATAGACAGAACACCCTGGCAAAAACTAAACAAGAATCAAAGGCTTTGAATGCCATACCGGAGTTGGACCTCATAGATATATATAGAACACTACACCCCAGAACCAAAGAATACTCATTCTATTCTAATGCCATGGAACATTCTCAGAGTAGACCATGTTCTGGGACACAAACAGGTCTCAACCGATACCAAAAGATTGAAATTATCCCTGCATATTCTCAGACCACAGCAGCTCAAATTGGAACTCAACCACAAGGGAAAAATTTGGAAGAAACTCAAACAATTGGAGACTAGAACCATCCTGCTCAGGAATATTCGATAAACCAGGAAATCAAAAATCAAATTAAACAATTTATGGAGACCAATGAGAATGAAAATACAACAGTCCAAAACCTATGGGATACTGCAAAGGCAGTCCTAAGGGAAATACATAGCCATCCAAGCCTCACTCAAAAGAATAGAAAAATCTAAAATGCAGTTTTTATATTCCCACCTCAAGAAGCTGGAACAGCAACAGAGGGACAGGCCTAATCCACGTGCGGGAAGCAGTTGACCAAAATTAGAGCTGAAATCAATCAAGCAGAAACCAGAAGTACAGTAGAGCACGATCAACAGGGACTAGAAGCTGGTTCTTTGAGAGAATCAATAAAATTGACAGAGCCACTGGCAAGACTTATCCAAAAAGAAAAGAGAAAGGACCCAGATTATTAAAATTATGAATGAAAAAGGAGAGGTCACGACAAGCACCATTGAAATTGGAAGGATTATTAGAAATTTTTATCAACGTATATGCCAATAAACTAAGCAATCTGGAAGAGATGGAATCCTTCCTGGAAACCTATAAACTACCAAGTGAAACCGGAAGAAATTGATTCCTTAAACAGGCCAATTAATTATGAAGAAATTGAGTCAGTGATAAACAACCTTCCAAATAACAAAACTCCAGGCCGGACGGTTTCTGGGGAATTCTACCAAACATTCAAAGAAGAAATAATACCTATTCTCCTAAAGCTATTTCAAAAAATAGAAACAGAAGGAAAGCTACCAAACTCATTCTATGAGGCCAATGTCCTCCTCTTAACCTCCTATTTGCTAACATGCCACCTCTTTAAATACCTGCTGCCATACCTACACCGTGTAACATTTGAAACCATGTGTTATTTTACCGTACTATTATGTACGCCTATCATTTATGCCTTGCATTTTGTCTGTGCTTCCTCTCTTTATGC